>NC_133971.1:8099972-8399972 GCF_031877795.1 Strix aluco
TTGGGCCTTGGAATAATCCAAAGATAAAAGAGTCAACATCTATGTGGATTCTAAATATGTGTTTGGACTTATTCATGCCCTTGGAACAATTTGGAAAGAACAAGGATTGTTGATGGCTCAGGGTAGCCCTATCAAGTATGGAAATGAAATAGTGAAGCTACTACAAGCGGTTCTGGAACCTAAAGAAGTAACAGTAATGCAGTGTAAAGCCCACCAGAAGAGTCAAGGAGATATTTTTATTGGGAACCAGCAGTCAGATATGGCAGCAAAAAGAATAGCATTAAAAGGACTGGTTGTTGGAGCCCTGATACCTGGAGAAAAATTAAACTTAGAGGTACCTAAGTATACAGAAAGGGGAGATAAATTAGCTGAAACTCTGAAGTGCTTGAAGAGTCCTGAGGAATGGTGGATACCATCAGCAAAACAAGCCTTAGTGCATGAAAGAATCATTGAACTTCTGCTTAAGAGATTACATCAGGAGACAAACGTGGGACCTGATGCATTAGCATTAGCAGTATAAAAGTATGCACTAGGACCAAGAGGTCCAAGGACCAATAGGACCAAGAATGCAGAGCCATGCAAATATAATTGTTAGGAAATGTCATATTTGTTGTGTTAATAATCTGAAGATTGAAAAAAAACAACCTTTGAGTGGAGTTATAAAGAGGGGTATTGCCCCAGGGGAGTACTGGCAAATAGATATTTCAGAGCTTCCCAAATGTAAACAGTACTAGTAGATCCCTCTTCTGGCTGGCCTGGAGCCTTTCCTTGTCATATCAATAAAGTAAGGGAGGTAGCTAGGGTAAGATTGAAAGAAATAAATCCTAGGTTTTGTATCCCAGAAGGCATATCATCGGATAATGGACCCCATTTTGTAGCAGAAATAGTACAGGAAGCTTCTAAACATTTAAAAATTAAATGACACTTACATACCCCACAGAGACCACAATCTAGTGTAAAGATAGAAAGAATGACTCAAATCCTTAGGAGACAACTTGCTAAATTGTGTCAAGAAACACAATTTAAATGGGTGGATGTTTTACCCATTGCATTATTAAGAATCAGAATTACCCCTAGGATAAGGAAAAGAGTTAGTTCTTTTGAAATTGTGTGTGGGAAAAGCTACCCAATAAATTGTTTGGTTGTAAAGAAAGATCAGGTGTATGTTGAAGGGGAAAGCATGTACCAAAATTATCTGGTATCCCTGTTGCAGAGTTTATTCTCTTCGCAGAGGTACCTTAATCAACAAGGTCCACTCCTGCTGGAGGTACCAGCTCACTCTTTTCAACCTGGAGATCTAGTCTGTGTTCACACCTGGAAGGACAAAACACTGAAAGAAAGGTGGAAAGGACCCCTCACTGTCCTATTAACTGCTTATACAGCGGTAAAAGCAGAGGGGATAGACTCTTGGATTCACTATGCTAGAGTCAAAAAGACCCTGCCGTGGGACCAGTGGACTGTGACACAAACAGAAGGACTCAAGATTCAGTTTACCAAATCTGATGAATGGATTGTACATGGGACTGTAGTGAATCATACGAACATTTAAAGTGTATTCAAGGATTATTACTGTTAGTTTTAGAAATTCTATTAGCTTTACCCAAAGTAATACTATTAGTTCAAAGGATGACTGATTTTTTTAATGCTCCTAATAGGTCACAGAGTGTGTATTCTGTATGAATCAAAGCCTAAAAAGACAGGTAAGTAAAATTTGACAAGAGGCTTAAATAAAGTGGCTGGATGCTTTACCCTCAGGTTTGCTACGAATATTCATCCAGCCCAGAAATAAAGAAAAGGTTAGTCCTTTTGAAATCATATACGGTAAACCTTATCAGGTGACAGAAGCAGGAGTTAGTCCTGAAATTGTAGGGAAACATTACCTAAAAGAGTATGTTATCTCTCTAGGAAAGGTTCTGTCCTCTCTCCACAGGTATGCCACTGTGAGCACATCGCTGTCCCTGGACATGCTTGTGCATCCATACAAACCTGGAGACTGGGTGTATCTGAGGACATGGTCGGACAAACTGTTGAAGGGGAAGTGGAAAGGACCTTTCCAGATTTTGCTCACCACCTACACAGCTGTCAAGCTCGAAAAAGTCCTCCGCAGATACATCACAGCAGGATCAAGCCAGCCACATCACTAGACTGGACTGTCAAACAAGAAGGACCTTTACAGTAAGAATTAACTTGGGAATCATGAAGCTCTGGGTTATATTTCTCGTGGTGATATCAGGAAGTGCAGAAATTGATACACAAGGAGGGGTCAATGCAGACTTAGATGAAAACTTAATTCTAACTTTAGTACAAGGGTTTGGTAGAATGTGTAAGCTTGTCAGTGTTACAGTATGTATCCCGTTTCCTCACTGGGCTAGTTAGTCTATCCCACGGGGTATTATATCAGTAAATTAATCTTTATTAGAGGAATATGATAACATCACAGAAGCCTTTAAATGAGCTAGTGCTTCCTAATAATTAGATGGAAAAGGTAACTGTTAATAGAGAATAGGTCACATATTGAAAGATCCTCTTACAAATAACACCACAGGAATAACTATTGGACGTGTGGAAACTGGAAAATGTGTAAATAGTCAACTACTTAATCTGGGTTATACAAGTGGCATATCTGGATTAGGAGGGACATTTCTACAAGTCTGTATATATAATAGAACAGAAAATAACACAGTATCTAATGTGACCACCACTCCGGAATGTATTAACCTTAGGAAAAAACTCAAAACTTGGACCAGACTTTTGGAAGGGTATTGAAAATGTAATTGAGGCATGAAGCCAATTTATAATTGTCATGTCCTGCTCAGATGAGGGAGACAAGTGACTCAGATTCGCAAATCCCCAACAAAGCGGACAACGGTGAGACAAGTCTCAAAGTCCAAACATTTATTAACTACCCATAGTGTACTAATTGGACACATGACAATTGGCTAAGTATATAACGAGTTGTGGTGAGCAATACAGTATGCCTTGCATTGCTTAATGGTAGTGAAGAAAAAAGGGGATAAAGGAAAGGGAGGAGATAGAGGGAATAGGGGAATAGAGATCACCGGTCTGGGTTTCTGTGTTGATCCTGCCAGCGAGGGTTCCAGGAGGCATCTGTCTTCTTTGCTTCACTGCACTCTGTGGGGCCCCCCTCTCTTCCTCCCCCTTGATTTATACACACTTTCCTTGGGTCCGTCCCCTAGGTTGACCCACATACCTACATATCCCATGTACGGGGAGGGGTGAGGTGTTTCATGGGATGATGTAATTAGCATGATCATGTTAGCCTTCATTAGCATATTGAGGGCTGTTAATGCATTTCTTGGATAATGAAGGAAAGGTCATTCACTGAACAGATGGCCCTTGAACACCATCCACACCATCCACCCCGTGACTATAGTTTCATCTTGCGAGTGTTTGAGACATTCTTTAGCTCGGAGGGCCTCAACTTTTATCTCTTTCTCAGGCTGTTTTTATCAGACTGTTTCTCACAGGCCTGGTTTTTCATCTCCCACAAGAGTAGCCCACAGCTCTCAACAGTGAGGACATGCTCCAGGCCGCACCAGCTGACCAGGGGTTCTGGAGAAAGTATGTGTATACCTCTATTTCAAAAATTTTCCTTCCTTTTTCTTTCTTTTTTTTTCCCTGGGAAATGTGATCTAAATTGATAAGAGAATTAAAGATCATTGCAATAGTCAGTCTTCTGACTGACAAATCAAACCGCCTTTATTTAAGCTTCAAAACAAAACATTACCAGTCTGATGTTTCATTAGCAACTTTGTGGAAACGGTTAGTTCAATGGCTTACGCTTTTAACTATGTATGCAAATCAGTAGTCTTTAACAATCATAGCCTTAATTAGCTGTGAGTGTGCAATAACAAGGAGCTGATGCCACATCTTTGTGATTCAGTCTTTGTGGCTGAGGATGAGGTTGAGGTGATCACACTTGAATGATCCCCAACAAGAGACATCAAAAATACAGCTCTAACACTACTTACCTCTTCTCAAAAGGGAATCATCTCCTTCTGGTGGTGTTTGTCACCATCAGTTTGCCAACCATCTTTTTTGTGCAGCAGCATCCTCCATGTTAGGCAATATGTCCTGCCTATTTTCAGCCCTGTGCAGCTTGTTTTCTGTTCTTACAGATTCCATGACTGAATTCATGTTTAGTATTTCTCATAACACTTAAGTATTTGTCTAAGTACTAATTAAAACCTTTAAAAACCACTTGTTTTTTGCTCCTTTAATGATCACATTGCTCGCTTATATAAAATGCTTATATGGCATCATGGCATTATAAAAGTCCTTATACTGTTGTTGCTTACAGTGTTTTAATATGGTTTTGGTTGGGTTTTTTTCTGTTGTTTTGTTTTATGGCCAGCTCATATAGGTATAATATAGGTGTGGGTGTAGGTATAGGTATGGATTAGTGCCCTTACAATTATTGAGCGCTATAGGCCTCAGGTTTCACTCCACATTCCTTTAGTACACTGCTCTGCATAAATAACAGGGAGTGCTCTGACATCATTTAGGCAGAACTGAAAATGATAAGGAATCAGCAAAGGAGAAAGGAGGAGCCAGCAGGCCCTGACATGTTTTCTTCCCAGTCCTTTAATTCTCAGTAATGTCAGTTCAAGATATTTATTGTCTACAAAATAGTGAGATCAAGTGAAAAAAAAAGAGATTTAAAAGCTGAGGGGTGGGGGAGGAGAGGAAAGTCTTAATCCTTTTATCTACCTTCTATGCTGTTTGTATTTGCATCAAATATGAAGCTCTCCTCTGCATATCCTAACGCTGAACTTGCTTATTTATGAAAATGAAAGCAGAGATTCTACAGACACTCATATGACATCTTAAAGCCAGGATTTGAGAAAAACACCAATGTATTGTGAGACTAGTAATCAATGGTCAGCCTTACTGCTGTTCATTCAGTGGCATAAAATGTCAAAGGATGATAGACCATAGCAAAATGTAAATCTGCTATTTCACTTAACCACAGATCAGGGAAAATTTAGTCCTGTTTTAATAAGCAAGAAACTTCAGCTAACTTTCGCTTACCATAAGCATTTCAAGACTACTAGCTCAAGTATGTTCTTTTCTTACATAAATCTACTTCTGTGCAGCCTGGTGCTCGTGCATCTTTCCACAGGCAGCGTAGCCTGTCATGAAATCACCTGTACTTACAACCACCTATCTCTCAGCCTCGTGTAAGAATCAGAGTAAGCCAAAAATAACTCAGGGAATCAAATACATACATGTACACACACATGCACGTGCACACACTTACACACACATATACATACATGCACACACTATAGGCTATGCAGTTGTACAGTAGCGGGCAACAGCTCTTTCTGTCTTCATTAGTTTTTTGTTCTGCTTTTAACTCTATGAGCTTTCTTTGCCAGTAGTGTACCTTTGCTAACTAACAAGGCATCTGCCTCCATTAGCAGCCACAGAAAGTTTGAAGTTTGCTTCCATTTGCTGGCTTTCTGCTGCCTGAAGATGTTTTCTGCAGAGTTTACGTTTACTGGCGTATTCCTGCTGCTGCTAGGCCTGCTGACACAATAGTGTCTGATGACTTTTATCATGGAGAGACTGTGAAATTTTTTCTAGGGCCTTCATTTGGTCCTGTTGTATCTCCTCATTTTCGTTGGTGAGAAACTAAGCCTATCACTGTATAGCTACTTCTTTCCATCATTATATTATTGCTCCTCAAGTTGTCTCTTTCAGTTTCACATGAGTTTGTGTCACTTTATGGAGATTCCTCTCTGAATTAATCTGATTCTGGCTCCATAGCTCACTCTCCTTCTCTGTCCTGCATGATGGTATGACCATCCCACAAGCACAGTGTTTGGGCTCACAGCAGAGCTCTAAATCTAGAAATAAATACAGTCAACAGTGTATGCATTTTTATTCAAAACTATTGTTGTATATAACTTAATAATCTCCTCTTTGTCTGGTTCTCCAGACATCTCTTAATATTTGCATACTTTTCCCTTAATAAATTCATGTTACCATCCAAACCAATATTCCTTCACAAGTTATAACTCAGTAACTCATCTACCTTTCCTTTTCTTAGGTCTGGAAAGGGTATTAAATTCCTAATTACCTTCTATTGTACTATTGGGAAATATTTTCTTAAAATTGTCAATCATTTCACGGGAAGGGAGGAAGTTGATGATACAATTATAATCTCACCTTATTTTTTTATATCAAATCAGAATGATACCTATTTACTACTTTCAGGCATCCCATTTACTCTAAAAAAACTTCATCATGTTTCTTTTTTGAACTGCCTCTGCGCTTACCAAGACTATGGCCCCCAAGTTACTCAGTGTTTACATTTCCAGTTGCTTGCACAAATGACGAGGAATGTCCTTTAACAATGCTGGGGTACAAAGTTAACTTCCACAGTTCAGCTGAGAGGGCTTATTATTTCCTTTGCTTCCCGTCTTCCTCCTCTTCTTCCACTTGGAAACATTTTCAGAACTTCTTATTTTTCTTCTTTTTTTCCCTTGGCTAGGGTATGACACTGTGTAAGGCTGAGTGGTAAATATGTACTTCACAGGAAACTTGTTCCTGATTTTACCACTTCATTGCAACTCCCATTTTACTTACACTTTGTTGTATCTCCCAAAACACTTAGCACAAGATGATGGGGTTTGTACCTGTCCTGGTTTAACCAGGATAGGGTTAAGTTTCCCCAGCAGTGGGGGGGGAGCTCTAGCCGGGTTATTCAGATACCATGCGGATGTCACATCCTGGCAGGTCACATTTTTCCTGGCGCGGAGCGCGGTGCACTCGTGGTTTTGTACATCGTGCTTCAAACTGCTGTATTTGGTAGCTATTTTGCTCTGTTCATTGCTATCACTATTACTGTTATTGTTATTGTTGTTGTTTGTTGTGTTGCTATTGCATTGTTGTATTAAACCTTTCCTTATTTCAGTCCTGGGGCTTTGTATTTCACTCCCTTTGTGGGGGAGGGGCAGCGGCCGCGTGGTCTCAGACCCCGGCAGGGGCTAAACCACCACAGTACCCTGCTTGATACAGACTATCAGCAAAATGGAGTATGTAGCTAGTCTGTTCCACCATTAGCAGAAAAAACTCGTCTATACTCGTTGATCTTCATGGTACAAATCAGGTCTTCAGGGCTACCACCACTGAAGTGCAAACACCTATGAAACACAAATAAGCAGCCACCCAAAGGCTCAGCAACCCTTACATGACTGTTAGGAATCTGTGTCTTATTTTCTAATTCCATGTTGGATGTGTGTGTTTTCCTAATGTTTCCTAAACAGAAGAGACACTTTTCATTTCAGTTTTGAATTGAATCTGTCAAATATACTTTGCCTAGCAAAAAGTGGGATTATACACACTATAAAATGCCAGCTGGCATAGTGGGGTTATCTTGTTTAACTGGGGGCCTTTCTCACAGGACCTCTCTTAAGCATGTTCTTTCATTTGATGTGTCATGTGGCTACTTTACAGTGCCTTGGGCCTCAGAACACAGGAGGCTGGGCCATCCTTCACAAGTGTCTGTAGTATTTTCACTGCCCCAATTATTAAATGGCAGTCTTTATGCTTCCATAATTTATTAACTGCTTAATCTGTTCCGTTTTTATATAAATGCTTATTAGGAATCTCTACAGGCTGTACAAAATATTATGAGTCATAATTGCTCCAGGAAATCATGTGTCAGCAACTGCCCTAGGAAGTGACTTGTTTGAACAGTTAATTTAACAGGAAGGAGAATGAGCAATAGTACAATATAGAAAGTAGTTACAAGATTGCACGTCTTTATTTGCCTTCATGTATGTGGTTCTAGGTCCTGTGGGGGGGTGTTTAGTCACAGACATTGATGTATATTTCTAAGGCACATTCCAGTTCTGAAGAGCATGTTGTGTGGTTTGTTAGCTATGGGTTTGAGGGCTGAGGGATTATTTACCACTTGTAGCCCCATTACTGCAAGGGGTTGGAGTTTAAAACGGTTGCTGTCATTGGCAGGCCCAAAGATAGCACCGTATTCAAATGAGCATGCAGGCCATCAAAAACAGTGTGTGAACAGCGACTGTAACTTCATCCCTGAACTCATGAAAGAGCATAAACATATTCTGAAGAAGCTCAACAATGACAAAGCAGATGAAGATTAGGAACAGAGGAAAACATGAAGTTCTGACTGTTTAAGGTTCTGACTTTTTTCCCCTTGTGTTATCTGCAGTTAATCCAAATTTACTTTTCTATAGTTCCATGAAGAATACTGAAAACAGTGTATGTAGACAATATATATGCAAAAAAACCAAAGCACTGAAATGCTATTGACTTTAAATGTATGAAAAAAAAAAGGTGCCACATTCTTTGGTGATGCTTGTGCATTAATGTTTCTCTTCTGCTTTCACTGTTGCTTTTATCAAAAAGAAACATCTTTTTAATCCTATGTGGGCAGACCTTGGTAGAGTTCACTGCTTTAAGTTACACTATAAGATGTAGTATTCAGGTCAAGTGGGTGGCACATGCAAACTAAAGATTTTGCTCCTTGCATAGCAGTTGGACTTGCCATTAAGTGTGTCCACATTCTCCTCATTCCCATCTCTTCCTCAGGTTTTCTGTGAATAAAACAAAGTAGTTGTCCTATTCTAGAGTACTTCCAAATCTATTGGAAAGGCACACTGATTTTATCATAGATATTGCATATTTGCACACTGCCACAAAGATTTTATTTTCTCCTTTTTATTTCCTTGTCCCCAACTGGTTCAGGCTGACTCCTTTATCTCTGGAAGTAACCATGATCTTAAGAATCTTTCTAACACTTTGGTCCATTTATGAAAATTCAGTTTTAAAAACTGCGACAGTCTGCATGTCCTAGCTGATAAGTATGCTTGTAATTCAGCTCTGCCATTATCTTACCTATAGGAGAAGGTTTGACCATGTTGTAGGGTTCATAAACTGATAACTCGTAACTGGCATCATAAACTGATCTTTATGATTACACTAATCAAAGAGACTTCTTTTTCTCCTTACTGTGACTTTAAGCACCTTTTGAAAATGAAGAGTGTGGTTTGATTGCAGATGTGCTAATAAGTTTCCTGTTGAATATGATACTCTTTTTGGATGGATCTTTGTGACTTTCAGCAAAAAGATGAACTGGTAAAAAATGATTGATTGAAACTCTGCAGTGATTCATTTAATTTTCCCTGAACCATTAACAAGTATTTCTGATGTGCAGGTTACCAGATACAACATGTCAGCTTTTCTTCTAGGAACTAATAAATATTACTGCTTATGTTCAAACTTATCGATGCTTTATTTTCTAATATAAATTTGTTTTAAATCTGGAAAAATGATCAGTGTTAATAATGCATGTATCTCTTCTAAATTTACCCTTTTTTTTAGTGATCCTGTCAAGTTCTCATTCAGTAGCTTTTTTAATGGGATTGAGGATTGATTTAGAAAATTTAGAGTAATCTTATGTGTGATTTACATAATTTTCCTGTTAATTAGGGTACCATTTAGGAGCCTATAAAGAGAAAGTATGTCTGTGTATGTCAGTTCAGTAGTAGAATACTCTTGGACAGATACTGTGACTTAACTAAGTTTTACATGTACTCATACAGTGATATTGCAACAGACACCTTTGGGAAAAAATAAAGCAAAGTCTCTTCTTCTATCAATCTCTATTTAAATGTGAAGTAAAATTAACAGGGTAAGAATTCTAGCAATCACTTTCTAAAGCCTTGTTAAGGTGTTCTTAGAGTAACTGAGATAAAATTTGGGTTTACATTCCTAATTTTCACACATTCATTGTCAGTTTGGTTGACTCTCATGATCATTGAAAATAGCAGAGATGTGGACATGATACATTATAGACCTATTTGTGGATGTTGTAGGCCCAGATTCTCTGAGGCTTTTAGCTTTTTAAAGCTCCAGACAATGCTCCAAGGAGTTTAAATGACTTTCAGAAATGAAACCTTTCTCTTTTTCTTCTTGATGCTGGTACTGGTGTGCACGAGAGACCTTTAATAAGTGTATTCTACTATAATGCAACTCCAAGCTTAATCTCTCTAACCCTGTTTACAGTGATGTGTTTCTTCTGCACTGTGCACTTTAATAATCTTAGTTCCTTATTATCTGCCCTTCTTTTTCTGTTTTAACTTACAAACACATGCACATATATCAGAAATGTCTTTTTTTTTATCTACATTGTTTTTCTCTCTAGTTGTTTCTTTTTGACATGTGAGGTCTCCTGTTTAATTTCTGGTATTTTGCTAGTTTCGTGTGTTTTATTCTAAGTGCTGCTACTTATGTTTTCTTAAGTATTTTTCTTAAATGTGTAAGTTTTATAGTGCAATACTCTCATTCACCTTCTTTCATGAAACCCTTCTTTAACATGCAGGGAGTCATAAGTAAACATCTGGGTCCTTTCTGGTTTGTAGAAGATTTGGGAAACTTAAGTCCCATTCACTGCTCAGCTACAAATGTCATTTATGGTGCTTGATAATTCACCTAAAATCCAGAGTTTAAATTAATGAAAAAGCAACTAGAGTTGCTTATTGATGTCACAGAAATTTGGAGAAGAAAAGATACACTGCAAATATTGAGGAACTCATTGCAAAGATAATGTGCATCTCTAAGTCATCCAGGCCAATGGATATCCATGACAAAGTCCCTTCTTTTCTGAAAAGCTTTTAATTTGTTTTGGCTATCCTTGGTGTGGCAGGAGTTCACATTTCCCTTGATTTGAGGAATTATCTTGGCAATTCTTCTTGAAGAAGTTACCTTTGGAGGTGGAAAAGGAGCTTTGCTGTCCCTGAGAACTGTGTCACGATCTCCTCCAGGTTTTCAGTGCTCACATGGCCTGACAAGAGGCTGTTATGCCCTCATGGAGCAAAAGGCACAACACAAACACAAATCCTGTACTTCCAAATGGACAGTAATTTTGGTGGGATATACTGTAGAAGTGAAGGAAACAAACCTTTTGAGAAGTAATGAGAAGAGCTAATGCAAAATTCTCTCAGAGTCTGCTCCTGCTTTCATGTCTGTAAAATAGGGAGAATTATTGTTAAACAAGGATGAATTACTTTTTTTTTTTTTCCCCCCCTGAATAAGAGGCACTGTACAAAAGCAAGTTCATTGTTATTTCATGGCTTATCAGAAAGTAAGAAACCATCTACCCTGTGATTCAAAGCAGATCAGGTTACAAAGTGCCAGTCTAGTTTAACATGTCTGTCAAGAATTTTTATTGAATGAGGCAAAGTTTTTGCCTGTTTTTAGAGTCATTGTAGTTAAATATTTTTATGTATATAAATAGTTACAACATTTTACTTCAAATTTTAATTTTACAAACTTTCACTGCTAGGTAATTCTTCATTAATTACATCAGAGACCCTTTCAGAGGACGAACAAAGGTAAGCGTAGTAAAATTTGGCTGAACAGGCTCCTCCAAATATTGCTCAGAGAGGCTAAGCGTATCAGGGTGAAAACAGAAAATAAGATCATGTTTCGTTGTCTAATTAGGAATTACTCAGTTCTGCAGTCCTCTTTGTATGTACTGTTGTAAAAGATTTTTATGCTGTTTTCCCTCCCTCTCTCTCTGTTTAACACATTTGGTTAACAAGGTCTTTCTTCTAAGAATAACAAATTGTTGTATTTTGTTCCCCAACAATTAAAAAATAGAACAATTAAATACATAGAAATGTCTGTTGTAAAAGGCAAATAAAAATAACCTTAAAGATAAACTTAAGGGATGTATAGGTGCAGAGTCCTGCCAAAAATCCTAGGAAACAAAATCACATATTCTGTAACAAAATCAGGGGTCTTTCTACAAAAGTCAGTGATCAGGAAAAAACAGGGTCCAGGAGAGATCACTATTACGATAATCTGCACAGAATTATAGGGTCTCAAGCTTCCTACAGTTTATGGGCAACAACATTCTTTGAACTATAACATTTCATTCAGAAATATTAAAAAAAAAAAAAAACCAAAAAGAAAAGAAAAGAACCAACTCCAAAACACATTTGTAGGAGAGGAATGAAAATTATAAGGGATCTGGAAAATACAACCTATAAAGAGCAATGAAATGAGCAGAAGTTTTCAGTTTAGATAAGGTAGAGGTTGGAAAAAAGGGGCATAATACCAGTCATGACAGACGATTTCAAAAGGGAAGGGAGGCTAGTTTATGTGGGAGATGGGAGAAGAAAGTTTAAATTGCAGTAAGGGGCATTTAAACTAGACCTTAGGAGAAAAAAGTCTCCATGGTAAGAAGTGATGAAGTACTGAGATAAAAGGGTATATCATCTCCACCACAGGAAACACTCTCAGGTCCCACAGCCACCTGTCTGGAAAGACTGGGATATAGATCATCCTGCCCAGGGGCATGTGCACTGGACTGGATGAACTCTGGAAGTCCTTTCCTGTCCTCCTGTCACTAACCAGAATTAGATCACTATGTGCCCATCCAAGATTACTTACTGAGGATGTACAGCAGCTATCTTCTCCCAGGCAAAGACTTCACAGGAATTTTGCACTGGCCAGGGCTGTCATTCTCTTTTCTTCACCAGCCATGAAGAAGTCTCCATCAGTGCCATTCAAGTTTCACTTTTCAAAATGTGTCAGATGTACCAGCGCTTAAACTCAAGGAACAAAAGCACCTTCATACCATGTTAGAGCCAGGATCTACCTATATTGTAAGGGAAAATATTAACCTGTGTATGCAGAAGAAAAATAATGAACAGCTATCTTGTCAATCCCTTGCAACGCTCGCAAAAAAACCCAAATCAAACCCTTCTGTAGTATTATGTTCAGGCTTTTTAGTCATTCAAGAACACCAGGCAGTAGCTTTTGGAAAAAAGACCCATATCAATTTAAAAAACATCTGCATGCTATTGTTGCCCCCTGCTGATACCTGACTATTAACAAAATTTAAATTCAGAGCTCAGAGCTATCACAGCCATGGGTATAATACTCTCTGATGTCTTCTAAAAGGTATAACAAAATGAGACTGATCAAGAAGTGGAACTTCCATTCTTTCAGAAAATAATGATTTATAGATATGGTGTTGAAGTGATTGATAGAATGCTTAATAGAGTATAATTGATAATTAATATGAATTATCAGAAAGTATCACTGTTTCAGTTCAATATAAAGTTGCACCTATCAGGACTTCTGTGAAATCTCATGACACCCAGGCACCCACACTCTGGTTATATCTTTTTCAACTTCTCTGGAAAACTAAAAAAACTTCTCCTTGTGTAACTTACCTGCTACAAAACTTGGAGATCTAAAAGCTCCGATAGCTCATGTTCAAGACTACCTTAACACTACACAGGTTCTACTCCCATTTAATTTCTGAGATGATCAGATTCACACTCAATGAATAAATACTTATGTTATTATTGGAGTAACACAACACCTTGAGTTCTATGTTTAGATTTGTGGGTTAGAGTACTTGACGTAAATCCTTCAGAGATACTGTATGCTACAGTCTGGATAGATTAAACCCTTCAAATTTCCTCATTCAGCTTGATCAGGATGCTGTCATGAACGAAACATGATGCCCTGCAACACTCAAATCATATTGCAGTAAAATTGATTACTGACTTTAGTGGAGTGCAGCATTGCTCCTTGGAGTAGTTTCAGTGATTGTGTGATATTTTTTTTTTTCCTCATAGAAGTTAAAGAAATCACTGCACCTTGATTAGCACACAAGCAGTTGAAAAACATTAGAAAGTAAAGGTGGGCTCCTGATAGGGCTTCATATGTATTACTGTTGGAAGAGAGTAAAACTTGCTGAAAAGGTGGAGTACTACTGGAAGGAGGAAGACACAATGAAATTTGAGTACAAACAGAAAACATACTACATTTAATCCACCTGAGCATTTTATATGAGCCGGAATGTAACTCCTTAGAGGTGATATCTAGTAAAATTTGAATGTTGATCTTTTGGATGATTTCGTATTATGTTTTCATTGATGACCAGTCACAACATGGTGAAGGTACTGGGAAATTTCTAAAGGACATAAAATTGGAAAGCATTGTTGGTGCATAGGAATATCTCTGTGCTCTACAGGTAGAAGTGAATGGTGATCAAGGCAACTGTGGTAAACAGAGTAAGAACAGGATGAAACTGTAGAGTGTAAAATATGAAGTCTGTGCAGCTGAGGTCCAGTGCAAAGAAATGATGTTCAGAGAATCTAGATGTGAAAATAATCAAGGAGGAAAGACATTGTGAGACATGGTCTCCAAAGTAATTTCTAGTTCAACATTGACTGGGAGTCTCAGAAGAGTAGGTGTGTAGAGAGATACTCTTAGCTTCAAGAAAGAGGGTCTGAAGGAGTGTCCTTCTGAGGCTCTATACAGAAGCGGGAGAGATGAACTTTAAAATATATTTGTAAAGAGGGGAGTAGTGCTCTACAAGATTTATGTTGCTAAGTTCAGGCATAGTACATGTGTAGCCTATAAAACTTGCCTGAGAATTTTTAGTTGAAAGGTAAGCTGCTCAAGGTTAATAAGCATGCCTCCAGGAATGGAAAATAATTTTATAACACTATGATTGTGCTCCTTCACTGCAAGAAGGCAAAAGTGACATCTCACAAGGCCTTTGTAACCGAGACCTTTACCCATTAAAAGCTCTGTATAACACTTTGCAAAACTTTTTGGAGTAATTCGATAGTAAATGTTTGTTTTCTTCAAAACTAAAGCTTCTTTGTCTGGGTATAAGACTACTTAAAAAGAATAATTTGAAAATGCTTACAATTGCTGGTTTTGGGATTGAACAGAGGCAGATGTGGCCATTTGGCCATACATTCCTTGAAATGGTTGTTAAATTTCCACCATAAAGTGATTATCTTACACACAATGAATTTCACAAGGTATACTTTTACTTGAAGACAGTATGGAGAGAAGTGGCAGGTCTCTGCTCTTCCTTCCCTTGGTTCTTTGCAAGAGTTCATGCAGTCCTGCTTGTCATTGTTGACTGATGCATATTTTAAAGAGAGAGAGGTTTTTTGTAAGGGTAGCTCATACTTGTTCAGAAGAATTGACCTGTAGCCCATAATTTTTGAGTTTGAGATTATTAATTTAAAAGGTATAGGATTATATCAAGAAACTTGTTTCAGTTCCATTAATAACAACTTTCTTGTGACAATGGTATTTATTTGTCTTTTTCTATTGATGATCTGTTGTTCAGGTAGTAGTCTCCAAGCACATGGCTGATGTGCTGCTTCTTCCACAGTAAAAAATTTACCATCATCTTTTCCCTGTTGTTTTTTGAACTGCTCTGTGTGTGGCCAAAATATAATATAGCTTAAATTATGAAGAAGTCAAAGGTAGCAAAGGTCTGCCCTTCAATTTCAACTTCTGTGGTTATAAATTGGTAGACCAAATCAGGAAAAAAACTGGTGCAGTATATAAAGATTTCTAAGCTGTTCTCAAGTTTCCTAAAGTTTGTCGAAGTAGAGTAATTATGTTCTGTGTACTTGATATTTAACTGGTCTCGGTCTGTGCACAGGTATTGAATAGAGGACCTTAGCAATTTCAGCTGCTTAAAACTCTTTGAGCAATCCTCACCCTGCAATAGAGGAAGATTTGCAAGCAGCTGCTGCTGAATATAATATGTCCCAGTTGATAAAATGAAGATATACTGATGAATAAAAAAATACAATATGGTGAATAAAATGTGGCATTGAATAAAATATAGTGGATAAAATACAAGTTCAACAGTCCTTTTCTTTTTATTGGAACCAAAAATCAGTCTTCAGCCTCTTTGTGATATTCACTATTGTGTTTTGTACTTAGAACATTTGCTTGAAAATAGTGAGAATGGTTTTGGTTTGATCCTGCTTTTGGGGTTTTTTGTTGGTTTTGGTGGGGTTTTTTTGTGGTTTTTTTGTTTGGTTTTTTTGTTTGTTTGTTTTTTGTTTTTGTTTTGTTTTTTTTTTTGTTTGTTTGTTTGTTTTTTTTTTTTTTAATATTAATCTTTCCTGTGTTTTTCCCAAATAAACCTCAGGGGACATAAAGTATTCATCCTCAGACACTTAAAAGAACACCATGAGCAGATGTTGAAGTTGAATACATCTCAATTCACAAAACATCAGACTTCTGAACTCCATTGTCACCTGTGTGGTTTCAGTGTTGTAGTAGCTCCTGCCCCTCCTCAGCCAGTAATGCTGAGCATCCTTAACTGGAGCTTTGAAGACTGTCCTCCACCCCAATGTGGTATGTAAAGCCTTGAGGCTTTAGTCAGTTTTCTGGATAGACTGGACTTGGATACACTCAGGTCTGAACTCAGTTAAGCTGAAATAGTCCCATTTCTGATGTTACTGCTAGTTTTGTGTCTTCCTATCTTTTAATGAAAGGAAATGCTACTAATGCCATTTCCATATGCTGGTAGATGTCGTTAAAAATCATTTCAGGGAAGGTAAACTAAAGAAGTGACGAAGTCAGTTCATGTCCAGCTGGATCCTAAAGATGGTGATAACTGGTCCTGCTAAGAACACAGTGTTTATGTGAAAGGAGTAGGGAACTTCTTTTTTCAAAACGGGTGTATAACTCCTAAGCCAAGACATTAAGCATCGTGGTTTGTATTTAGGATTTTAGCCCTTTTGCAGATTCAACCTGAGGACTTCTCCTTTTTCGGCTTTTGTTTCTGCTAGGGAAAACTACAGTCCCTTTGGCACTTCCAGTTGTTTAAATTTGGTATATCCAAATTAGTATTTTGAGATGAATGGTAGAAACCTGTGAGTACTTGTGGAAGCATTTCAGTATACCCAACATTTTGAGCAGAAGCAGTTGTGCCTTCCAACCTGCAAACTCTGTACTCCAACAGCTCTCCTCAGTGTGTAAAGCCCCAGTGCAGCTCTAAGTTTTCATTATCCAAGACTAAACAACTCCAATTATTGAATCTTGCCCCATCTACCAAGTTACAACATCTTCAACTGGCTGCTCGTGACTTGGATAGGCACACACTTTGCTGGGTAAAAAACTGTCTGGATGGCCGGGCCCAAAGAGTTGTGGTGAATGGAGTTAAACCCGGTTGGTGGCCGGTCACGAGTGGTGTCCCCCAGGGCTCGGTTTTGGGGCCACTCCTGTTTAACATCTTTATTGATGATCTAGACGAGGGGATCGAGTGCACCCTCAGTAAGTTTGCAGACGACACCAAGTTGGGTGGGAGTGTTGATCTGCTCGAGGGTAGGGAGGCTCTGCAGAGAGACCTGGACAGGCTGGAGCGATGGGCTGAGGCCAACTGGATGAGCTTCAATAAGGCCAAATGCCGGGTGCTGCACTTGGGCCACAACAACCCCCAGCAGCGCTACAGGCTTGGGGAGGAGTGGCTGGAGAGCTGCCAGTCAGAGAGGGACCTGGGGGGGTTGATTGACAGCCGGCTGAACAGGAGCCAGCAGTGTGCCCAGGTGGCCAAGGAGGCCAATGGCATCCTGGTTTGCATCAGAACTAGTGTGGCCAGCAGGGACAGGGAAGGGATCTTACCCCTGTACGCGGCACTGGTGAGGCCGCACCTCAATGACTGTGTTCAGTTTTGGGCCCCTCACTACAAAAAGGACATTGAATTACTCGAGCGTGTCCAGAGAAGGGCAACGAAGCTGGTGCAGGGTCTGGAGCACATGTCATACGACGGGCGGCTGAGGGAACTGGGGCTGTTTAGTCTGGAGAAGAGGAGGCTGAGGGGAGACCTCATTGCCCTCTACAACTACCTGAAAGGAGGTTGCAGAGAGCTGGGGATGAGTCTCTTTAACCAAGTAACAAGTGATAGGACAAGAGGGAATGGCCTCAAGTTGAGCCAGAGAAGGTTTAGAGTAGATATTAGGAGGCATTTCTTTCCAGAAGGGGTTGTTGGGCGTTGGAATGGGCTGCCCAGGGCAGTGGTGGAGTCCCCATCCCTGGAGGTGTTTAAGAGTCGGGTTGACATAGCGCTGAGGGATCTGGTGGAATTGAGAACGGTCAGTATTAGGTTAATGGTTGGACTGGATGATCTTCGATGTCTTTTCCAACCTAGATGATTCTGTGATTCTGAGACAGTCAATGTAGAACAATATTCAAACTATGTTTAATAGGTATAACAAATGAATTAAACAGGAAAATCTCAAAAGATGGAGACATAGTGCTGAATTATGACCTGGTTAAAAAGGCTGTCATCCTGGCAAAGTAGAACAATCTGATACTACCATATTGCCTGATCTTGGGCTATTGGTAAATGCATTATTTAATAATAAATGCATTATTATTCCCTGTCAGGGAATTACCAGCAAAGAAACTGGAAACTCAGAGTTTGTATTTGTAGAGTAATTATTTCCTGCATTACTTGATTAGGAAATCACAGGCATGAGATGACTCTAATTCTGTTATTATATCAAGGAATAACAAAGAAAATCCATGGAGATTTCTTTTTTCCCTCCCGATGACTAGTTTTTTAGGTGAACTGAAAGCACATTTTTGGTTGATGCATACCACCTCTTCCACCTGAAAAAAAGATTCACAGGCTAAAATTTAAAATAGACTTTAACTTTCCCTTGAACTGATAGCTTATTAATTGGAAACTTCATCTGTCTTTTCAGAAAGAGCACAATGACACTTTGTCTTTGTGTAAATGTGTTTTGAGGCAAAGTTTGCATTTCTTTTTGAAAATATATTTGCTGGAATATATTTCCCCCACGCAAATAGGAGATCACTCTCCATTGTTGTGTATATTACGATTCACGAAGAGACAAAAGAACATAACCACAACTGTGGAGGATGTTACCAGGGTCCTCCCAGCCCTTGCAGCTAGCCAGGTGATGTGGCAGCCTAGGAGAACTGTCATGCAATAAAGAGTTGGCATGGCATGTGCCCAGCTCCTAGCCAAGGTGGTATATGTGATGATGCAGCTTGTTCCTTGGGTGATGCCTGTTACAAAGCTGCAGCTAGGTCCCCCTTTTTGCTGTCGTTTTAAGTTGCTAGCTGCTACCAACCTGTTAGACTACATGTTCATGCAACAAACTTAAAGCACAGACATCTCACAATAAGGATTCAGCTGAAATACTTTTTTCAGAATGCAGTTAAACAATCTAGGGTATTCTAATAGATGAAAGTAAATTTTACAAGCTTTGTGAGAGAAGTGGGAAAGAAATCCAGAAACAGTAACTTCTATTTCCTCAATCCCGCCTTTCACATTTCTTTGAGAAAAATGCTGCATTTTGTAAGAACCTTACAAAGGAATTGAGGTGCAATGTGACCACATGGTGAAGATGCATATCTCCTTTCTGAATGCGGGACATGATTATAGGACAGCAATCTTTGTTTTTCAGAAGAAATTGAATCATCTCCCTGTTTGTTTAAACCTAACAGAATGTTTAGTATACTTTGCTTTCTCAATTTGTATTTCCAGATAATCATGGATACTTTTATAAGAGAAGCTCACTGTAAGGTTCTTTCCCTAAAATGTTCTGGTTTTATTGATGGCAATGAAAGAAAAGTCCAGAGATGTTCTGGACTCACTGACTATGGAAAATTAAGACCTCAGATGTGCATTATTCTTTAACTCAGACAACTCTTCAGTTGCTGTTACTTCTCTACCTTCTCTTCATTATAATTTTGGCCAGGAAACATATCTCCAAATGCATCGATGAATGGGGAGGATGTTGCCAAACACGTGCCCATGTATTTTCAGCCTTTATTTTCTGCACTTCCTTTTTTCTAAATAGGAATATTACTGTGGTGTAGTTGCTGTTGTTTCCACATATTGTCACAAGGATCTGGGCACACTTGCCTAAAATCTTCAACATCTGCAAGTTTCACGTATATGTCATTTCATCTTAAAGATTTGTTCTGCTTCCAAATTTCCTATTAACTGCCTTTGTGAGAATTTTGGAGACTAAACTCCTGTAGCAAATAATTTTAGCTCCAAGTGTGTTATTGAAGTTTTAGCAACTTATATGAGGCTCTGGGGCAGCTAAAGGTGAAAAGGTATGAATGTAAATACATGGCACAAGATGATCTCTGAATGCAGAAGCTTAAGATGGCTTTGAGTAAAAATAAGTCAAATGTACTATTCATGATGTTTTCCCTACTGTGGAGTCTCTTTGCCAACAGTCTGGCCAACTGGGTAGAGGAGAGCCTTAAACTAGAAATGACAGGAGAGGGAGTGATTCCATAAAGAACATGTGTCCTGGTTTTGGCTGGGACAGAGCTGAGCAGATTGAAAAATGTAAACTCTATTTAACAACAATTAGGATGCTTAATCAGACCTCTAATATTGTTATGGTTGCATAGCCTTTTGCATAGTACTCTCTGGCTAAGAATGAGAAGTCACACTTCGGTGTGTTTTAAGGATACTGAAACTTAAGAAGAAGTACATTTATCTTGTGTCTGGCAGCATGATTGTTTCCCAGTTTTCTACAGTACTGCTGGAGTAGGTTCCAGACACCATAGGGCAAATAATGGATTTTACAGTTGAGTTTTTGAACCAAACATGGGTTTAAAAATTAACAGGATGGGAAGAAAACTGTTAACTGCGGTATCTGATTTCAGATTGAGATTTTTTCCTAAAAATTTCTCCTTTCCCCTTTAAAAATCATGCCTAAGGAATGTAATTCAATTCAAAAGCCCGATAACCTTGATTTTTAAATATTCTTGCCATTCCATACTTTTCTTTTTCTCTACACTGTACTGTAACTTTTGGATAGCAATTTTAACCACTTTGAAACTGCAGTTTTACTGTTTTTCCTGATGGCGAATATTTATCAGTTCTAAATTAAAGAACAGGTAGTTCCAAAAATGGAATATACTTCAAGTAAATGTATTCTTTTTCACTGGTCTTTTGGTATTACATGCAACAGGGGAAACATAGAGACAGTCTTTGCTGCTTTAGTTTTGAGAAACTGTTAGAAATTATTCATGTTTTCATTGTATCCACAATTTGTTAAGTGCTGTTTGCTAAAAGAGAAGGATTTTGTGTGCATTTCGGTAGCTGGGCAAAAGCAGAATCTCGTAAGGTTCTGCAGGAGTTGTTTTAATTAAAAATGTAGTGTTTAAAAAATAAATAAATGTTCATCTAGTAACTAGGGTGTGGGGGTTTTCACATTGAACCTAGAAGCCAAGGAATAGCCTCTGAAATACTGGACCATCTTTTTCTTTTCACTATTGCCAGTTAGGATTTGGGGTTTTGTTTGGCTTTTTGCTTTATGTTTTTTTTTCTCCCCTGAATCACTTTGTTAACTCATGAACTTAACAATCTTCTTTTGTCCTTCCGTCTGTTTGTTGAAGGTTAAACTTTTAGAACAATGCACCAATATTACGCTTAGGTCAAGAAAGATGTTCTTTGTCTGTCTTAAAGCTGAAGCCATCCCTAATCGGAAGAACAAGTCGATAGCTGCATTTGAGCAATGACATCCCAGAGCCATTAGACCTTGAAGAGGGTGCATTGCCGACTTGGCAAGCAAACTCAAGGTCCATGTATCCTTATCTCAACTACCTTCCTAATAACAAAAATCACGCCTACAGGTCAAGAAGACTCTTGCTCAGGTGAAGACCCTTCCCCTGAGCATCCGTAGTAGGAGAAGTGTTGTGTCAGCAGTGTTATAATTCTATGTGAGTTACTAAGCAATCATCGCACAGAGGATGTACATGTAAAAATTACTAACTCTGCAAGTTGTGTGTATAAATATAGTGTGAAAAGTCCCATTGGTGTTCTTGATTTGCAGGAAACCACCGAGCACCAAGGCTTGCTCAACCCTAAAATAAGCAAGCAATGTCCCTCCTGAGTGTATGATTATTGACCTATTGCACACTGGGTGATGAATCTGCTTTTCAGACAACACTGGGATGAGATCTGTTAACAGCCCTATTCTGCATATGTGTGTCTGTGTGTGTTCTCACAGCTCCTGTGGAAGTAGCTGGGCTCCTCTGAATGCCAAGGCACAGCCAGAGGAGGCAGGAGTCTGAGGTACTGAGCAGTGTTGCAAACGCTGTCTTCTGGGAGAGAAACAATCGGGCATCTACCGAGGAGCCCGCTGCCCTGATTCCTACTGCCATGGAATGTGCCAGCTGCTGAAACCAGCAGCAGAAAGGTCAGAGCTCTCTGCGCTCTCTTGAGAAAGTTCTGCACGATGACAGTGTCACAAATCCGCAGGCCATGTGTGCAGGGAAAAGGGCTGTGACACTCGCTCCTCCAGCAGCTAGCAGGTCAGATGCGAGTGCTGCAGCACTGCTGCTGTCAGCAGCTGTTGAGCATGAGCAGCGTGAGAAACGGGGGAGCTCGGGGGGTTATTCAGCCCGTTCCTTGGCAGGTCACTCCCTTCCACAGCGGGCTTCTTCACTGCCTCCAGAGACGCCCGAAACTGAGCCCTGCGCAGACACACGCGAACACCCCGGCACAGGAACAGACACCTCCCGCGGGACAAACATCTCCCCACCTTGGAGAGGTTCCTGCTGTGTCACCCTCTGTGGGGTGCAGAGACAAGTGCTGGAGGGGGCAAGGTTACAGTTCGCCCCGACCCTTGGATTGCCCAGTCGGGTCCCCATCGGACATGCGGCAAAACCACCTTCCCTTCCTGCCCGCTCTGCCCTCGGCATCTGCTGCGTGGTGGGTGGGTGGCTGCAGCAGGATTTTTTGTGGGAGGAGGCACCGAGCAGATGGTCCTGGGGCTCTGGGGACCCATGGCCGTGTCCCCCAGCAGGCGGAGGTCACCACGGTGGGACACGGGGGAGAGGGAAAGGCGGCAGGAGAGGGGGGAGAAAGCAACACCCAGAGACGGGGTCAGAGAAATAGCAATTTATTTATTGATTCAATAAAGACTTGCTGCAGCCCTGTTAGTGCTGCCCGCGTGGCGGCCTCTTGCAGGGCTGTGGAGAGTCTTGGAGGCTGGAAGCCCTCCTCTTCGGGGGGCGCCGGGACCCCCCAGTTGAGCAGTTCCTGCCGCAGCTGGGATCAGAGTGGCTGCGCCTGCAGCCCCGGGCAGAGGGGCCTGCCACCGCCGCCTGCCCCGGCTCCTCCTGGGGCTGCTCCTGCTCCTCTGGGATGGGCACAGATCGGGGGTGGCCAGGACCCCCATGGAAGGCGGCTGCCGAGCTGCTGGCTTCCTCCTCCCCGTCGGAGCTTTCAGGGCTGGTGGAGGAGGGCCGGTGGGGGGTGGGAGTCCCACTCTGGGAGCTGGTGGGGCTGTTGGGGCTGGAGCTGGTGGGGCTGGAACTGGTGGAGCTGGAGCTGGTGGAGCTGGAACCAGCCGCAGACCTGTTATCCTCCTCCTGCACCACATAGGAAAGCAGCAGCCTCCAGGCATCCTGGCTGCACTGGTCCACAATGATATTGATGATGCCGTGGACCAGAGGTGCTGCATGTTCCCCAAGGTCAGGCTGCAGCACCTGGACCAAGGCCTCCACAACCGGGCCGCTGACACACAGGGTGAGCATGATGCTGGCCTCTGCATGACATGCCTGCCACCAGCGGGGCCCACATATTGACCGCAGCTCCTGACGCAGCCAGGGCAGCAAGGGATTGACGAGATGACCTTCTGTTTGGAAAAGTTCTGCCCAGACCTCAGGCAGGATGCCACCCACTGCCTCTGCCTCTGGCCCTGCACTGTCCTGCTCATCTGGGGACAGTGTCCCCTGTGGAGATGGTGGAAGGGACACCTGAGGGTCATGGGGGCTGTTTTCGGCCGGGTGGCTGGGAGTTGTGCCTGCCTGGCTGCTGGCGTTTGGCGACTCTTCTGGGTGCATGATGAAACACCCTATAGAGTAATTTTCTCCTTGTACAGGAACCTGGACAAGCATTACTAGTCCTCTGCATTCTGGGCACTCTTCATTCAGATCTAACCATCGCACGATGCAGAACAGGCAGAACTGGTGGCGACATGGCATCGCATAAGCAACATCATATGGGGCATCACCGCAGATGGGGCAGATCTGCTCTGTCTCCTTTGCCATGTTCATGTGCTGCAGCAGGTTGGGGAGAGCTGAGGATGAGCAGCTGCTCCCACTTGCTGGCGCTGGAGCCTCCAAAGGGCGTCACGTGCTGCAAAGTTGAGAAAGGCCCCGGTCACTTGCTGTCCCGGCGAGGAAGAAATGCCCAGCCCCCTCTAGCTCCCTGAGCCCCTTCGCTCACCCCACGGCCACCCTGAGGTGATGCTTCCCCGCACAGCTCACCTCCGCTGCCACAAGCGCGCCTGGCTGTGACCAGCTGCCTGATCCAGGCAGGGCCGGGGAAACCCAGGGGATGGCTCCGGGGAAGGCACCGAGCTGTCGACGGCAGCCCCCAAAGCACCACCCAGCACCGGGAGCAGCCTCGCTCGACCCTCCAGACCTCGCAGGCACGCTCGGCAGGAGTCCAGGCACGAGCCAGACTGGGCCGGGCTCTGCCGGCGCCCGAATATAAGCAGTGAGGGACGTGACGTCACAGTCCCATCGCTTGCTGACATCACAGCCCACCGCGCAGTGATGTCACAATGGGACATCTGCCCCCGCATCACTCACGCCTCCGCACACACCTCTGGGGCTACCACAACCCCACTTCCCACTCCCTCTCCTCACCAGTGTCTTCTGCTCACCGTCAGTGTTTCATGCCAGTCACCAAGGCCTTGTCTGTGTCTTCAGCCCCCTCAGATGCCCCTGTACTGCTCCAGTCCAGCTTCCTACCAAAATAAACAACTCAGCCCTAATTACTTTTTTCCCCATTGGTCCCAACTTGGCTGCATCTGGTCCCAGGTTTGGTACTTTGGACAGCATTATTTAGGCAGTGTCATACTGCAATGATGTTCCATGGTTGCGCTGGTGCTCTTCTCCTTGCGCGACTCCACTTCCCAGCGTGTCTGTAGCGCTCCCCTCCACTTTCTGTGTGCATTTTGGCCATTTCTCGGGCAACTCCCCTTCACCAATTGTGAAATCCAGCCATTCCTCACAGCGCTCTCTGAAACTTGTACTGGCTTCCTGCACTGCACATGCCGTGTGCAGCAATTTCTGATGTTCAGCAAGGGACCAGTCTGCAACCTAGTTCTTTGCCTGCAGCCATAAATCCGTTAACTCAGACCTCATGGTTTGACTTTAAATGAGTGGTTCTATCCTTAACACTCTGGTGAAGGAAAGCCCATTCTACTTCCATGGGTAGCAGAGAAAAGTGAGAGTAAAAATTAGGCATGAATTTCAGATTCTGAGGGTTCATTTATGAGTGATTTATTATGACAGGGAGAAGGATGTAGGAGCTGCAATGCACATCTTCACAGGAAGAACACCCCATATCATCCCTGGATGTGTGGCAGTCTCGCAGTTGCTGCATCAAGACGCTGGGACATGGCAGGCTGTGGCTGAGGATTTGTTGCCCCTCGAGCCGTGCACCACCAGAGAGGTGCTGGAGCTGGGGCTGGTGGAGCTGGAGCCAGCCGCAGAGCTGTCGGCATCCCCCAGCACAACACGGGAGCGCAGCAGCCCCTGGGCCTCCTGGCTGCAACAGTCCACAATGATCTTGATGATGCCGTGCACCAGAAGTGCTGCACATTCCCCAAGGCCAGGCTGCAGCACCTGAACCACGGCCTCTGCAACCGGGCCACTGACGCACAGGGTGTGCAAGATGTCAGCCTCTGTATGACGTGCCTGCCACCACCGGGGCCGACATGTTGCCTGCAGCTCCAGGCGCAGCCAGGGCCGCAAGGGATGGAGGAGATAATCTTCTGTTTGGAAAAGTTCTGCTGCCCAGACCTCAGGCAGGATGCCACTCACTGCCTCTGCCTCTGGCCCTGCAGTGCCCTGCTCATCTGGGGACAGTGTCCCCTGTGGAGAAGGTTCAGGGGATGCCATGGGGTGATGGGGGCTGTTTTTGGCCGGGTGACTGGGAGCTGTGCCTGCCTGGCCTCTGGCGTCTTGCAACTCTTCAGGGTGCATGGTGAAACACTCTATATAGTCATTTTCTCCTCGCACGGGAAACTGGACAATCTCTACTGGTCCTCTGCAGACTGGGCACTCTCCCTTCAGATCTAACCCTCACAGGATGCAGCCCAGGCAGAACTGCTGGCAACATGGCATCACATAAGCGACATCACGTGGGGCATCACGACAGATGGGGCACAAGCCATTGGCTTGAGTGAGGGCTGCTTGCGCTTGTGCCCTGCTGGTGACTTGTTCAAACTCTTCCAGCAGCTGCTGCGACTCCACGTTGACGTTGAGGATGTTCCTGGAAGTGGAAGCCGAAGCAGCTGGGCTGGTGACACACTCTGCTTCTTGCTGGGCTCTTTTGGTGAAGGTCGGGTGGATCTCCACTGAGGTCATTCTCTGCTTTTTGGAGGCACCATTCTTGAGCCGGTTGGTGTACGGGGGGTCAAGCTTCCAAAACCCACCTTTCCCTGGCTTGCTCTTCTCCCAAGGCACCTTGGGGAAGCACTTGTTCAAGGAGAGGTTGTTCCGGATGGAATTCTGGACCCAAAAGAGAAAAAAACCAAGGCTGAATGCTTGTCTGCTGCTGCAACAACTACCTGTGTGGAGAGGCTGTTGGAAAAGCCCATTTTCAGCAAGGATCTCTGGGAAAAAGAAAGCAGAAACATCAACATCAAGCTATCCCGGGCTATACGCCCAGCAGAAACGCCCCTGTCCCGAGTCACTGGCAGAGTTTTCTTGCCTCTTGTCTAATCCAGCCAGAGGTGGCAGGAGCCAAAGGGGTCAAGCTAGGACTTGCCAAGCAAGAGGAAATTTTGGGCAATGGTCCTTGCCTGTAACTTGTGCCCATGGCGCCTTGGATCATGCTGAGCACTGGCAGGACCCAGCCAAACTTGCTCCAGGCATGGAGCTAAGCTGGAGGAGGGCAGGTCCTCCTTCGTGGCTAAGGAAGAAGAGGAGGGTCTTTACACTGCTGTGGCCATGATCCCATTACAAGTGGCAACACATGGCAGCACCACGGGAGATGGCATCAGCAGCAGGAACACAGATAACCCTGCAAACAGTCCAGGCTGTGGTAACCCCCGATTTACAGTTTAACAAAGTTTTACAAGGGCCAGAGACTTGCAAGCTGAATTCTCTGCTCCCCATCTCCCCTCCCCATGCCAAACCTCATCCAGCCCTGGCTGTCCTCCATTATGACCCAGTCAGAGAACATATTTAACGTTCCTGCCTGCAAGAATCCTGTGACCCCCCTGCATCTCTGCAGAGAGGGATTGAAAACCTTCTTTCTTTTTTGAATACAGCCCTTTAATTAAACACATGGTGATTCTCCAGCCGGGAGTTAGCAGGAGAAAGTCAACACGCTGGCACACAGCTCCTCCTCCCTCCTCGCTCCCCTAAGTCCCCCCAGCACAGGGGAGGCTGGGGGACCCAGGTGGCCCTGGAGAGGAACCGCAGGGTTCCCTTCCCTGTGATGGGCTTTGAGAGGCACCAGAGACCCAGCTGCCTGGGCAGAAGGTGGGCAACACCTGGGCAGGGGGTTGCAGTGTTTTTGCCCAGCCCTGCCTGGGTGAGCCCCGGCCGCCGGGATCAGCGGCACACTGCAGATTTGGGCTGGGAATAGCCTGAGCGGAGGGATGAGCCACCCAGGTCCCTCCTGCCCTGCCACATCCTAGAGAGTGTCACGTGCCAGAGGTCCCCTTGCATGATGGAGGAGGGCAGAAAGCCAAGGTGGCTGGGAAAAGCCCCCAAAGTGGTGAGCCAGGGGGGTTGTCCCCTACCCCCTGGGGACACACTCGTGCTAGCTGGGGACAGCAGCCCTTAGGGACTTCTCTCGGGCTCCCCTCTGAGGCCTCCCCAGCTCACCACAGTGATGGAGCCTTCTTTGACTATCCAAGGCGACAGACCTGCCCTCTGTCCTTCTTCAAAAGCAGCAGCACTTCTGCTCTGAACCTGCCCAGCGAGGGCTTTGTCCAACAAGTGGCATGTCTCTGGGGACCTTATCCATCCCTCTTCTACACCTGGTCCTCAGCCCCCAGAGATGCTCGACCCGGTGATTTCATGTGTTCTCAGCCCCAAGGGACTCAGGACCCCAT
This sequence comes from Strix aluco, assembly GCF_031877795.1. Lineage (NCBI taxonomy): Eukaryota > Metazoa > Chordata > Aves > Strigiformes > Strigidae > Strix > Strix aluco. Next base: position 8,127,911 of record NC_133971.1, read on the forward strand.
GAGACTTCCAGGAAGGTGGAGCTGGGGACAGAGTTGCCTTTGCCCCACAGCCAAGAGGAGCCACAGGGATTAGCAGCCCAGTGGGTACCTCCTGCTCCCAAAATGGCCCTGGGCTCTCCCCCATCATGGCTCCTTCCCTCTGCCACCCTCGTGGCCGGGGCATTTCTGCACAGACAAGCTCTTTCCCGTTGCAGCCCTTCCCCACCAGCTGCCAGTGCCACCCTGCTCCTAGTGGGATCCAGTATCCCCACGGGAGCTAGCCTTGCCCACTGGAGGCTGTGGAAAGCCCTCCCCAGCCCTGTGGGGAGAGAGAACAAACAAGAGGTCTCCACATCTCCTACCTGCCAGCTGGGATCAGCATGTCTGAAGTTAGCAGAAGTTGTCAGTAATCCACTCGTCGATGGCAGAGAGGATAATTTGGGGCTTATCGCTGGCTTCCATTGCCATGCATGTGAGGGTGGCATAGGAGTAGGGCGGCTTGACATGTGGGTTGGTCTTGTGGTTGATATCGTCTGCGAGCTGAGGGTGCATGGCCATGGCGTAGTGTGCTGTCCGTGAGGTGGAGGAGGAGATGTGCGGGCTTTCAGGGAATGTGGGCCGTGCCCATGCACGCTGGGTCAGCAGCCAAGGACAAGCATGGGGTGGCAAAGCTGGGGATCCTGTGACTGTCAAGAGGACCCAGGCCACTGCGGCAGCAGAAGGACTTGCCCATGCTGGTGTTCTTGATTAAGAAGTCCCGCAGCCATATTCTCACAGTCAGGCTGTCTTCCAGGTCATCTAAGTCCCCCATGCCACCCGCCTGCCTTTTGTTCTTTCCTGCCCACTGGTAGCTCGGCCACCCCTCAGCCATGTCTCAGCAGCTCTTGCGTTCGCAGGATGCACAGGAAGGGGAGGGAAGGGACAGGGCAGATCCTGCAAGAAAAGCAGGGAGAGGCTGGAGGCTCCCTGAGGTGCAGCTGCTCTCTGGCATCTGGGCAGGGCTGGGCACAGCTGCTTCCGCTGCCACTGGCTCAGTTCCATCCCCAGGTTCCTGTGCTCTGGAGCTGAAACGCCTCCCTTGGGGGTGCTTTAGTGGCCCCGAACCTTGGGGAAATGCCCTCAACTCACCGTGCCCTGGTGTCACCCACACCCCACTTGGCTGGTGTTGCCCAGCAAAGCCTTCAGCCAAAGCAAAACTTAAAAGCAAACAGCAATATCACACCCCACCCCCCCCGCCCCAACCAGTCCAAATCTAGCCCTGCCACCCCACAAGGGAGGATGTTTCCCCTCCCCACCCCTAGAAGGACAAAATCTCAGCATCTGACACCTTGACCAAGTACCTTCAAGTTCCCCTTCCGCTACCGACTTCCCCCGGTTTCCTGCTCTTTCTGCCCCTTTCTTCACCCGGTCACCCCAAAACAACCCGGCCCAGAGGGGCGCGGGCCCACCCCAAGCACACCCTTGCTCAGAGCGAGCTGGCAGATTCAGACTTCACTTAGTCCCGGGCTGGGGATGTGGCTTCTGGCTTTTCTGCTGGGTTGGAAACATGAAATCCTGGTTCTCAGGGTGAGGAGAGAGCCCAACTGGGGGTGAGGAGCCGTGCACCAGGTGTGCCTTGGCGGCCTTGGCGGGGGTTCTGCGGCTGGAGTAATGCTGGGCACGACCACCGCGGTGGGGGGGGAGTGTGGAACCACCTGCCCCGCTCCCACCAAACGGACTTTTCTCCTTCAAATTAAAGCTCAGGACAGCGGCAGCTTTGTCCCCAGTGTCACCCCCCAACCCCCCGCAAACTCCTGTGCCCTCAATAAGGGAGATCCCAGAAATGCTCGCGGAAGTGGGCAGGGGAGGGGGGAGCAATTCAAAGAGTTAAAAGAGTTAAGAGTTAAGAGAACAGTAAATGCTCCCCCTGCCCCCCTCACAGATCTACAGCCCCTGACAGCTGGCATCGTCCGAGCAGCCCGGCTGAGCCTCCAGAAGAGCTGTCCCGCTGTCCCACTGCCCTCCCCAGCCAGCCCACCGCTCCCCGCTGCTTTCGGCCACTGCTGTCAGCCCTTACTCCATCCCAGCGACAGCCTCCAACTTCCAAAGTTCACGAGAGAGCAGGAAGCTTCTGGAAAAAAACATGTGGGGAAACAAAAAAAAGCCCCCCTCCCCCCCCCCCCACCCCCCAAAAGCCGCAAATCCCACGTGGAGGGGCTGGCAGGAGGTGGGGGGTGCTGTCCCCACTCTGGTCAGGATGCTGGGCCCTGCCGCCAAGACGCTGTGATTTCCTGGCCACTCAGCAGCTGCCGTTAAGTAGTGGCTCCAAAAGGCTTCCTGCGTTGCCATGGCGATGCTCCTTCCTGTAACCAGCTTCCGGCCCTGCCATTGGTCCTGGCGTTGCCATGGGGAGCTGGAGGGCGCCTGCCAATCTGGCTGAGACTTGGCCATCTGGGGACCGGTCCCTGGGGTGGGGGAGCCCCTGAAGGAGTTGGATGGGCAGGGCTGTGGGACCCAGTGGTGCTGCAGGGACCCCACAGCCGGGGCCCAAATCCGGCCCTGGTAAACCCAAAACCTGGGTCCAGCCCCCCGACCCTGGGGTTGGCACAGGCACAACCCCAGTCGTTTCCTCCTACCTGTGCCCCCACACCCCACTGCTGACCCTGAGCAGCCCACAACAATTAGGACAAAGCTGAGGGGGGAAGGGGACCTGGTAGACCCCCAAATTAAAAAGTGCAGTGTGCCTTTAGCTACTTCAAAAGATTACAGCCCCATGCCCCTCTAAGAAATCCCTGACCCCACCACTGCCAGCACAAGGGCTTGAACAGAGACCAGTGCGGGATCCCCCCTCCCCAACCAAGGGGGCTGAGAGCAGCCATGAAACCCAGGGAAACCTGTTTGCTTTCACCCCACAGCACAAGACTGTCCTTTGGGGCACCACGGGGCTTCGCGGTGTCTCGAGGAGGTTTAAACTCCTTCTCCAGTGGGCACTTCTCCTGCCCACTGCCCCAGCGGGGAAGGATATTGCAGAGCAAGGGGCAGGGGAGCAGCCAGACCCACTCTCAAGGGTGGCTACTGCCTGAAGTGGTGTGGACAAGGAAGGATTTTCCTGCCAGGATCCCTGAGGATTTGGGCAAGACAGGCTGTGGGGGTCAAACCCTCTCCCCAGCACACAAGCAGGTGCCCCTCTGCTTGGGCCTGTCCCCAGTGGCCACAGGCCGGGAGGTGATGTGTGCTGGCACCGGCTGTGGAGGAGGGAGGAGGCAACTCCCAGGGGAGCAGAAATTTTTATTTCACTTTTCAGCAGACCGATACCCAGAAAACAACCCCAAACCTCAGTTTTCTGCCCTTCTAACAAGTCAGCTTCCTCATGAGCAGGACCTGGCCCTGAAAAAACACGCTCGAAGGCAGTGAGAGCTCGAAGGCTTTCCTACAGCAGCCTGGGGCAAAGCACTTCCTCAGAGAGGGAGCAACAAAAACCTGCTGCCTGCTGATTTATGGGAGGTGACAGCTGCCATTTGGACTGGCTTTTCATGGCAAGCTCAGGCTGGAGAGCAAGGCCTCAGTTTGTGCCTCAGTTTCCCTGCGGAACATTGCTGTGCCACCGTGCAGGGGGGTGATAGCACCCATGTACACAAGGGCTGGGTGTACAACCTGGGCTGGGCTGGGGAGATGTCCCCTACTTCCAGGGAAGAGGGTCAGACAGAGCCGGGCAGTGCTGGAGAGAAACAAGGAGGCAAAAGGGGGTTTTCTTCTTCATTGTTTTTTCTTTCTTTTTTTTTTTTTTTTAAATTGGTAAATAACTTCCCATGAGAAAGGTTAAATTGCACACGTATCTCTGAGGTTCTTCAGCATCAGTATAGAGGCCCCAAAACAGAAAAATATAACAAGAACAAATAAAAAGCAGCACTGCCAGTACAGATACAAACATCTACACTGACCCCCAAAGCCCCCCAGAGACATGGCCCTTGATCCCCAGCCAGGGACACCGTCCCCAGCCGTGCATGGGAGTTCAGATGATGGCACCTGGGAAAAGCAGCAGCCCCAGCCCCAGCTCTGCTGCTTGCATGAGCTGAAGGTGTTGGTCCTCAACCTGCCCCATGCTTTATGCTTTACCAGGGGCCTATGGGAGTTGCACTCCCACCTCCACAGCTCCAACCCCCTCCCCAAATTTGGGTGCAAATTACTCCAAGGGTAATTTTTTTTTTTTTTAAGGCTTGTTTATCGATTCTTCTTCTGCAACTATACTCTTGCTAAATTATAGGACCTCACATTAAAGGTCCCAAGTGCTTTCACCTCCCCAAAAGAAACTTTACAATCTTCCATTTTTTGGCAAGTCTACGACACGCCACGAAAATTACAGCTTCTACTTACTCCATTAGGTATTACTGCTCTACCTCTAATAACCTACAGCAAAGGAGAGGCAAAGAGTCCTGTTCTTGAGGGCTTCAAGTCAAGTTTCAGCAGAGCTTGGCTCCACTGCCAAAATGTTTCTGAGCTACTTTGCAGAGACCCTGCCACGCTCTCGCTGCACACCGAGCCAAAGGGCCAAAGCTTCAGTTAGTGTCAATCCCAGCAGCTCTCCTGGCTGATGAGCTGCTCCTAGCTAGATGGGACTTCATCTCCACTGCCATCCCCAGGCCTGTCTGTGGTCTGAGCTCCTGGATGGAGCCTGAATGTGGATTTCTTTCCTCCTCAGTCCCACCTGGGAGCGTTCATTGTGGAGTGACCCCATCGCCACCAGCTGATGGTCACGCCACAGTGTTTTCCTTATGGCTCTCCCAAAAGCACATCTTTAATCGGGGTCCTGTGTTGCCCTGGATGAGCAAAAGAAGTGGAAAACAACAGTCTCAGGCCAAAAAAGGGAGAGGGGCTATGTCAGCTGGTGAAAGACAGAGAGGGTTGATGGGTTGTCTAGACCCTTTAGCAACTGCAGTGATGATTTTGGGGACAAAAAGTATGAAAGCTGGTTCTGAGAGTGACCAGGTCCTGGATCCTTAATGAAACCTGTTGCTGCTGCTGCAGGAATCGTCCCTGGTGTGCTCTTGGTTTACAGAACAATGAACACAAGCCTTTAAACAGTGAAAATAGAAACCAACTCTGTTGTGGTTTGGGCCCAGCTGACAAGTAAACACCACACAGCCACTTGTGAGTCTAGACCAGGACAGAGAGGGCTCACTCACCAGTTCTAGTCATAGTGAAAACAGACTTGACTTGGGGAAAAAACATCAATTTAATTTGTTACTGATCAAATCAGAGTAGGGAGATGAGAAAGAAAACTGGATCTTAAAAACACCTTCCCTCCACTCCTCCCTTCTTCCCGGGCTTAACTTTACTCCCGATTTTCTGTCCCTCCTCCCCACCAGTGGCACAGAGGGGCAGGGGATGGGGGTTGTGGTCAGTTCATCGTCCGTTGTCTCTACTGCTCCTTCCTCCTCATGGGGAGGACTCCTCACACTCTCCACCTGTTCCAGCCGTGGGTCCCCCATGGGGTCACAGCCTCCTTTGGACATCCCTCTGCTCCAGCGTGGGGTCCCCCCAGGCTGCAGGTGGGCATCTGCTCCACTGGTAACCTCCCTGGGTGCAGGGGCACAGCCTGCCTCACTGTGGGCTGCCCCACGGGCTGCAGGTGAATCTCTGCTCCAGCGCCTGGAGCATCTCCTCATCCTCCTTCTTCCCAGTCCTTGGTGGCTGCATAGGTATTTCTCTCACATCCCACTCCACTCCCTGCTGCAGGTTTTCCAGCAGTTTCTTGGGGGTTTTTCCACCCCCTTCTTAAATATGTTCTCTCAGAGGCACTACCATCAGCGCTGATGGGCTCAGCCTTGGCCAGCAGTGGTTCCAACTTGGAGCTGGGGAAGCTTCTAGCAGCTTCTCACAGGAACCACCCCTGTAGCCCCTCCCCTGCTACCAAAACACTGCCACACCAACCCAACCCAACACCCAAACTGCATTTCCCCTATCCCCCCACTACTAAGAAATGCTAGTGCTAAAAATAGAGGTTTCTTTGACTATAGAATATTGAATAGATTATAGAAAAGCACCTAAAGAAGCAAACGTGATGAATTCATAAACCTTTTCCTCTTCTCTAAGCATAAGTCGGGAGAGAGGTTGAACTTCAAGAATCCAGAAGGGACTTCTATTTACTTGCTAGCTAATTATCACACTATACCTACCAACTACTCTAAACAGAAGAGAAACAGACAAACAGTGAGGGAATTGCACTTGGTCTATCGAGTCCCAAACCACCAGGAATCTCATGTCTTGCATGGGATATAACAGGTGCTCTCCTTTAGCCCTGAAGGAACATATGTCCTGTCCATGGAAAAATAAATAAATAAATAAATATATAAATAAACACATACAATATATATTTCCCATTTCTTCCTTTAAAAGTAAAAAAATAAGTAGTGTTATATTTCTGCTCTGGAGGAAAGTCATGTACTAGAGACTTGTGGTGTGTTCTTTAAAGATATAGCAAACAGTTCTTGTGGTGGTATTTTTTTCTCCCCTCGATGTCTCTGTAAATAATCCTACAATGAAGCTGGTAAAAGTCAATGTCTCTGTCTCTAGAAAATCTTGCCCCCTAGGAGTCCCACTAGCATGGGGGGAGCATCCTACTAAAGTCTGTGTGGGCTTTGAAGGGTGTCTGGCCTCTTCTATGAGAGATGCCAGACTGCTCCAGTCACTTCCATCTGCTGACAAAGAGGCATCACTGGGGTCAAACAACTGCTCGATGTTGACAGAGTTGGAGAGGTCATCTTCTGTCTCTTCATCCCAGGGATGGTGCAGGAGGGAAGTGGCCATCAAGGTTTCAAAGTCCAGGTTGTTCTGGTTGGATTCGGCGAGGATCTGTTCCTGCCCCTGGGGACAGTCCATGTGCTGCCTGTCTCCTGTCGAGTCCAGGTTGCCTGTTGTGGGTTGTTTGGAGGCATGAGCTCCAGATCCTCAAAAAAGGAGACTTCTTCCTTCAGGCTGATGTCTTCCCAGTCCAAGTCCCCTTTCAGTGATCACAGCTCATCCTGGCTCAGCAGGGCAGAGTTGGAAAACCGAGGCGCCTTAGCCCCATCGGGGCTGGAGGATTGGAAGGTGCTGATGGAAGAGCTCCAACATGGCTCTCACACCCCCAGGCTCCTCTCCACCAATGTGTGGAGCAGGTGGGACAGGGCCATCCTACAAAGGGGGTCCTGGGATGTGGCTGAGGAGGACAATGGGAAGAGGGCGCCCAGGGGTGCAGGTTAAGGAGGAGCATCGGCATTGACATTGCTGAGGAGAGGGGCTCCAAAGTGGAGGACAGTGGCGGGGAACCCTTCCAAAAGCGTCAAAAAACCCATGGCAAAACCGCAAGCCGAGAAGGCAGAAGCCCAGGGAAGAGGGAGTGCCTCAAGCCGCCTCCCCCCTGAGCGGGAAGAGAGAGCTGCTAACGAGGGCAGCAGGGACTCAGCATGGGCACAGACTGGAGTGATGATGCCCACAGCCCCTCACGGATAAGTGCAGCCCCCAGGGAGCGCGAGTGACCAGGAGCACAGCGCAGCAGTTTGCACAGCAGTTTGTGCAGCAGTTTGTGCAGGCAATTCATGCGGGTAAGTCGTGTGGACAGGGCATAGTCCCTCTCCTGGCTCTAGAGCTTATCTTAGCTAGTTGTCATCTCATTGTCCTCCACAAGTAGACTGAGCTATGGTCTCCATTTGGGTCAAAACCACCACCAGAAAGAACGTGGTGACCTAGACGGAGCTGCCACACAAACATGCAGCGGTCCAGGTCCCAGGCTGCAGCAAGTGTCTGAGCCTGTCACTCGTGTCAGAGGGCAGCAGTGACAACACATGTGTGTGCTGCGATCAGCTGGATGACCTGCTCAGCCTGGTGGCTGAGCTCAAAGAAGAGGTTGAAAGATTAAAAAGTATTAGGGAGTGTGAAAGGGAAATCGATTGACGGAGTAGTACCTTAGCACCCTTGAAGCAACAGGAGCAAATGCAGGCTCCAAAAGAGGCAGGCGATCCCTCACCCTCTTGCTACCAGGCAGAAGGAGGGGACCTAAGAGATGGGGGAGACTGAAAATAGGTCCTTGCTCAGGGAGGCAGGAAAATCCCCTCATACCTCCTTCACCTTCCATGGTGCTCCTTCACAACAGATACGGGGCCCTGGAACTTATGAATGAAGCAGAGAAGAATGACGAAAATGAGCCAAATAAGGAGGAAGATGAAGGTCCACCAAGGCTGGGTAACCCTAGACCACGTATTAAAACCAATTCTAAAAAGAACCCCAGAAGGGTCATTGTAGTGGGTGACTCCATTCTGAGCAGTGTCAAAGGCCCAATATGCAGACCGGGCCTGCTTCAAAGGGAAGTCTACTGCCTCCCTGGGGCCCAGCAAAACTCCCCACTCTAGTGAGACCTAAGGACTACTAACCTCTCTTGGTTTTTCAGGTGAGTAGCAATATTACCAGGAGAAGTCCAAAATCAATGAAGAGAGATTACAGGGCCTTGGGGAAACTGGTTAAGGGCTCGAGGACACAAATAGAGTTATCCTCCATCCCTTCAGTTGCAGAGATGGATGAGGAAGATTACAGGAGAAGTCAACAGATGAACTTGTGGCTCCGAGACTGGTGTTACTGTCAGGGCTTTGGATTTTTCAATCATGGGTTGGTATACAGAATGCCAGAGCTTTTGTCAACAGATGGGATGCACCTGTCCCAGAAGGGGAAGAGGATCTTGGGGGAGGAGTTAGCTGGGCTCATTGAGAGAGCTTTAAACTAGATTTGAAGGGGGGAGGGGACAAAACTGGAACTCCCAGACATAAGCCCCAGGGTAGATTACCAGAGTTTGTGGGCTGGTGTGCAGCAATGACCCTCACCCTGCCATCTCAGTGGAGGCAAGGGATGGAGACATGCAGCACAATAAAGATACAAGGGATATTGATGGATCAGAAACTGTGGTAACACCTGTGAAAGGTCAGGCCGGACTTAGGACCTCTAAATGCAAAAAGGTGCTGGGGACATCAGCCCATCTGAAGTGCACGTATACCAATGCACACAGCATGGGTAACAAACAGAAGGAGCTTGAAGCCACGATGAAACAGGAAAATTACGATGTAGTGGCTATTACAGAGACATGGTGGGATGTCTCCCATGACTGGAGTGCGCCAGTTGATGGCTACAAGCTCTTTAGGAGGGACAGACAAGGAAGGAGAGGTGGTGGGGTGGCGCTGTATGTTAGGGACTGTTATGATTGCTTTGAGTACAAGTGTAGCAAAGACAGGGTGGAGTGTCTTTGCGTTAGAATCAGGGGGAAGGCCAACAGGGCAGATAACATAGTGGGAGTCTCCTATAGGCCACCCAACCAGGACAGAGGTGGATGAAATATTCTATAGGCACTTAGGAGAAATCTCACGACTGCTTGCTCTTGTTCTTGTGGGAGACTTTAACTTCCCGGACATCTGCTGGAAATACAACACAGCAGAGTAGGACCAGTCCCGGAGATTCCTGTAATGTGTTAGAGACAACTTCCTGACGCAGCTGGTGAGAGAACCAACCAGAGAAGGTGCCCTGCTGGATCTCCTCTTTGTGAACAGAGAAGGACTGGTGGATGATGTGGCAGTTGGAGGCCGACTAGGGCACAACGATCATGAAATAATAGAGTTCTCTATTCTTAGAGAGGCCAGGAGAGGGGGAAGCAGAACATGCTGGACTTCCAAAGGGCTGACTTTGTCTTGTTTAGGCACCTGCTTGACAGAATCCCTTAGGAGATGGTCCTGAAGGGTATAGGGGTCCAGGAAGGCTGAGCACTCTTTAAGAAGGGAGTCTTAAAGGCACAGGAGCAGACAGTCCCCAGGTGCTGTAAGAGAAGCTGGTGGCAGAGAAGACCACCCTGGCTAAACAGGGAGCTTTGGTTGCAACTCAGGGAGAAAAGGAGAGTTTACAGCCTTTGGAAGAAGGGGCTAGCCACTCACAGTGATTACAAAGAGGCTGTGAGGCTATGCAGGGCAGAAATCAGGTCTAAAGCCCAGCTGGAAATTAATCTGGCTTCAGCAATCAAGGATAACAAGAAATGTTTTTGTAAGTATGTCAACAGCAAAAGAAAGACCAGTAGATGCGGGAGGAAACATGGCAATTAGTGATGAGGAAAAGGCTGAGGTGCTTAATGCCTTCTTTGCCTCAGTCTTTAATAGCAAGACTAGTTGTATTGAGGGAATCCAGCCTCTTCAGCCAGAAGACAGACTGGGAGAACGACCCCCCTGCAATCCAGGAGGAGATAGTCAGTGACCTACTGTATCACACAGACACACACTAGTCTATGGGACCAGATGGGATACACCCAAGGGTGCTGAAGGAGCTGGCTGGGGTGCTCGCCAAGCCGCTTTCCATCATTTATCAGCAGTCCTGGCTGACCGGGGACGTCCCAACAGATTAGAAATTGGCCAAAGTGACGCCCATATCTAAGAAAGGTCAGAAGGATGATCCGGGAAATTACAGGCCTGTCAGCTTGACTTCGGTGCTCAGGAAGCTGATGGAGCAGCTCATTCTGAGTGCCATCACACAACGCATGTAGGACAACCAGATGATCAGGTGCAGTCAGCATGGGTTTATGAAAGGCAGGTCCTGCTTGACAAACCTGATCTCCTTCTACGACAGGGCGACCTGCTTATTGGATGAGGGAAAGGCTGTGGATGTTGTCTACATTGACTCTAATAAGGCCTTTGACACCGTTTCCCACAGCATTCTCCTGGTGAAACTGGCTGCTCGAGGCTTGGATGATCGCACGCTTTGCTGGGTAAAAAACTGGCTGGATGGCCGGGCCCAAAGAGTTGTGGTGAACGGAGTTAAATCCGGTTGGTGGCCGGTCATGAGTGGTGTCCCCCAGGGCTCGGTTTTGGGGCCACTCCTGTTTAACATCTTTATTGATGACCTAGACGAGGGGATCGAGTGCACCCTCAGTAAGTTTGCAGATGACACCAAGTTGGGTGGGAGTGTTGATCTGCTCGAGGGTAGGGAGGCTCTGCAGAGAGACCTGGACAGGCTGGAGCGATGGGCCAAGGCCAACTGGATGAGCTTCAATAAGGCCAAATGTCGGGTTCTGCACTTGGGCCACAACAACCCCCAGCAGCGCTACAGGCTTGGGGAGGAGTGGCTGGAGAGCTGCCAGTCAGAGAGGGACCTGGGGGTGTTGATTGACAGACGGCTGAACATGAGCCAGCAGTGTGCCCAGGTGGCCAAGAAGGCCAATGGCATCCTGGTTTGCATCAGAAATAGTGTGTCCAGCAGGGACAGGGAAGGGATCTTGCCCCTGTACTCGACATTGGTGAGGCCGCACCTCGAATACTGTGTTCAGTTTTGGGCCCCTCACTACAAAAAGGACATTGAATTACTTGAGCATGTCCAGAGAAGGGCAACGAAGCTGGTGAAGTGTCTGGAGCACATGTCGTATGAGGAGCGGCTGAGGGAACTGGGGTTGTTTAGTCTGGAGAAGAGGAGGCTGAGGGGAGACCCCATCGCCCTCTACAACTCCCTGAAAGGAGGTTGCAGAGAGCTGGGGATGAGTCTCTTTAACCAAGTAATAAGCGATAGAACAAGAGGTAATGGCCTCAAGTTGCGTCAGGAAAGGTTTAGACTAGATATTAGGAGGTATTTCTTTCCAGAATGGGTTGTTAGGTGTTGGAATGGGCTGCCCAGGGAGGTGGTGGAGTCCCCATCCCTGGAGGTGTTTAAGAGTCGGGTTGACCCAGCACTGAGGGATATGGTGTAGTTGAGAATGGTCAGTGTTAGGTTAATGGTTGGACTAGATGATCTTTAACGTCTTTTCCAACCTAGATGACTCTGTGATTCTGTGATTCTGTGAGTCATGATTCAGCACATCACCCTGATCCCGGCTGGTCCGAGACTGTCAAGTGGTGCCCCGTGTGAGCCATACGGGAAATTGAAGAAGACAGCGGCATGCTTGTATGCAAAGGAGACAGTGGAGTCCGGACTACAATATTCATTTATCTGGTAAGTACCAGATAGCAAGTCCTGGCTTTGGGAAAGCTGCCAGCATATGTAAGAGCAGAAGGGGTTTTCTTTAGGTATCTGGTGAACACCAGACAGCAGCGCCCGGCTGTGGGAAGCTGCTGGCTTACAGCTCTTTCTCTCTTTCTCTTTAATCATAAGGAGTTTTTTCTTTCTCTTTTTTTCTCTTTCTCTTAAATCACAGGTCCAGGGTTTTCTAAGGAACAAAAGCTGCATATGCAAGTTTTAAAGCAGCTATTGAAGGCTGTCCAATATTCAGTAACATACAATCAACTGCATGAGTTACTGCGCTACATCTTAAAGTATTGTATGTGGTTCCCAGCAGATGGAAATTTTGATTTAGCATTATGGTGGGAGGTCGGACAGGAGTTTAAAACTAAAAAAGGGCTGGGGATTGTAGTGCTGACCTCTGTCTTGCTTACATGGCGATTGATTTAGATGGCTTTACAACCACTGACAGGAGAAATAGCAGAACCTGTTGGTACCTCATCCCAACAGGAGAAAGAAGTAACTCCCAGTGCTCCCCCAGCAGAAACAAGTGGGGGTGAAAAGAGTCAAGATGAGGAGCTAGAATCTGTGCCTTCAGATTTTCCACCTCCCCCACTGGCGGCATTCCCAGTAGAGATTCGGGAAGGAGGATCTAGGCTAGAGACATGTTTTAAGGAGGCACTGAGCAATGGGGACCCTGTGGCGTTTCCGGTAGTCTTAAGACCCAACCAGCAGCTGCAGCATGATCCCCTGCTGTACCAGGTTTTTAAAGAACTACGGAAAAGCATCAATGAGAACGGGCTTCAAAGCTCATTTACAACAGGTATACTGGAGGCAATCTCTCATGGGTATCAACTGGTCCCATGGGATTGGCTGGCACTTATAAAAAGGGTATTAACGCCAGCACAGTATTCCATCTGGAAAATCGAGCATGTAGATCTCTGTACTAAGCATTCGTGCCGCCCCCCGCCCTGTTATGGGGCAACCGCCTGTGGCCGAGCCCGGCTCTGCATCCCCAGCCCATGCCCGCCTGCCACCTCCCCCCAACACCAGAGGCGGCTCCGGCACCAAGATGTCCAACCGGGGGCTCTGCTGGGAGGCCAGCCACGCCGGCAGCTGGGACACAGCTTCAGGACCCCAGCTGAATGCACAGCTAGGAGGTTGGCCTTCTCAAGTACAGTCCACAAAAAGACCTGTTAGAGACATTACTGCACCCCATGCAGGATATACCTATTGTGGATCAGGGTGCTACCCTGGGAAAGGAGGGACGAGGGTGACGTCAAACATTGACAGGGATTGACCCGCAGATCATACACCTGCCTTGTACTAAAGAACAGCTAGAAGCAGGACACATTGAACCCTCTAACAGCCCATGGAACACACCTATTTTTGTAATACCAAAAAAAGGGATGAAAGTGGCAGTTTTTATAGAAGATGTTGACACTATGATGCAGCATCCTTTGTCTGTCCCCGGGAGAAATGAACTGATTAAGACTGCCCCACCTGCATATAAAATTGTAATCATGACTCTTTTGATTAATAAGACGTAAAATCCCCTTTGTAATGTGATTGAAAAAATACAGCAGCTGGGTGACCTTGGAGGGTGGGGCCCCTGAGGGAGTGCAGGGAATCGAGATACTCAAGACAGCCCTAAAAGCAGTGAAAACAGGATTTCTTGTAAGGAAATATTTACGGCTTCATTAAAAGATGGCATGTCTCGTGAAAAAATTGACGGTGTTCCAGCTGATGAGCTGTGGCAAATATATGCCCAGAGAGGACTGAATAAACCTAGCAAGAGAGTGCAGAGTTCTAAAATGAAGGATCCAGGGACAACTCAGCCTACAGCACCCCTTCAACAGGACCCTTCATCTGCTCACGGAGGGCCCCCCATGAGTGGATAAATGGTTCTGGGGGTGAAAGAGGATTGGGCAGCGTTTTCTGACTTGTACCCTTTGCAGGAAGCAAGGGAGGTGAATCAATATTATGGTCCCCACAAACTGTAAATGCCCTAATTGACACTGGAGCGGAGGCTTCCTTAATGTATGGGAATACGAGGAAATTTAAAGGACAACCTGTAATTATCACAGGACTGGGAGGAAAACAAATTGAAGCTGTACAAACACAAATTGAAGTGAAAATAGGAAACCTCCCAAGACGATTGTATGCAGTCATGATTCTCCCTGTTCCTGAACATATGATAGGTATAGACATTCTAAAAGGACTAACTTTAAATCTTTCTGATGGTTAGTATCAGTTTGGAGCTAAACCCTATATTAGTGCCAGACCTGTTACGGTTGGTAGAGTAAAAATGCCTCCCATGCAGATTCCAGCTGCCACTAACTGAGTCACAATGAGGCAGTATAGAATTCTGGGAGGACATTAAGAGATATCACAGACAATTAGAGATTTATTAGATGAAGAAGTTTTAAAGCCAACCACCACAACTTGGAACAGTCTGATATGGCCTGTCAAGAAAAGTGACGGATCCTGGAGAATGATGGTGAATTTTAGAAACAGAAGGTGGCAGACTTACAACTACTTTTGCAGCAATGGGGGATTCAGCCCAAGACGGGTATTCCGCATAACCCCACGGGACAGGCAATAGTCAAACGTGCACATGCTACACTAAAAGCCTTGATTTTAAAACAAAGAAGGGGGAATTCTCTGGACACACTATATAATCAGCTGGCAATGGCTTTATATACTCTTAATTTTTTAAACAGAAATCATTTTGCCTTGACAGCAGCAGAACGTCATTTTAGCACCACAGCGGACTCTAGAGTTAAACCACGGGTCTTGTATAAGGATCCCAAAGGAGACCCGACCTGGAGAGGGCCAGTAGATCTGCTGGTGTGGGGGAGGGGGTATGCTTGTGTTTTATCACCCACAGGTCCTCGGTGGATACTAGCAAAGAAAGTCAAGCCATACTGTGAGCTGGAAAGAGCAACTCTCCAACCCAATACCACAGACCCCCTCAACTGACGATGCAGGAATCGACACGCAGGCTGCGTCCCCCTAGGAACTTGACGACTGTAGCTATCACTTGGGGAAGTCTAAAACAACTACAACAGAAAGCAGAAGATATGCTGGATCCTGATGTACCGGTAGCCAGTAACGACATGCAGTGGGCTGGAGGAGCTTGGCTTCCTCCTTGAGACACAGAGAACCTGTTATATGGTTTGAATGTTGCCAATATAGCATTGTATGCGGATGCCCCTCTGTGTGTATGTCCACAGGAGGAAGGTGTGCATGTGTGCTGCTGCAGCCACAACAGCACCTGTATTTTAGACCGTTGTGCAACTCATCCATAAATGTTGTTGGCTGGAAAAGAGGCACAAATAAGCAATAGTAGTGGCCAATATCAGATCATCATTACAGATCCTCAGTATTTTAGTTGTTTCATCTACAGCCAATGTATCTAGCCATAAGCTTACAGAAATATTTCCTTTGAGATGTAGATCTGAATTTGTAGTGCTAAGGCCTGAGTAATAGGCCTGAAACAAGTTGACCTCTAAATGAACCTTATAACTAAACGTTATTCATTATTAGTATTTGTTAAGTAGTAAAGTCTGTATTACCATTAGCGTTAATTATTAGTGTCTGATCATATCTATGCTCACTAGTGAAAGATGTAGCTTAGACAAAATGTAATTAGTAATAAGGATGAAATGCTGCGAGAACGTGTATCCAACTTCCCTTGTTCAGCAGTGTTAAAGATTAAGAACCCAAGTGTCTGGCCTTGTTAGAAACTCCCTTGGTTTTCCCCCCCGAGCCCTGGCCAGGCTCTGGGTGGAATCCAACAGGAGGATGAAACCAGATGTTTCCGCTCAAAGAAAAGTGCAATTTATTTTGGCTTGCTGATTTTAGTGTACAAGGCTGGACCCGCTTGCTGCGACTTTGGATGCCACACCTACAGACAGACGCATTGTGTAGAACTTCTCACTTGTGGGGAAAGGTACTCCAAATCCTCGCTGCAACCGGGGCTCCCCAGCGACTGCGGATCTGGATATTAGTACCCCATTGTGCAGTAATGATTAGGTGCCTTGCCTTATTTAACTCTATGTAGTAATAAGTAAGTGTACTATTCCATATTTTTCTTACTCCTTATTTTTGTAGTACTGAAGGGAACAGTATAGCTACAACTATACTTGAAACTGGTAATGTACAGGGACCTGTAATATAAGACATTTAGTTTTAACATTAGACATCATTGGTATTTTACTAGATTTTTTCCCCTGCATTTTTCCTGTATTTTACTGTAATGTATATAATTTCATTTATACTTTTTCCTAACTACCCTCTGTAGTCATTACCCAGTTACCCACTTGTAAGATGTTTTGAAACCTTTAACTCCTTGCCTAGTAAAGATAAGACAGACCTTGGACAGTCTGAAAAACTCCCTGGGTACATCCCTAATAGCAGGAACCTAAAGAAAACAAATGCCCAGGAAGATACCAGTGTCGAGGTAAGTGCTGAAAGCTGGAACAAACAGGAGCTGAAGGATGGATGAAGTAACTCTATGAACAGATATAGACACTAGAGGCCTAAAGTTCACTAACGGACAGTGTGAGGAAGGCTATGTGGACCCCAAAGGAGGGGAGAAGACCCTCACTCTATTTTTATTATGCATGCTCAGACTATGTAAATGAATTCTGAGAACCCATTAGCATAAGACTGCCTTTTCTAAGAAATCTGATGCATATGTATGTTTTTTGTGTATATTAGTCAGAGAATTTTGTTAGTAAGTGTGGCACTTGTGGTGGAGTGATCCCCAGTGCTGCCCAGAGCTGCAAATAAAGAATCCCTGCTGAACAGTTATACAGAATACTGACTGTTGAATGAACCTCTTTGTTTCAGTACTTAGTTATAACCTTTAATTATTAATAGTGAAATTAGCCTACTCTTTTCACTCTGATGTCTAACTGGCATCCACAATCAGCAGAACAGAATTATAGCTACCAGTCAATTTTACTCACCCTTAGGAGGGTGACTCTGAATTGTCTCAAGTAAACAAGCAATCTGCAACATAATTCATTACAGCATGAGATTCAGAAATTAATGCACGATGGCATCGTGAGAGAGTTAGGCTAAAGTTTATCATGGCTCAACCCTAGGTATTGGGTTGCAGGTCTGAACATATGGATGTGGGCTTTAGCAGGCCTGGGATGTTTGATTTTTTTTACAGGATTTGCCATCCTGCAACGCATATGAAGCCTCCTTTCCACAGTGCGGAAGGCCGAACCATGACTGAGTGCAATGATCGCCATGGAAACGAAGCTACGAAACAAAGAAGGGGGAGATGTGGGAATTAAGAATTGGTGGTTAGCAAAATGTAAACTGACCTTGAGGTTAGAAGAATGAGTGTGGATAACGGAGACAACATTATGTAACACTGTGTTGTGTGAAAAATAGCAGGAAAAAACACCCCCTGCAGAGTGTGGTGAGCATGTGAGCAATAAACAGGCAAAACCTGAAGTCAGTAGGATGTAAAAGTAAAAAGGAACCTATGTAAACAGGTGGTAATAAATTGGGAGCTTGCATATAGTGCATATAGCGACATTTGCTCTTGGCAGTTCTCCCCCTTCAACAAACTGGTGTGAGTTTGTCATGATTCAGCGCGTTGTCCCCATCCCGGCTGGTCCGAGACCAACACCCTCCCACCCCAGCCTGTGCTCACAGGACAAACTCCCCGGCCTCTGCACAACTCAGAGTGAAGCACCAAATTGCTGCCACTGAGTTTAAAAAAAAAAAAAAAAGAAATTTTATTCTCTTTTACCCTTTTACGCTATGGGTGTCAAGGTGTCGGTGCTGGGGGCCGTGTCTGTGTCGGTGTCACTGCAGGTGTGGGTGTCGGTGTCAGTGCTGGTGTCGGTGTTGGTGTCGGTGCCGGGTGTCTGTGTCGGTGCTGCTGTGAGTGTCAGTGCCGATGTCAGTGCTGGTGTCGGTGTTGGTGTCAGTGCCGGTTTTCAAAGTTCAAAGTTGTTCCAGTGGAAGCAGGTTCCTTCCATCTCCATTTGCGTTCCCTTGCAGGTGCTTTTAATCCAATAATTCAGCAAGTCAGACTGTTACTGAGGCTTCAAAACTGCAAAAAAGTTCAAGGTACTTACCCACCTTAAGGTGTAGTTGTTTCCAGTCTCAGCCACTGCAAACCCTTCCTAGCATAGCGTACCCCTTCAGTTACACTGCTGTTCAGCACCAGAGCGCACGTCGCTGTGCTGAGTTCAGAAAAAAACTCTGGAAAAGGGGGAAGGAGGGAGAAAACATCTGGTTGGTTTGACACACCAGGCACATCTGACAGGCGAGGGGGCAGTGAGGAGCAACACCAGCGCGCCCTGTCAGTTGGTGTTGAGGTTTGAACTCAGCTGGCAGCCAGATGCCACGTGGCCGGCCGTTCACCTTCCCCCTCCCCAGTGAAATAGGGGAGGGACTAAAAAAAGAGAATTCGTAGGTTGAATAAAAAGAAAGAATTTACTAAATATAACAAGAGAACAACAGTAACAATAGTGAGTTCAAAAAGAAATGGGTAAAATGCAGTAGTGGCTTATCGAGCACAGCGACTGCCCCCACAGCAACACACACCCGGGCTGGATCCGAAAATCCCGTGCCCGCCCGAGAGAGCCCACCCCCCTATATCCCTGGGCATGACATCACATGGAATTGTTATAAATGCAGAGGCAGAGCCGAAAATAACTTTTATAAATTTATTGCAGTAAGAACAAGTAAAACAAAAAGGCTCGGTACGCCGGGGGGCAGGGGGGTTTCTGCTCCGCACCGACGGACACGAGGTGGTGCTGCGTCACTCCCTTCTATAGCCCCATCCTGGGCTTCACATGCGCAGCAGGGCCCCGCAAACTTTCCCGGGCTTTCTGGTGTTGCTCAGGCTCCTGACAGGGGTCCCTCCAGTAATTTTCCACTTGCATAACAACAGTCCATATGAGTCTGTGTTTACTGAGGAGGAAAAAAACCTCCAAACCATTTTAACCATAAAACCACGACAAATCTCTTTAAACATATATACATTGCAAAATATCAGCAGCACACCTGCTCTTTATATTAAAGTCATTATATTTTCTTAACACGAATCACCACCATATTCTTCACAGTATGAAATACTCCAATGAAAGTTAACTCCATCCTGGTCGAAACCAGGACAGTCGGCAAGTCGCGCTAAACACGTTGTTAATGCAGAGAGCCCAGCGATAGTCGAAGGCTGGGAAGTGTAACAAGCACACAAGGCAGGGCACGTGGGAGGAAAACGCACTCACACATGCACACACACACTGAACTGCCTTCCCAGGCTCTGGCTTTGAAAGGACACTGAGACGCCACGGCAGGTGGTCAGAAGTTTGGGTGTTCACGCTCCAGTCCTTACCACGTGCCTCCCCCAGGTTTTAAACCGGCCAAATTTGATGTCTTTCTGAGTGATGCCTGGCAGCACACACTGCTGTCGCCAGGCTGGTCCCTTTGCTTCATCCATCCTCAGACTTTGGAGACATCATGATTTCTCAGGTGAACAGGTTTCAAAATCTGTTTGCCAGGCAAGACAAATCTGATTTGGGTTGCTTACAACTGGACATGTCAGGCAGATTTAAGAGAGTCCTCCTCTCCTGCCGCCAAATTCAGGCGCTGCACTCCTCCTCCTGCTTTTGCAGTAGATCCGGACCTGCCAGGATGTGCCGGCAGGCTGCATGCTCTGCTCTGTGCTGGCCATCACCTGTGCAGGTTACAGCCAGGTATGGGAAATGCTCACACCTATTCCTTTCCAGTCACCTTTCCAAGACATTCCTGCCTGACCTACCTTCCTGCAACATGGGCTCATCCCAGTCCCTCAGTGCCTCGAGCCTCGACCGTGCTGCCAGGTCCCTTTTCAGGAACTGGCCATTCTCAGCTCTAACTGCTTTCCACTAATTTTTGGCTTCCCTGTTTAAGGGAACTCAATAGCTGAAGGCCACTGCTCTTTCCTCCTCCTCTTATACCCTGTGAATTGCAGAAGAGAATCAAGGATGTGGCCTTCTTTATTTTAGTTTGATGTACTCGCTCTCTGTACCTCTGAGCATCTGTACCTTACACCGAGTATCAACAAGCTCCAGTTCTGAAACTCCTCCACATCCTGAACAGCAACAACAACTGCCAAGCCCACAGGAGTATTTACTCTTCTCCTCACAGATCCACTCCCCTGGGAGTATTTACTACCCCAGTCATCATTCCCATACATTAAAACAGCAACAGAGAGCAGGTTTTGTCCTTCCAAGTGACAGTCTTTTACCAGCCTTTGGAGGATATAATCCAAAACACTACACACGCATTGCTGCTGTGAGCACGGATTTGCTCGGAGGACACCCAGCAATCGAAGTTACTGTCTTCAAAGGTGACTTGCAAAGCCTTTTGAATTTCAGCAACCGCCTCAGTGTGAGGATTTTTACAGCCCTCCAACAATTCAGCCAGGCTCATCGTGCTTATTTTCTTGTGCCAGTTTGCCAACAGATGGTGGCAATACATCCTGTCGCCCACAGCAGCTCACAAAACTTTGGGTTTTAAACCACTCTAGGGCTTTTGCTTATTCACCACTGCTGTACCACAGGAGAACACAACACTTTTAACAACAAAACTGTAAAATCAAAAATGTAGCATCAATTTTAGGAAATGCTACTGGCAAATACTGGTCACGTACCCAGCAAGGACTCCAATACAAGAGCTGCTCAGCTTCTCTGTTACACAGAGAAGCCAGCTTCACTGTTTTCAAGCCAACATACCTGCAAGTTTGACAAAACCAACTACAACACAAGGCTACAGGCCAAAAAACAGTTTTTAAAGAAGGGAAACCAACTCAGAAAAACTAAGCGCCCCCAAGGGAAAAACAAACTGCAAAACCCCCTTATGCTTCTTGTGTTACAATGAAGCAAGTTGGCTGGTTTCCTGCATGTGATACCCTCATCCCTTAACTCTTAAGACCTCTGAGGATGCCAAGACAACCTTTGAATTGAAACACTCATCAATTTATCACCATCAGGTATCTCTGCCAATAACCTGCCAATGTGCCATAGCTGTCTGATTCAACATACATAATGCTTTGATCTTTCGTTATGGCGTTTACCACACTGAGCGTTAGGATTGAAGCAAGTACATACACATAACCCCACCACATGTGACCAAAAAGCCAGAGGGCAAAAACTTACCTGTGTTCTTCCTGGCCAGGGCATCGGCCTTTTCCCAAACATCATAAGCGTAGAGGATGTAGGAGGTGATGTTGACACAGGAACAGGTGATGTTTGGGATGTTATAGGAAACAGTGACTGAAGAGCCAATGCTGTTCCCACAGTAACTGCTCGCATAAGAAGTCATGCCTGTGCTTGTGCAGGAGAAAGAAACACCATCATGAACGTTTAACTTCAGAGTTAAAGACATAAGACTATTTTATGCCAGGAGCTATTTGGTATGATCCAGGCCTGCAGGATGGAGTGGAGTGTTGAAAATTGAGATGTGTTCAGCTGCGTGACAAGTAATTGTCCTTCGAGTGCAAGGCCAAGGTTTTTGAAGCGATTTGTGACTCAAAGGACTCCTCTTGACAAAAGAAAATGTGGGACCAGACATCAGAAAGGGCCACCCATCCACCTCACAACATCTACACCTACTTGTGGATTATCTAAATGCATTTTCCAAACGACTTCCATTTCAGGCATGATGAAGCTCCCCACTGATGGAGGCTGGAGCTTTCTGACAGCTAGTCAAAGCAGCCAGGTCAGCCTACACACACTTCTTTATAGCCCTAGGGAAGCTAAATGTGGTCAGCTGCCTGCCTTCCGACACAGGCTGGCTTCATCACGTCACTTCTTCACCCAACCCAGTTTTAGTCACTGGTATGACAGGGCTTCCACCGCTACTCTTGGGAGACCATTGACTTCGCAATAAACTGTACTGTGCGAGGTGACAGAAAAATAACTGGAATTTCAGCATCCCTCTTAAAAACCAACCAAGCCTCTCTCAGCCACTGAGTTTAAAAGGGACAGGTGTGAAGCTGGGTAGCTATCTGCCAAATGCAATTGCCACTGCACACAGAAAAACTCTTTCTTACTCACTGTCAGTCAAACACGGGCCCAGTCTGCTGGGTACTGGGTCAAACACTGTTATGTGACAGCTTGCCTTTTACTTTTGCTGCCACTTATGCAGCACCACTGCTGCAGGTACACAGAAAGGACTCAACAACTCAGAAATTAGAAAATTAGCTTCTTTTCCTTAAGTGGGGACTGAGCCAAAGAGAAAACTGGGAAAGGTACGCCCCCACAGGATGAAGGCATAACTCTGGACCTCGTAACCAAAAAAACCCTTTCCAAGGAGAAAAGACAGGAAGGAGAGAGCAGAAATACTCATGCCCCTAATGGTATGATTTCAGGTGGCAAAAAGGAGCAAGTGGCAAGGCACTCTCAAATGCAGCTTGCATCTCAAACAGTCTGGCTCCCTTTTTCACTCACACTCTCATAGAAACATGGCAACATATGTATTTTTAAATCTTACCTTGCAACACACAGAGAAGGTGCTTGTGTTGATCTGGAAGAACTCTGCAGCAAGGAACAGCCAACTCTTGTTAGGTTTGGGCTATTCAGCCAACATCAGTAAGTAGCACAGCCATCCAGCTGGCAGCTTAGCAATACGCATGTCCTACCTTGAAGTGGTCATTCAGGATCCTGGAATACTTCATGGCAGTGTCTTTTTTGTAACGGAACATTGCCATGTGCAGAACAGACTGGCAGCACATGCTGTGAACAGAAACACACCCAAGCATCAATGTTGACGTTCGCTGCTGCCTGCTCAGCAGTCATCAGCCTTGTGGGACAGAGGCAGGCACATATCAGCCGTACTGCAACGTCAAGAAAGCTCTGAATCTCCTCCTCTGGCTAATCTTAAAAAAAGACTCTTTAAAAACATCCCAAGGGAAAAAAGCAATTGAGGAAGGGCCATGCCTGTTTATATAAACAGGCGCCCAGCCTCCCATAAGTGTCACAGGCTGAGTAAGCCCCTGTCCAGAAGTGCCTTCGCTATGTTCAGCTACAGCTTCAGTTACACGGCTCAAACATGGGCAGCCAAATCACATTCTTTCACCTTTGGAGAAAGCCCTTATGCGCTCTCCAGTTACCAGCAGATCGAATTTTAGAGCCTGTGCCTTCCACGTGTGGTCCCTTGTGATATCCCAACTCACTTTAGAGATGTTCCAGTTCATTCTGGTTTTTATATTGAGGGTTTTTTTCCTTGCAGAACTCCGATTCCCATTTAACTCATTCCTTTGCCCCTGAAAGTAATGGGTCTTTCACTCTATCAAGTCTAAAAACAGAATACAAAGCCACAGAAAAACAGTTACGCACCGTAACACAGCAAAGATTTTGTCCTGTGAAGATGCTGAGACATCCGTAAAGGATTTTAGTGTCATGATGAATCTAAGGAAACAAAGTGAACAGAATCTTGTCAGCCATCAGTGCTCTGAAGTCCCACAATTTTAGGGCTGCTTTCATTGAGCCATCATAATTTTTAGTGGTTCAGAATTTATCAGAATGATTAACCTCCTAATTACACTCCTGCTCTTGAAAGCACTCTTGTGAGGGTCTCCAGGCGTGCTCTGGTAGGGACCAGAACACACTTGGAAATAGAATGGAAAATACTCAGGAACTCATTCACTCCTAAATGTTAACAGTAAGACACCAACATTAACACCTAAGAAGATATGAACCTTTCTTTGAAAAAGCATCTGTGTATTCTTATATGATTTATAATGTACACCTCCCCTGGTCACACAGGCACACCTTATTTTTGTGAAAACCTGGCTCATTAATATTTCTAAGTTAAAAAAGAAATATAGCGTACTCCAGGTACGAAGGAAATTGCCTGAATGTCTCATCTGATTTATAAGGGGGTTTAACAAACAAGTAAAATCAGCAGTCACGTGTTTATTTGAAAATGCTTGGAAACTGGATCCTGTTAAGAATACAAGAAATGCCACATATCTTAGGCTATTATCTGCCATAAGGACATGACAAGGTCATTATTAAGTCTTAGCCCTTAATAGTTTTGTGCCTTACAAGGCCTTTAGAATTCCCTTTAGCACCCCCCTGCATTTTGTTGGATGACGCTTGAATTATTTTTCTTAATTTTACATGCAGAATTGTGTTTAACGACATGATGCCTGTGGGCTGGGGGGCTGGGAAGCAATAGTTCTGCCTTGTGGCTGATGAAGAAAGAAGCTGGTCTGTGGCCAGGAGGTCTGGAGGATGGATTGCCACAATATCGACTACAGCTTGGAAGGATGTTCTGTCAGTGTTAGTCATTGCTATTTTATATTTTAAAATGATTAATTGCAGACTTCTGCATTAAGCTGTTCTTCTCCTCATGGACTGACCACCCCTATACTCATTCAACTGCAACTAACCTGCCCTGGTGTCTTTTTCACAGTCTCACGCAGCCACAAATAAATTCTCTCATTACCCTCAGCTATTAACCATGGCTACATCCTTTTGACCCTTACTGGAACCTAACTAAAGGACAAAACTCACCTACCCAACAGCCACACCACTAGGACAATTCCTTCTGACCTTGTTTTTGAGCAGGTAAAATATGGAGAAGGAGTATCTTAATGAGATAAATAAAAAACCCCGAATGCCTAATCACACAAAGGCACAGTACACAACATTCTGGGTTAGATTTTTACCAGCAAATGAAAGGTGCCCACGACCCCTCTCATGCACTGAGGCCAGCCGGAATGTTAGGTAGCCCAAGCTAATGCTGTCATAACAATTTCACAATACAGAGCAATGAGATGTGGTGCCCTAGAACTGTTCAATGTATTTATGTAGATGTAGCTGCAGCGTCTATAGTGTCTGTACACCGGCAAAAGCAAAGAGACACCATCTTGAGCTCCTTCAGAGCAAGGAATTTGGTTTCCCAGTTCCTTGATGAGAGCTCTGACTGCTACGGTGTCCAGCAAACGTGGGCAGAACCACATTACTCTGACCTAGTTGGCAGAGTCTGCTCCATTGAAAGCCCAAGCTGGTTGGCATCAAGGAGTGCCCTGACAGGGCAGGTCACACGCAGCCCCATGTGTGTCTCCTGGTCCTGGGCAGGCTCAAGCGCTTGAGCCGCTGAGCATGGGACACTGGTGGAAGAACTGCAGTAGTGGGTGTCCAAAGGCTTCAGGTACAAAGGGACGAACTAAATGAATTTGGGCGTATCCCAGGCCAAGAAATAGCTGTTTCAGTTACAGGAGGAGAGCCGTATTGCAAATTTGGACTTAAAAGCCTCCCTTCCGTCTGACTCCTACCTTAGATGCTGAGCAGCTCTTTGGGTGCGTCTGCCCTGTTTTCACTCACAGGTCTTGGTTCCACATTGTCCACTCTGCAGTCATGATAATTCATTCTGTAGCTCTTTTTTGGAGCGAACAGATTTGTTCCCTTTGAAACAATACCTGTACGCAGTTCTGGAAATGATTTAGTCCAGACACCCTCCCAAGAAGCAGTGTGAGCGAGACTACACCAGGTTTGGCTCCTGCTGTCCCCTTTTTGTCCTGGCTTTCCATCCTTGGCCATCCTCGAGCACTTTCCCATGCTGTGGCAGCAGCCGTGCGACACTGCCCATTAGGTTCACACTGCAAGAGCAGCACTCGGAGTGGCAATGGAACAGGCTCTTGCATTGCCTTGGATGCTTTGGACAGCACTTTCTACACCTTCACACACAGAGAAAATGATTATATTGTCTTAAGGACCCAGGGTCAAACGCTGTGTGGCGTGGGCATGGTCGTCATGTTCTCTAGTCCCGAGCAGAGTCAATGTCACTGCTCTTGTCACTTGGCTTGGAGCAAGGGACCACTTTTTGGGCTGGATGCATTTAGCTGCATTGTTCAATCTAGCCTTCTATTCAGTATGGATCTCAGAAAAAGATAATCAAATAAATGAGTCCACATGGGAAGGTACAAATAAGAGAAGGAAATAGATGAGTGTGTATGACAAGATAAAAATAAAATCCTATAACTTCATATATATGCACAACTTTTACTCATGAAGAAGATTGTGAAGCTCTGGGAGAAGATCAGCTGTAAGCCCACAGACAGCCAGAATCTAGCTGGGATGCCCACCCTACACTTGGTAGAAGCAGACAGGACCCTGCTGTGCCAGGTGGGGGGAGCTGAAGCCCTCTCCCTCTGACAAGGGTGAAGCTGGCCAGAAATGCCTCTCACCACACGGCAGCACCTATGACCCGCTGCGAGGAAGCAGAGATCTAACCCCGCTACCAGCACTGCCTCGATGTTTATGTGCCCAAACAACAGCAACCTGCTTCTGGTGGGCACAGATGAGTGCTGGCACTTGTCTTCTTCGTTCTGGGGCTGGCTACTAGCAGGAGGCATTTTTAGTTGCAGTGGCAGTGCAGAGAGATGGAGGCAGTTCTGTGAGGACATAAGGAGAAAAAAAAAAGTCACGTCATCTCCAGCCTGTCTGCTCCAGCACTGGTAAGGGGTTATCTCCACAATTGGACGCAATTCAGGGTTAGTCCCTACAGGTTTGAGCCACTGATGTAAATTTGCTTAAAATAAATAGTGGAGGGGCAACCGAGTGTGGGAAGGCACAAAAATCACAAAATCTGTGACTGTGAAACACTGAGGGGAATCACCAGGGGACAAACCCTCCTGTATTTTACAGTCTGTGCTGTGTAAAGCAGCTCAGAGCTTCAGGTTGTCTGTTGATCACTGCTCTGGCCCCACTTCAGCTCAGAGGATGCACAGAAGTTGATTACAGGTGTCGGCTGTTGTAGCCCTTCAGGCAGCCTACCCCTTCCAGAAACAAAGTCCAAGCCAAAGCGGAGCAGCTCCTTCCCCTCTGCCTCTCTGCAGTCGGGCTTGCCTCACGCTCCCTCCTCCTCCACCTCTTGCTGCTCCTCACTCAGTCTGGCTTTTCCTGGGCTGCAGGAGCCCTTCCCTGCTCTTGGCTGACAGGGATGCCCGCCAAACTCCTTCACCTGCTGGGGGCCACCCCCCCAGCCCTGCAGCCATCATCACCATCTTCCATCCTACAGCCCTGTGCTGCTTGGCAAGAGGTGAGTTTTTACAAGTCATTACAGTTTTGAAGAAGAGCTGCTGCACAAGCGAACGTTGATTTCCCGGTGCTCTTTGGAGCGGTGGTGCTCTCACTCACCGGGGGTGGCTGGTGGGCTCCCAGAGAGCTTGGCTGTCCTTTCTCAGGCTGAATGGCATCAGGAGCACAGCCACACACACGTGGGGGTAGGAACAACTGGCAGAAACAAGGGTTAAGTAGTACCTATCAACACTGACAGACAATAGTTCATTCGTCTCTTCCTCCTCAGAAGGCCAGTGTGTATCCGGGTGTAATGGCCCCATCCTTCGTATCCAGCACTTTGCATTTTAATTGCTGCAAAACAGGAATAGGGCCAGCTTGCTAGGGACGTTATCTTCTGCTATTTTGATTTCAAAACTTAAACCTATCAAAGCTAAAAATAAAGCTCCTCCTATTACAGATAATAGGAACTGCTGCATTATTTCTCTGTCCTGCCACTTGTAGTAGCCACAGCTTACTGCCTCTGAAGAACCATCTGTATCATGTAGTTCTGCCTGTGTCTGTTTACTCGACCTAAGAGAGCTATTACTAACCTGAACTCCCTCTTTGGGCTGCCCGGGGAGGTGAAAACTCACCGGATCAGGAAATGATGCTTGGGTGAAAAGGCTTGATAGTTCCCCAATTTTCCTGTTTAAAAGGAGCAGCAAAGGTATCTCAGAGATAAAACATGCTCTTAGCTGAAAATTGGCCACGTACTTTCCCTTTCTTAATGAAAGACCTGCATTTCAGTACGAGATACCCATTTCCTCCAGGAAAGAGTCAAGAGAGAAAGAGCTACACGTCTTACACTGCTCTTTGAACTGATACAAGATGCACTGACCTGAGCTAAAGTCCCTCCTGAATAGCCTTAAGTTTTAGCATGGATGAGACAGCGTCAGGTAGCTGAGACACTTGAAAGCAGCTGTAGGCACACCTTTACCAATATTGACTCCTAACCTGGAAGCAGCAGGATGTGCTATTGCCACACACTGTTGGCAGGAGCCCCTGTATCTTTGGGTAGGGGTTTGCGTGGAGCCCAGGCATGTTTTGTCACCAGTGCGTCTTCTTTTGTCCCCAGTCTTCTTCCCCTTGCTGTGTCCCAGGAGTGGTTGCACACCTGAAGGTCAGCTCTGCAAGCTCCTCAGCTAGAGGAGAGCTGCTGCTATCTCTGAGCAAGGGGAGGCCTGCAATGCCCAGCTGAGGGTAAAGGGGCCATACCCTGACCTCAGTGCATGGGGAGTGGCACCATTGTAATCAGTGGTGGCCAAATTACAAACTAAATGGTGATAAACAGTGGCTGGAAAATGGGTCTTTGCAATTTAATACCATATTACCACTGATGCTATTTTATTGTCAACTGGGAAAATGGGATAAAAAGTGCCTTACGTTGATGCCTTTATGACTTTCTATAGGGATCCTAATGCTCAGAAAAATGTGGATTAGGATGAGGTATGTTACTGCCATGTACGGAGGAAAAGGGAAAGAAACAAGCATCTGTATGCTGTGCTGTGCTGAACAAGAGGATGTACAGTTGTTAGTCCCTTCTTCCTCTCCCCCATATAACCCTGTGGCCAAAGAGGAAGCACTCGGTTGTGATTTGAACTTGGCCAGCAGCCAAACACCACACAGCTGCTCGCTCATCCTCCCCCTGCCCGGGGACTGGTAAAGAAACCGGAGGCATAAAGGGAGACTCATAGGTTGAGATAAAAAACAGTTTAGAAACTAACTGTAATAAAATAAAACAATAACAATAGTAGAAAGTACAAATGGGTAATGCACAATGCAATCACCACTCGCCAACTGATACCCAGCCCATTCACGGCTAGCGGTCCCACAAAACCAAGATCCTGCAATTGCAATCCTGGAAGCAAGAGAGAACCCCCCTCCTTCCTGGCCGCCCCCCCTTTATATACTGAGCATGACGTTACATGATAGGGAATATTCCATTGGCTAATTTGAGTCCAGTGCTCTGGCTGTGCCCCCTCTCAGCTTCTTGTACATCTGTGCAAGGACAGGACACGGGGAGTTGGAGAGTCCTTGATGTCTTAACAACAACCGTAAACATCAGCATTTTATCAGCATTCTTCACGTACCGAATCTCATACTGAATCCAAAACAGGGCACCCTTTGAGCTGCTAAGAAGAAAATGAACTCTATCCCAGCCAAAACCAGGACAGTCAGGAGAGCTCAGAAAGAGATCAGAAAAAAAGGACAAATGGGAAATGGGAATTTTAGCACTATTTCAAGGAGGACTAGAGGGCATTCTCAGCCAGTGATAGAGGCACCGTTGAGACAGGCTGTCGGGATGGACGCTATGCCAGTCTTTGTGCACGTCACTTTTACTACTTCAGATTTGTTGAATTGGGAGCACTGTGTTGGAACAGAGAGAATCCTGATGGAATGTTCAGCTTTTAGAAACTATTATGCTGACTCACAACACTAACTGGGGGGACATGCAGGCTTTACTGAATACCTTCTTTTACTGCAGAAGAAAGAAGGATGGTACTAGACAAGGTGAAAGAAGAGGGAGGAAGAAGGAATAGGTGGGAGGATCCTAGTCAGTATTTGCCTTTGAGAGAAGATCCGGAGTGGGACACGAATACTGGGCTAGGAAAAACTAAATTGAAGCAATACCAGCAGCTGATGGGGTACAGCATGGGGTCCAAAAAGCAGAGAAATCTGTCTAAACTGTGTGAAGTTAGACAAGAGGCTGAAGAAAGTCCATCAGCTTTTTATGAGAGATTGTGTGAAGTGGCTAAGAAATGGACTGATTTAGATCCGGAAGAGGAGGAAAATGAGAAAGTGTTCAACATGTCGTTTATAGGTCGGCCATTGCAAGATACAAGAAAAAAGTTACAGAAAGTAGATGGAGCAGGGGGAATGTCTGTTTCCCAGTTGATTGAAATTGCTTATAAGGTACATAATAATAGAGAGGTAAAGAAGGAAAAGAAGGGACAGCAAAAAAGAAACTGCAGGGTTCTCTCTTAGCTGCAACAATTGTAGACAGATGAGGTGGGATGAGAGGATGAAGAAGAGGAGGTTGTGGGGGAAGGGGTAGAGGGGGTCCTGAAGCAAGACCAGGATACGGAGCTTGAAAAGGCCCTCCTCGGGGCTTGAATCAGTGTGCTATTTGCAGGCAGGAAGGACACTGGACAAATGAATGTCCAAGTAAAGAAAGAAAACGGAGAGGAGAACAGATGAGGAACGACAACCTTACAATGTTGGAGGATTTGGATAATGAATGAAGGGGACAGGGGGAGGATATTAAAGCATCCCCAGCAGATCCCCTGGTTCCAGTAAAGCTGGGGAATGATGGACTGGTAGGAGCTGATACTAACGAAAATTGTCTGGAAGCAACAATCAGCATGTTGATCAGGTGATTGCACATCAGGTGAATGAACCCAGTTTTGGGACAACAACTTGCACACCCTGAATGCACACCAACACACACACACAGACACTCACTGGCTGCACAGCAACACACACACTCCCATGGACTGCACTCCTCAGTCTTCCTGCTGCTACTGCTCCCAGCCTCTTGCTGCTCCATCCCCTTCAGTTGCTCCACACTGGAACCCTATCCCAAACCCACCAGACACCCCCTCCGCCCCCAATTAATCAAGCTCAGCCCTAGAATTACCCTGCAGCTTTGGCCCAGTGACATCTCTCGCTAACAGAGTGCTGGGGTAGCCAGCTGTGGGCTGGGGAGATGACCAGCCCTGCTAAGAGTGCAGGTCAGTGGAGCCTGTGCTCTGTACTGGATGTCCAAGCTGAGGCCTCTTGACAGAAAGCCGGACTTGGTCAGGGTGGGACCATGACACAGCATCATCTGCAGAGCCACAACAGCTCCCTTCAAACCATGGTGAAGAAGAAGCAAAGGGCACACCCCAGTGTCCAGAGATCCCAACCCCGCTGGAGGTGTGCGGTGCACCCCTGGGTGGGAACAAAGCTGGGAGCTGCAGCACCATCACTTGAGGCTGCCACTCTTCAAACCACAGCCTCCAGGGACACAGCCCTTCTCAGCAAATGCAACGCATGCGGCTGGCTCCTGTTTCTCTCCCTGCACTCCAGCACGTGAGCACGGCTCCACCGTACGGCTGCAGAAGGCAGACTGACGAGCTGTGGCCAATTCAGGATGTACCAAAGCCATGGACAATGGCATGTGGAGCTGAGAGCCGGAGCAGCCTTCTCTGTTTAGGGCTTGCAGTTGCAAGTGACACTACTTGGGTCTGCTTGGTTTATTTGGCTTACACATCACTGCTTGCCTGCCGCGGCTCTAACCAGCTTGGCTCTGCAACACCCAAATGCGCATACTGCCTGTAGTAGTTACATTCTCTGGCGTACGTTTGTTGGGAAGGACCTGGTGGCAAAGGGATGCAGTGAGCAGGGTGGCAGTGAACTTCCAGAGGAGGCTGTGGTGCCACACTGGGTTTTTTCCTGCTAGCCATTAGCAGGCAGTGCTCAGAACCGGGCACTGCTGCCTGCCACGGGGCCTGCACACCCTCATCCCACAAGCAGAGCATTCAGAGGGGGTCTGTCAGGGGTGTCCGATCCCAGCTTCTGCTTCCCCTCCTGCTTGGAAACCCCTATGTTATGTCCTGCCACCAAGAGGCACCTGGAACCAGCGACTCTGTGACATCAGCCTCATTGCCAAGGGCACTGTGGGCAACGTGAGCTCTGCGGGCACTCTGTCAGCTGCTGCACTGGTGGCAGCGAGCCCTCGGTTCTGGCAGCTGGCACATGCTGCTGGCAACAATGCATTTGCTCCCACTCCTCGTCCTGCTGGCCCTATGCTGGCCTGTACACAGCGCGTGGGACACCTGTGCGTAAGTGACTCTGGGAGGAAGCTTGGGCAACCTGATGGGGTTCTCTGGAGGGTCCCCACTTGTCCCCCGTGGCCACACCACGGCTTCCCCAGCCCCATGCGGGAGCCTCGGTTCCTTGCAGCACCCGGGCTGCTGGCACAACTTGTCTGCAGGGTTAAAGCAGAAACAGGGGCAGATGCCTGCCCACCCTACAGGGCTCCCTGGCCTCGCTATCCATGCAGTGCCCCATGGAGAGGGCAGACAGCTGACCTTCAGCCAGAACAGCAGTGATCCATTGAGCAGGACACTAATGAGTTTCTGGTTACAGAGGGACCTGCTGGCTCCGGCCCATGGCTTCTGGCTACGGCACCTCGCACGTGGTGGGGGGCACAGACGCCCAGCCAGGGGCCTGGCCCTGGATCGTCCAGGATCCCTGGGCAGCAGGCACGGGGCATATATGTGGAGGGTCCCTCATCAGTCCACAGTGGGTCCTCACAGCAGCCCATTGCTTCACCAAGGCCAGGTAAGGAGGGGAAGGAACGGG
This sequence comes from Strix aluco, assembly GCF_031877795.1. Taxonomy (NCBI): domain Eukaryota; kingdom Metazoa; phylum Chordata; class Aves; order Strigiformes; family Strigidae; genus Strix; species Strix aluco. The sequence goes on from NC_133971.1 coordinate 8,160,292, forward strand.
GATATCCTTCCAGCACTCACAGGTGCCCCATCCGCACCACGTGCTACTCCTATCCCCTTTCCTTGTGGTACGCCCAGTGCCTGGGCACTGCAGAGCCCGGCTGAGAGGCAGCTCAGGAGAGGGCTGGGCTCCTGCCACAGCTTCCTAGCAGCCTCCATCTCGACATGCCTTGGGCCCAAGGCATGTTAGGGCACTTGCAGCCTCCATAGCGCTGCTTTCCTGTCTCCCGTGTGAAGCAGAGGGCAGGGAACTGCTGGGCTGCTGCAGCATGTGGCTGGGCTCCCTCTGAACCCTCTCCCCATCTGCCTTCCAGGCACATCACCATGTGGCGCGTAGTGATCGGGGCCACCCAGTTGACTCAGCTGGGCCTGGAGGCCCAAGTGCGCAATATTAAGCGGCTGCTGGTTCACGAACAGTGAACACTACAGTAGCACCTCGGAGAGCAACGACATTGCATTGCTGGAATTGGACCAGCCTGTCCAGGGCAGTGACTCTGTACAGCTTGCCTGTGTGCCCGACGCCTCGCTGCGAGTGTCAGAGCTGACAACCTGCTATGTCAGTGTTTGGGGGTCCATCAATGCAAGATGTGAGTTTCTAAAGACTGCTCATGTTCTGAGTACAAGCTTGGCACTCCGGGGAGGTGGTTTGGGCTTCCTGACAGCAGAGGCGAGAGCCAGAGTCTGGCTGCAGGGATGTATGCCCATAGAGAGAGGGGCCTGGCCCAGGGCCCAAGGTGAGATAGAAGGGAAATGCCGGTACAATATCTCTCACAATGCAAAGCCAAGCCCCAGGGAAGGGGTTCACCCAGACAGGGCAGGAGACCTGGCAATAAGCTGTTGGGCGTTTATTCCTTTCTGTGCTCACAGCTGGAGGATCAACAGATATCCTGCAGGAGGCCAAGGTCCGCCTCATCAGTGTCAACCTCTGCAACAGCAGCCAGTGGTACGGAGGGGCCATCCACCCCCACAACCTGTGCGCTGGCTATCCGCAGGGTGGCATCGACACCTGCCACGTAGGAGCGTGAGACAAGGCAGCGCCCACCAGCACAGGCAGCCCCAGTGCAACTGCCCAAACATATCCCAGCGCGGGCTTTGCGTGGCAAGCCACCCTCCCACCACTGGGTCCCCACTGCTGGTGGGGCTCACCTCCTCTTCCCCAGCTGCAGGTCCTTGCCCAGGGCCCCACTTGTCCCAGAGGCCCGGGACTCTGCCCAGAAAGCCCATCCAGTGCTCCTAGCAGCCCCGAGGTCCAGATACCAATCCCAAAATATCCCTCTTGCACACATCCAGCATCACTGTGCGGAGATGAGAGAGAGTCCTACCCCACAGGCTTGCTACCCTCTCCCTGACAAGATTCTGTAGGCCCCAGCACCTGAGCAGAGCTTCTCTGTGCAGCAGATACAGCCCTGGCAGGTGCAGTGAGAGAGAAGGAGCCAGCACTAGTGCTGCCAGTGGCCACCCGACACCACCTGAACCCTCCCTCTCTCCTCCACTGCAGAGTGACAGCGGTGGTCCTCTTGTGTGCAAAGACAACGATGCTGACTACTTCTGGCTTGTTGGAGTGACCAGCTGGGGGAGAGGCTGTGTGAGAGCAAAACAGCCTGGAGTCTACACCTCCACTCAGCACTTTTATGACTGGATCTTGGTACAGATGGGACTGCACCCAGCAGTAACGGCTACTCCAACATCACGGCCAGTCTTCACCTCAACCCCTTTCAGAGGCCAAGGCCAGTACCAATGCAAGCGGACAGGTTTATGCCCTGTCCTTTTCCATGCCAGAAGCTGGTGGAATTCTTTAATCTGCTGCAGGAGCTCCTGCAGGTCCTACAGGGGGAAAAGGCTCCAGCAGCAGCATGAGCAGGACCCAGTTCAAGCTGCTGTGCACCACCACCATCTCCTGCAGGGGCACTGCCTGCTGAGCCAAAGGCAGCCTCAGTGCCAAAGGCCTGCTCGGTCCTGCCCACGCACACAAATGCTCAAGTTGAGCCTTCAAGTTCTTGAAATAAACTTGCCAATTCTCACAGCTAACCATGCTTCGGTCCAGTTCAGTCTCCTGTGCAAGGCAAGGACTTCCATGCCTGCCACCTGCAAAACGAGGCTGCAGGCAACCAAGATGGGCACAAAGGGAAAGAGTCACTCAGAAGGGCTGGTCAGAGGGGAGGGTGATGTGCGGTGGGAGAAGGGGGCGAGAGGTCTTGGGGACAGCAGTTGGAAACAGAAAGTGTCTTACGCCGGGTACTGCTGGGATCCCTGTGTGTGTGTGTGTGTGTACAATGCACCAGTGAACTTGAAACTGGACTCTCTCATGACACAGGAGACACGGATCTGGAGAGACCCAAGGTTTGCACCGATGACTGGGTAAGGAGCTTGACATCCTGGCACAAATAATACATGGACTTAATTTCCATACTGTTAGTTGAGTTGAGGAATCTAAGCACGTGCTGTGCTTATGAATCTATGGAGTGAAGGTGTGTTTATGTTTCACTGGTAAACATCCAATCCTGATCATCTGGAAAGGCAGAAAAGGACTGGCCTGTGTTCATGTTTATGTAAGCGGTGGTTACGAGTACATGGGTGCTGGTAAAGGCATCGCTCTGTCTAAGTCGATCTGTTTTGCCGTTCACATTAATTGTGTAAGTCTGTGGGTGTGTTTGTGTAGCCGGCTCTTTGGAATGCAGCATAAGTCTCTTGAACGCACACATGGGAACAGCAGCAGCCACATCCATCAGGCTGGGACAGGAGAAGCCTCCTGGGTGTGAGAGTCCACCCGAATCAGCTCTCGTGGATCTGAAAGGAGAAATCCCCCGTGTTCAGAAGTCTACTGGATCCGGCTGCTCCATAACAGAATGGGGAAGGAAACCCAAAGCAACTCTGCAGCAGAGATCGCGGTGTGGACAGAGAGGCAGCAGTGTCTGGGCTGTGAAAGCAATGGGGAGTGCTGGCAGCGGGACCTGCACTGTCCAGGAACTGGACCGCCTTCTAACAAAAGGGCAGGAAGGATGCAAGCTCAAAGCTGTCTGAAAAAAGTGCTTTGGTGTTTGTTTTCTCCAGTAGGTACCATTAAAGCATCTGGGCAGGACCCTTCTCTGCAGGCCCAAGAGTGGCTTAGTTCTCCTGGCAAGCTTTGCCTTGAAGAAGCATGCAGGAACGGCTCAAAGTTTTGATAGCCAGACAGCCTCTATGCTGGCACGGGAGGATGACTCCAGATGATCCGCCTGTTCCCACAGAAGCCACAGCTGAAGTAGCTCACACTCCAGACGCTTGCCAGTGAGCCCTGCCCCGGCAGCCGCTCCCTACCTCTTTGGGAGAAGCTGGATCAACTGTTCTGCAGACTGGGCCTGTTCATTTCCTAGTCTGGGTGGAACACAGCAAACAAAGGCAAGGCAGAGGACTCCCCGGAGCAGTGTCCACTCACACATGGAACACTAAGAACAGGATTCATCTACATAGATGTTCTGTCTACAATATGGCTGTCAACATCAAGCCCATTTGCCTCAGACTTCCTGCACAGTCCGTGCAATCCGTGCATTCAAGGCTGGCTTGACACATCCTACAGGAAAGGCTTTTATTAGGCAAGATCAGTCATGCCCTAAACCACACCCCGCAACCAAAAGAACTTCCATAGACTACAGTGGGAGCCTGGACACCTTCTTTAGGTGGACACACCTAGTCATATCTGTGATGATTTCTACCATGAATGCCAGCAAGGAAGCCCATGTCTGACACTGTACTGGTAGAGAATAGCAGGAGACTGGTCCTGAGGGTATGTGTTCTCTCGCTGATGCTGAGCAGAAAGCATTATGCACTCTCACAGGCAGGATGCAGGAGACAGATCACAACCCAGATGACAGCAATAATGAGTGCCTAGCTGGCATTCCTAAGAGGAGGGAATCATCCAGTCATCTGCAGAGGAAGGTGAACAACTTTGCCAGCAGGTCTGTTTAGACACTTTAGCACAGAGAAGTACCACGGAACCCCGCAGGCTGAATGAGCAACACAAAGGCAGTTACTGACTGTATGGAGGGGAGGGAAGCCACGTAACAGGTTATGCTCTTTTTCCAGCAAGATATCCTGCAATTTTTCACTAGGTACTGCTCCAATCAGCTTTTGAGTTCTTGCTGGATGCAATGGTGTAAGAGTCGGTCAGAAGATCAGCATTGTCTCAACATTGTCATCGGAGACATGGACAGCGAGGTACCTGACAACGGCCTGTTTGGAGCGCAGTTGCCGATCCCTGGAGTGGAATGTGGTGCAAAGGCTCCTGAATGCAGATCTGTTTGGCACAGCCAGTGCTGTGCTGTTCTCCTGAGTACTGAACCGTGTGGTGCAGGCAGTGCAGTGCTGTTCTTCGGTGCCTGAGCCGTGTAGTACAAAGAGTGTTGTGCTATTCTTCAGTACCTGGGCCTAGCTGGAGCTGTTAGAGATAATTGCATAGCTACTGTTGAAAAAGATGGATTGCGACTGTTGCCATAACATTGATGAAGAAATCATGAACCGTAGATGAACTTTGCTTCATTATAATACCAAAACACACCTCCTGGTTGAAGGTTACCCGCCTCCAAGACTGACCACACCTCAGACACTCCCCCCTGCACATGTGCGATGGCCTCGCTCAAGAAGGGCGGAGATATAATAATTGAATTCTGAGAAGGGCAGAGACTCCTGAGGCAGAGGTGGAGCAAGGTGTGTTACTGAGCATAAAAGATGATTTCTGGACAACGAAAATCGGAAACTTCCCTACCAAGGACCACGACGATCAACGATGCAGCATCAGCTGGACCGGGACCGTTAGGACATATGAGATCAGCGGTGGTAGCTATAACCTCTCTCCCTCCTCTCTCTAAACTTAACTTTACTTTTCTCCTTTCTTTCACCCATCTCTAACTATCGCGTGCCGCTTCACAGGCAACACAATAAAGTTTTACTGTTTGATTACTGCTATCCCCTTTGGTGTTGGTCACCTTAATTTTGCACTTTTGAGATCGTAGCAAATGAACCATCACGAGTCCACCAAGTGGACCTGACAAATGCGCGGTGTGGTAAGGACAGAATTGGAAGGACACCCCTTGACAGGCTTGGGGAGGAGTGGCTGGAGACTTGCCAGTCAGAGAGGGACCTGGGGGTGTTGATTGACAGCCAGCTGAACAGGAGCCAGTAGTGTGCCCAGATGGCCAAGAAGGCCAATGGCATCCTGGCTTGTATCAGAACTAGCATGGCCAGCAGGGACAGGGAAGGGATCTTACCCCTATACTCGGCACTGGTGAGGCCGCACCTCGATTACTGTGTTCAGTTTTGGGCCCCTCACTACAAAAAGGGCACTGAATGACTTGAGCGTGTCCAGAGAAGGGCAACGAAGCTGGTGAAGGGTCTGGAGCACATGTCGTACAAGGAGCAGCTGAGGGAACTGGGGGGGTTTAGTCTGGAGAAGAGGAGGCTGAGGGGAGACCTCATCGCCCTCTACAACTACCTGAAAGGAGGTTGCAGAGAGCTGGGGATGAGTCTCTTTAACCAAGTAATAAGCGATAGAACAAGAGGTAATGGCCTCAAGTTGTGCCAGGGAAGGTTTAGAGTAGATATTAGTAAGTATTTCTTTCCAGAACGGGTTGTTAGGCGTTGGAATGGGCTGCCCAGGGAGGTGGTGGAGTCCCCATCCCTGGAGGTGTTTAAGAGTTGGGTCGACATAGCACTGAGGGATTTGGTGTAGTTGGGAACTGTTGATGTTGGGTTGATGGTTGGACTGGATGATCTTCAAGGTCTTTTCCAACCTTGACAATTCTGTGATTCTGTGAATAAACTTTAAATGGATCAAATCAGTATTTATCACTAGTAAAACAAAGAAGAGAGCCTGTAAGACAGCATGCAAGGTCAGTAGATGATCCACATATTCATCTGGCAAAATCCAACCCTGAAAGACTAACACTCAAGAACTCATCTGGACCTAACAGATCTATGACATTTGTTCTCAGCCAGGTCAGAATCCTGAGACATTGAAAGAAGATATACTCACCATCAATTTTGTTGGCCACCCCAGTGCAGGGAGTCTCTGGGCAGAATTCTTTCAGCTACTTGTACCAGTTGTTTCAGTTCTTGTAGGTGACTTTCTGCTGTACATTAAACACCCTCTGAAAAAGAGACAGATGTCATGGGGCCAACAGCAAGACATCTCCTGACCAACCCACTGCACCAAACACAAGTACAGAATCCAGAATTTTCCCAGGAGAATATCAACAAAGGAAACTGGTCTTTGTTAGGATGAAAGAGAAAAGGGAGACTGTATCCAGCAAGCCTTGAAACATGCAGCCAGACCGTTTCTTTGCATGAGGCAGGAAACAGTCCCTCATTTTCCTTTACATTCTTATTTTGTACTATGACAAGTGCTCTGCCACCCATGACAGTGAACAAGCACTGAGAGATCTGTTCTGCTAAGTCGGGTCAGATGTGAGTCTTCTCTATGTTCACAATTAAAATATCAGTGAAGTTGACTGATTCTCATAAGTGATGAGAAATTGTGGAAAGTTAGAGCAACAGCACAAATCAAGAGACCTAAGTGGTTTAGGAGTCAGGAAACAAGACTGATGTCAGCTAATAAATGGGAAGCACAAAGTACAGGAAAATAGAAAGGGCAGAAGACCAGAGAAGAATGTCTTACGTGGTACCGCTGCAGAACATGTCAGAACAGTTTTGTACTACATCACCCAACAGTCACATCACAGAACAAGACAGGAATGCCCACTTCCTCCCATCACCTCTGACAGAACTGCTTCTAAATAAGTACATGCAGCTGTATGTACCACCTTACTGGAAAGACAGTGACAAACGTAAGGAAATTGAGAAGACAGCAAAGCCAGGGAATACAGTAAGAGTGCTATCAGGAAAGACAGAAGAGAGCTAAACATACCCAACGACACTGGTTTTATCTGGTGAGAGAAGAATATAGGAAAGTTTTTTAAACCACTGGAAGAGACAAGAAATATAAGGCAGCGTAATCATAAAAAGTAATATACAGGACAAGTGTCAACTGGGACTGTTATTTGACAGAATGCCACCAGATCACAGCTGCGACACTACCCTTACCATGATACAAGCAGGTGCCTTATGGTAATAGGTGCATTCATGCTCTGGAACCTCTCCTGTCCAGCCGTGTCCCAGAAGTCTGTACACACAAAAAAAGGCTTAGAATGACACAACTTTCCGAGTCCTGTTTTCCTCACAAGTTAAAGTCAGGATGCAAAGCCCAGTCCATCTACTCAGGGTCACAAATGAGGTTTCACCTCACTAATTTGAAAGATTTCAGGGCTAAGAGATTATGCAAAACTAGGACCTTTTCTTAGCTAGGCTTAGCTGTGAGTTGTGCAGACACTGAACATCGCTATAAACATATCTAGCAAAAAAGAAGTCGAAGTCGTCAGTAGATGTAACTTGTAAAGGATAGTAAGACAAAGCTAGTCAAAAGTGCAAAGAGTGATAACAATATATGATACTTTGTCACTAGAGATGACAGCAGGAAACAACATCTGAACATTTCGAAACAGTTTGATTATTGAAACAGTGATAAATACACAGGTGCCTGCTATAGGAATTGTTCCATCTCCTTTTCCGGACAGGAATGGCCTTGGGAGGGGAAGGGAAGGTTGGCAAGTCCTAGCAAGTCCAGACGCACTCCTTGTTGGCCAGCTCGGCATCACAGGGACTCTTCAACATTGTGCAGGTGACTCCAAAATCCCAGGAGTCCTCAGTCTGGGAGCGGATCTTCAGCAGCCCATAGTGGGCCTGTGGCATTAGAGAACCTTCTCGGACCTGTTGGAGTCCGCTGTGTGACATTCTCAGTTGATGTCTGGGAAGTCAAAATCACCCATGAGGACAAGGGCCGTTGATCTAGAGATAGGGCAGCGCTGATCGCATTCTTCTTTAAATGTCTTTCAATAGCACCCAGTATGATCTCCGCCTTTTCTCTCCCCTTTCTTGAAGCGGAATGCCAGAATAGCTGAACGTGGCGTTTTTTGGCCTGTGTTCCCTGCTATACCATTGAACCAAATTGTACACTTGTACTTGTTAGAGACAAGACCTTGTAATGGTGATAAAGCCTCTTGCATTTACATGCAAGTAATGCACCACTCCAGACCAAATCCTGTACGGCCTCTTCTCCTGGGGGCTCTAGGAACAGTTGTCTTAGGCAGCCGTCATTTATTGCGCCCAGAGATGTTCTCTCTGCACTTCATTCTTCGGAAGTCATTGACCCAGCGGTAGGAATCCCCCTGTTACTACCTGTCCACAGGTTGCAGCTTGGCGAATCCTACTTCCCAGTTCTCGATCTCTCTCTCTCCTTCCTGATCAAGGAGGTCAGTGGTGCAACCTGACAAAGACGTTGTTATTGTCGGCCCGTGATTTCCGCCCACGTGTCCTCTGATGTTTGTCTTTTCCGTAAGGCTTTGGTGCTGTTGCTGCTTTCAGAGTCTTTCACGCAGAGTGCCGGTCTGCCCCCTGAACACCTTACCACATCATTGCTACGAGACTGGCAGACAGGTACCGTTGAATCCCATCGATCCTCCATATCCCAGCTCTCTGAGATGCCCACTGTATCAGGGTGCTCCTTGAACATTTACAGTACATTGATGACATCATTATAAGGGGTAACACAGCAGAAGAAGTTTTTGAGAAAGGGGAGAAAATAATCCAAATCCTTCTGAGAGCCGGTTTTGTCATAAAGCGTACTGAAGTCAAGGGACCTGCACAAGAGATCCAGTTTTTAGAAGTCAAATGGCAAGGCGGACATCGCCAGATTCCAACGGAGGTGAGTAATAAAATAACAGCTATGTCCCCACCAACTAACAGAAAGGAAACGCAAGCTTTCTTGGGTGTTGTGGGTTTCTGGAGACTGCACGTTGCAAAGTAGAGTCAGATTGTCAGCCCTCTCTATCAAGTGACTTGGAAAAAGAATTTGTTTGTATGGGGCCCAGAGCAGCGACAGGCTTTGGGGTTTTGGAGGAGAGCCCTTCAAACTGCTTTCTGTAGCACTGGGATCCAGCACTTATCTGGGTGGCACCTGTAACTGTGAATGTAAAAGTGATTTTCTTCCCTGGAGCCTTTTCTTCCTTGTGACTGTTCAGAACGTGGGGATGGATCAGACACCTTCGAGGGTGCCTTTGAGCTGAAATGATTCCATCGTTCTATGAGAACTACAGTCATACAGCTCTCTACCTTACTTTACTCAGAGTATCTTGCATAAACCTCAGGTGGTAATGATGTCATTTTTATTCTATTTATTATTTTTAATCATTTAAATTTATAGAGGCTCTAGTGGTTGTAAACATGCATGCACTTGGGCCGCACTTTCCTTAACTGAGAGAATAATAGAAAAATCTAGAGTATCTGGTTAGAAAATGTAAAAAACCAGACAAGAAACTTCTTTTTAAAATCAAGGACTAAGCGTGTTGAAAATGTTTCCTCTCCTCTAACTAGACATCGGAGTTTCAGATTGCAGTACATGATGCCTTGCAGCAACATGTTCTATGTTGTCTGCCTGAGGCAATTTAAAATCTTCCTCAGAGGGATATTGTGTCCAGTTAGATAAGGCCTGGCCTAGCCGTTATCTAAGTGCAGCGACAAGCTCTCAGGTCTTCTTTGGGAAAATCCTGCAAGAGCTCAAATGACCAAACTGGGTTGACTTTTCCATGGACGGGAGGTGCAGGGTGTGCTGGGCCAGAGTCGCTGGCCCATTCAGTGCTGCACAACTTGGGGCTCCCACCATCTGAATGGTTGTAGGATTATCTACACCGTCCTCCTTTTCTTTTTAATGGGATCTCAGAAAAACAGCATCTGAAGAGACGCTTTATAGAATCTGAGTGCCTTTCCAAACAGGGATTACAAAGAACTCCCAATGCAATTTCACGCACCTCCCCACCCTGAAAAGCCACCCCAGAAGCCAAAGCCAAAAGAAAATAATTTTCTAGCATCTTAACATGCCTATATGCCCAGCACAGGACCAGGCTGAGTGAGAGGCCCAGCTCACCAGCTCACCACTTCGGGGGCTTTTCCCAGCCACTTTGGCTCGCTGCCCTCCTCCATCACGCAAGGGGACCTCTGGCACGTGACGCTCTCTAGGATGTGGCAGGGCAGGAGGGACCTGGGTGGCTCATCCCTCTGCTCAGGCTATTCCCAGCCCAAATCTGCAGTGTGCCGCTGATCCCGGCGGCCGGGGCTCACCCAGGCAGGGCTGGGCAAAAGCACTGCAACCCCCTGCCCAGGTGTTGCCCACCTTCTCCCCAGGCAGCTGGGTCTCTGGCGGCTCTCAAAGCCCATCACAGGGAAGGGAACCCCACGGTTCCTCTCCAGGGCCACCTGGGTCCCCCAGCCTCCCCTGTGCTTCGGGGACCTAGGGGAGCGAGGAGGGAGGAGGAGCTGTGTGCCAGCGTGTTGACTTTCTCCTGCTAACTCCCGGCTGGAGAATCACCATGTGTTTAATTAAAGGGCTGTATTCAAAAAAGAAAGAAGGTTTTCAATCCCTCTCTGCAGAGATGCAGGGGGGTCACAGGATTCTTGCAGGCAGGAACGTTAAATATGTTCTCTGACCGGGTCATAATGGTGGGCAGCCCAGGCTGGATGAAGTTGGGCATGGGGAGGAGAGATGGGGAGCAGAGAATTCAGCTTGCAAGTCTCTGGCCCTTGTAAAACTTTGTTAAACTGTAAATCGGGGGTTACCACAGCCTGGACTGTTTGCAGGGTTATCTGTGTTCCTGCTGCTGATGCCATCTCCCGTGGTGCTGCCATGTGTTGCCACTTGTAATGGGATCATGGCCACAGCAGTGTAAAGACCCTCCTCTTCTTCCTTAGCCACTAAGGAGGACCTGCCCTCCTCCAGCTTAGCTCCATGCCTGGAGCAAGTTTGGCTGGGTCCTGCCAGTGCTCAGCATGATCCAAGGCGCCATGGGCACAAGTTACAGGCAAGGACCATTGCCCAAAATTTCCTCTTGCTTGGCAAGTCCTAGCTTGACCCCTTTGGCTCCTGCCACCTCTGGCTGGATTAGATGACAGGCAAGAAAACTCTGCCAGTGACTCGGGACAGGGGCGTTTCTGCTGGGCGTATAGCCCGGGATAGCTTGATGTTGATGTTTCTGCTTTCTTTTTCCCAAAGATCCTTGCTGAAAATGGGCTTTTCCACCAGCCTCTCCACACAGTGGAGAGCCACCCGGCCTTCACCAAAAGAGCCCAGCAAGAAGCAGAGTGCGTCACCAGCCCAGCTGCTTCGGCTTCCACTTCCAGGAACATCCTCAACGTCAACGTGGAGTCGCAGCAGCTGCTGGAAGAGTTTGAACAAGTCACCAGCAGGGCACAAGCGCAAGCAGCCCTCACTCAAGCCAATGGCTTGTGCCCCATCTGTCGTGATGCCCCACGTGATGTCGCTTATGTGATGCCATGTTGCCAGCAGTTCTGCCTGGGCTGCATCCTGCGAGGGTTAGATCTGAAGGGAGAGTGCCCAGTCTGCAGAGGACCAGTAGAGATTGTCCAGTTTCCCGTGCGAGGAGAAAATGACTATATAGAGTGTTTCACCATGCACCCTGAAGAGTTGCAAGATGCCAGAGGCCAGGCAGGCACAGCTCCCAGTCATCCGGCCAAAAACAGCCCCCATCACCCCATGGCATCCCCTGAACCTTCTCCACAGGGGACACTGTCCCCAGATGAGCAGGGCACTGCAGGGCCAGAGGCAGAGGCAGTGAGTGGCATCCTGCCTGAGGTCTGGGCAGCAGAACTTTTCCAAACAGAAGATTATCTCCTCCATCCCTTGCGGCCCTGGCTGCGCCTGGAGCTGCAGGCAATACGTTGGGCACGCTGCTGGCAGGCACGTCATGCAGAGGCCGACGTCTTGCACACCCTGTGCGTCAGTGGCCCGGTTGCAGAGGCCGTGGCTCAGGTGCTGCAGCCTGGCCTTGGGGAATGTGCAGCACTTCTGGTCCACGGCATCATCAAGATCATTGTGGACTGTTGCAGCCAGGAGGCCCGGGGGATGCTGCGCTCCCGTGCTGTGTGGGAGGACGACGACAGCTCTGCGGCTGGCTCCAGCTCCACCAGCCCCAGCTCCACCACCTCTCCGGTGGTGCACGGCTCGAGGGGCAACAAATCCTCAGCCACAGCCTGCCATGTCCCAGCGTCTTGATGCAGCAACTGCGAGACTGCCACACATCCAGGGATGACATGGCGTGTTCTTCCTGTGAAGATGTGCATTGCAGCTCCTACATCCTTCTCCCTGTCATAATAAATCACTCATAAATGAACCCTCAGAATCTGAAATTCATGCCTACATTTTTACTCTCACTTTTCTCTGCTACCCATGGAAGTAGAATGGGCTTTCCTTCACCAGAGTGTTAAGGATAGAACCACTCATTTAAAGTCAAACCATGAGGTCTGAGTTAACGGATTTATGGCTGCAGGCAAAGAACTAGGTTGCAGACTGGTCCCTTGCTGAACATCAGAAATTGCTGCACACGGCATGTGCAGTGCAGGAAGCCAGTACAAGTTTCAGAGAGCGCTGTGAGGAATGGCTGGATTTCACAATTGGTGAAGGGGAGTTGCCCGAGAAATGGCCAAAATGCACACAGAAAGTGGAGGGGAGCGCTACAGACACGCTGGGAAGTGGAGTCGCACAAGGAGAAGAGCACCAGCGCAACCATGGAACATCATTGCAGTATGACACTGCCTAAATAATGCTGTCCAAAGTACCAAACCTGGGACCAGATGCAGCCCAGTTGGGACCAACGGGGAAAAAAGTAATTAGGGCTGAGTTTATTTTGGTAGGAAGCTGGACTGGAGCAGTACAGGGGCATCTGAGGGGGCTGAAGACACAGACAAGGCCTTGGTGACTGGCATGAAACACTGACGGTGAGCAGAAGACACTGGTGAGGAGAGGGAGTGGGAAGTGGGGTTGTGGTAGCCCCAGAGGTGTGTGCGGAGGCGTGAGTGATGCGGGGGCAGATGTCCCATTGTGACATCACTGCGTGGTGGGCTGTGATGTCAGCAAGCGATGGGACTGTGACGTCACGTCCCTCACTGCTTATATTGAGGCAGCGTCAGAGCCCGGCCCAGTCTGGCTCGTGCCTGGACTCCTGCCGAGCGTGCCTGCGAGGTCTGGAGGGTCGAGCGAGGCAGCTCCCGGTGCTTGGTGGTGCTTTGGGGGCTGCCGTCGACAGCTCTCGGTGCCCGTGTTGGAGCGATCCCCTGAGTTTCCCCGGCTCTGCCTGGATCAGGCAGCTGGTCACAGCCAGGCGTGCTTGTGGCAGCGGAGGTGAGCTGTGCGGGGAAGCGTTCCCCAGGGGTGGCCGTGGGGTGAGCGAAGGGGCTCGGAGCTGGAGGGTGTCCTTCGCGAGGGGCCTGGGCATTTCTTCCTCCCCCTCCCCTCGCCAGGACAGCAAGTGACCGGGGCCTTTCTCGACTTTGCAGCACGTGACGCCCTTTGGAGGCTCCAGCGCCAGCAAGTGGGAGCAGCTCCTCATCCTCAGCTCTCCCCAACCTGATGCAGCGTGTGAACATGGCAACGGAGACAGAGCAGATCTGCCCCGTCTGCCATGATGCCCCACGTGATGTTGCTTATGCGATGCCATGTCACCACCAGTTCTGCCTGGTCTGCATCCTGCGCTGGGTATACAGGAAAGCACAGTGCCCACTCTGCAGACAACGGGTAGGGGAGATCCGGTTTTTTCTTCTGGAAAATTACGATCAAAGCTGTGCAATCAGAGTCCATGAACAGTTGCAAGACGCCAGCAGCCAGGCAGGCACAGCTCCCAGCCACCCGGCCGAAAACAGCCCCCATGACCCCATGGTGTCCCCTCCATCTTCTCCACAAGGGACACTGTCCCCACATGAGCAGGGCACTGCACAGCCAGAGGCAGAGGCAATGGGTAGCATCCTGCCCGAGGTCTGGGCAGAACTTTTCCGAACAGAAGGTCATCTCTTCAATCCCTTGCTGCCCTGGCTGCATCAGGAGCTGCAGGCAATATGTGGGCCCCGCTGGTGGCAGGCACGTCATGCAGAGGCCAGCATCATGCTCACCCTGTGTGTCAGCGGCCCAGTTGCGGAGGCCTTGGTCCAGGTGCTGCAGCCTGACCTTGGGGAACATGCAGCACCTCTGGTCCATGGCATCATCAATATCATTGCGGACCAGTGCAGCCAGGAGGCCTGGAGGCTGCTGCTTTCCCGTGCTGTGCAGGAGGAGGACAACAGGTCTGCAGCTGGTTCCAGCTCTACCAGCTCCAGCCCCAACAGCTCCAGCCCCACCAGCCCCACCAGCTCCCAGAGTGGGACTCCCACCCCCCACCAGCCCTCCTCCACCAGCCCTGAAAGCTCCAACGGGAATCAGGAAGACGGCAGCTCGGAGGCTGCCCTCCACGGGGGTCCTGGCCGCCCCCGATCTGTGCCCATCCCAGAGGAGCAGGAGCAGCCCCAGGAGGAGCCGGGGCAGGCGGCGGTGGCAGGCCCCTCTGCCCGGGGCTGCAGGCGCAGCCACTCTGATCCCAGCTGCGGCAGGGACTGCTCAACTGGGGGGTCCCGGCGCCCCCCGAAGAGGAGGGCTTCCAGCCTCCAAGACTCTCCATAGCCCTGCAAGAGGCCGCCGCGCGGGCAGCACTAACAGGGCTGCAGCAAGTCTTTATTGAATCAATAAATAAATTGCTATTTCTCTGACCCCGTCTCTGGGTGTTGCTTTCTCCCCCCTCTCCTGCCGCCTTTCCCTCTCCCCCGTGTCCCACCGTGGTGACCTCCGCCTGCTGGGGGACACGGCCATGGGTCCCCAGAGCCCCAGGGCCATGTGCTCGGTGCCTCCTCCCACAGAAAATCCTGCTGCAGCCACCCACCCACCACACAGCAGATGCCGAGGGCAGAGCGGGCAGGAGGGGAAGGTGGTTTTGCCGCATGTCCGATGGGGACCCGACTGGGCAATCCAAGGGTCGGGGCGAACTGTAACCTTGCCCCCTCCAGCACTTGTCTCTGCACCCCACAGAGGGTGACACAGCAGGAACCTCTCCAAGGTGGGGAGATGTTTGTCCCGCGGGAGGTGTCTGTTCCTGTGCCGGGGTGTTCGCGTGTGTCTGCGCAGGGCTCAGTTTCGGGCGTCTCTGGAGGCAGTGAAGAAGCCCGCTGTGGAAGGGAGTGACCTGCCAAGGAACGGGCTGAATAACCCCCCGAGCTCCCCCGTTTCTCACGCTGCTCATGCTCAACAGCTGCTGACAGCAGCAGTGCTGCAGCACTCGCATCTGACCTGCTAGCTGCTGGAGGAGCGAGTGTCACAGCCCTTTTCCCTGCACACATGGCCTGCGGATTTGTGACACTGTCATCGTGCAGAACTTTCTCAAGAGAGCGCAGAGAGCTCTGACCTTTCTGCTGCTGGTTTCAGCAGCTGGCACGTTCCACGGCAGTAGGAATCAGGGCAGCGGGCTCCTCGGTAGATGCCCGATTGTTTCTCTCCCAGAAGACAGCGTTTGCAACACTGCTCAGTACCTCAGACTCCTGCCTCCTCTGGCTGTGCCTTGGCATTCAGAGGAGCCCAGCTACTTCCACAGGAGCTGTGAGAACACACACAGACACACATATGCAGAATGGGGCTGTTAACAGATCTCATCCCAGTGTTGTCTGAAAAGCAGATTCATCACCCAGTGTGCAATAGGTCAATAATCATACACTCAGGAGGGACATTGCTTGCTTATTTTAGGGTTGAGCAAGCCTTGGTGCTCGGTGGTTTCCTGCAAATCAAGAACACCAACGGGACTTTTCACACTATATTTATACACACAACTTGCAGAGTTAGTAATTTTTACATGTACATCCTCTGTGCGATGATTGCTTAGTAACTCACATACAATTATAACACTGCTGACACAACACTTCTCCTACTACGGATGCTCAGGGGAAGGGTCTTCACCTGAGCAAGAGTCTTCTTGACCTGTAGGCGTGATTTTTGTTATTAGGAAGGTAGTTGAGATAAGGATACATGGACCTTGAGTTTGCTTGCCAAGTCGGCAATGCACCCTCTTCAAGGTCTAATGGCTCTGGGATGTCATTGCTCAAATGCAGCTATCGACTTGTTCTTCTGATTAGGGATGGCTTCAGCTTTAAGACAGACAAAGAACATCTTTCTTGACCTAAGCGTAATATTGGTGCATTGTTCTAAAAGTTTAACCTTCAACAAACAGACGGAAGGACAAAAGAAGATTGTTAAGTTCATGAGTTAACAAAGTGATTCAGGGGAGAAAAAAAAACATAAAGCAAAAAGCCAAACAAAACCCCAAATCCTAACTGGCAATAGTGAAAAGAAAAAGATGGTCCAGTATTTCAGAGGCTATTCCTTGGCTTCTAGGTTCAATGTGAAAACCCCCACACCCTAGTTACTAGATGTAGCCCTGAACATTTATTTATTTTTTAAACACTACATTTTTAATTAAAACAACTCCTGCAGAACCTTACGAGATTCTGCTTTTGCCCAGCTACCGAAATGCACACAAAATCCTTCTCTTTTAGCAAACAGCACTTAACAAATTGTGGATACAATGAAAACATGAATAATTTCTAACAGTTTCTCAAAACTAAAGCAGCAAAGATTGTCTCTATGTTTCCCCTGTTGCGTGTAATACCAAAAGACCAGTGAAAAAGAATACATTTACTTGAAGTATATTCCATTTTCGGAACTACCTGTTCTTTAATTTAGAACTGATAAATATTCGCCATCAGGAAAAACAGTAAAACTGCAGTTTCAAAGTGGTTAAAATTGCTATCCAAAAGTTACAGTACAGTGTAGGGAAAAAGAAAAGTATGGAATGGCAAGAATATTTAAAAATCAAGGTTATCGGGCTTTTGAATTGAATTACATTCCTTAGGCATGATTTTTAAAGGGGAAAGGAGAAATTTTTAGGAAAAAATCTCAATCTGAAATCAGATACCGCAGTTAACAGTTTTCTTCCCATCCTGTTAATTTTTAAACCCATGTTTGGTTCAAAAACTCAACTGTAAAATCCATTATTTGCCCTATGGTGTCTGGAACCTACTCCAGCAGTACTGTAGAAACTGGGAAACAATCATGCTGCCAGACACAAGATAAATGTACTTCTTCTTAAGTTTCAGTATCCTTAAAACACACCGAAGTGTGACTTCTCATTCTTAGCCAGAGAGTACTATGCAAAAGGCTATGCAACCACAACAATATTAGAGGTCTGATTAAGCATCCTAATTGTTGTTAAATAGAGTTTACATTTTTCAACCAGCTGCTTCCGCCTCTCTAGTAGGACACAGCTCAAGTGTGTTCATGTATTGCTCTATAGGAAAGCTCATAAATCAGAGAGCTTAGAGAGAAAGTCGTGTTTAAAAAAGAAGATTTCCTGGATGAAGCAGCATATATCCATGTGGGAAACAAAAGGCATGAAATGTGAAGGAAGATGCCAATTCTTTTCTGAACTCCTGTGTGCTCGTTTTTGTCTATTCATTAGAAAGTTTGTTCTAGTGAAATTGCTAGGATGATTCTTTAGGAGGGATGTTACGCCGTGTTTAAGGCAAGACAAGCAGCATCACAAATAGGTGGAACAGTCATAAATCAGGCACTGTTTTAAGATATTGAACATGAATTTGGATGAGATTTTCGAGGTAGTGCATCTTAGTTCTTCTGAGAAAGCCAGCATAGTCAAGAACACATAACAGTCCATCTTTAAACCAAGCACTCAGTTCAAGAGGCTGTTTCATAATCTCATGAAAATTATAATCATTATATCTGTGTTAGTGTGTTCTTCACCTTAGACAGGCTTACTCTTTCCTCAGTATTGGCCTTCCTACTCTTCTTTTCTTTCCCTCCTCATCAATATGTGGGGAACAGTACTACTCATTCTCAGCCCTTTTGTGACCAGACTAGGCAAACCTACTGTGAACACACGGGTGCTTGAGTAATGACAAATGGTAAAATATCTGTTAAGATCCTCAGTAAAAGAATAGACACAGACTTTTGCATGAGGTCACACTCAATTTCTAAAGATCCTTTTCATTTTATACATATCAGATTCTTTCATAAAAGGATTAGATCAATCCACCGCTTTAAATCAGAAAATCGATTTGTTGAGCTAATTTTTAATGGGAGTAAATCAGACCACTGAGACACTCTATTCTATAGCAGCCCATTTGCCCACATCAATTTGAAAAATTCAGTGCAAACCATGTGTGGTGGTTTGGCCTTGGCTAAATGCCAGGTACCCACCAAGTCGCTCTATCACTTCCCCCCCTTCCCCCTTTTATTCTCAACAGGGCAAAGAGGGGAAAGAAAATAAGATAGGAAAAAAACCCCAACCTTGTGGGTAAAACAAAAGCAGTTATAAGCGAAGCGAAGCAAAAGTCCGCGCGCGGAAGCAAAAAAAGCAAAGAGATTTATTCTCTACTTCCCATTAACAGGCGATGCCAGGCTGTGGGAGTGTCAGCTCTGTGCAGCTGTGGGAGATTCAATATGTTAAGAGTCAAATCATGTGTTACTGGTAAATGATTGTGGAGGTTTGAACTCAGCTGGTAGCCAGACGCCACGTGGCCGGCCGTTCACCTCCCCCTGCCCCCTCTCGTAAGATAGGGGAGGAACAAAAGAAAAGAATTCGTGGGTTGAGTAAAAAGAAAGAATTTACTAAGTATAACAAGAGGACAACAGTAACAATAGTGAGTTCAAAAAGAAAATGGGTAAAATGCAACAGTGGCTTACCGAACACAGCAACTGCCCCCCACAGCACCAATACCGCCCGACGAGCGGACGGCGAGCACGCGAGAGTGAGCGAGCCCGAGAGCGAGAGCCCCGCCCCTGAGCGGTATGAAATACTCCAGTGAAAATTAACTGCATCCCGGCCGAAACCAGGACAAAATGATTAAGAGGCAAGTCAACATTGGCCTGTCAGCCCTGCACAGCTGTGGGAGATTCAATCCTTAGGAGCCAAACAGACATCAGCAGAGGAGCTCTGTTTGGGGAGCTCGGTGAAGGTGGAGAGCTCTGCTCAGGGAAGCGCTGCTTGGCAAGCTCTGCTCAGGAGCTCTGTCCTGCGCTGGCTTGGAGAAGCGCCAGCTCTGCTCTGTGCCGGCCTGGAGAAGCAGCAAGGCTGGGAGGAGAAGCAGGCCTTGGAAGAAAGATAAGTCAGCTTGGGGAAAGTATGGAACTGTTTCTGGGAGAGAGGGTTGATGACTGTCTAGTTGCTGATTTATTTGTTATGAAGTAAGAGCTTGGATGAGAGCATAAGTATGTATTATTGTATGAGTATGTATTAATGTAAGAAGAGAAAAAGAGATATTAAAGAAAATAAACAGCCCCTGCCCTGCAGAAAGAAAGAAGAACATTGTGATGTGTGAATTAGTTTGGCTGCTACAATTTAATACAACTTAGTACAACTTCATATACGATTTAGTATACTTTATTTAAATTTAATACATCGGGCCTTCTCAGGAAGCAGAGCTCCGATACGCATAGTAGTTGCCTCGGAGGACCAAGGGTAACACCCCCCCATCCCCCCTTTTTCCCAGCTTTATACTTGAGCAGACGTCAGATGGTCTGGAATATCCCTTTGGTCCGTTCGGGTCAGCTGTCCTGGTTGTGTCCCCTTCCAAGATCTTGCCCACCCCGTCCCACTGGGGGCGGAGGAACGTTGGAAAGAGCCTTGTTGCTGTGTAAGCACTACTCAGCAGTAGCCACAACACCAGTGTGCTATCAACACCCTGCCAGCTCCCAACATAAAACACAGCACCATGAGGGCTGCTACAGGGGAAAACCAATTCCGGCTCAGCCAGACCCAGTACACCATGTAAAAGAGCTGCTTGCAATGGAAAAAACAACCTTTAAACCTGAAGAGATGAGTGGAATTATAATTCTATAGGCCTCAGCCTTGGAGAAGCAGGGAATGTTTTTGGGCTGCATGTATGAATGGCAGTGGTAAGAAGAACGTCTCATGGAGCTCTCAGTGATCGTAAATGGTTATTTTCAAAGTTATGCTTATCAGATGATCCCTTCACTTTGATGGAGACCGTGACTAGATTTGGATGATGTGCAGTGGAAGAGTCTTTGTTACAAAGTCTTTACTTCACATGAGGCAGATTAAGAATCTTTCTTGTAGTTATTTAGTCTGCTCTATCAGTCTGGTTTATTCATATGTAAGAGAACTGAGGGAATTTTCATTTCATGACTCAGAAATAAAAACATTCTATTTAAAAGGAAGCACATGTGTTATACCTTTTTTCAGATTATATAAGGGATTTATACCTTGGTTGGAAGAAATTACTGTACAAGAAAATGGCTGTTCCCAAAGACTTACCAAATCATCTGATTTAATACCAGCTTCCTGTTGTTATTTTGTTCTGGGGGAAAAAGAAAAACCAAAAAACCACCACAACAACAAAATCCCCAATTAACCTAACAAAAAACCCCAAGAAACAACTAAACAAACACATTAGTACACCATTTTTTAATATCAAATCTGAGTGAGTAGCATCTATTATAAACATGTTCTCTGGACCTCATCCCCGATCTCACGTTTGTGTCTAATCTTCAGTGAATCAGGGTGCGAACACATGGACACGTACATGAAAGACCTCTAGAACAGCAAAACAGGGCTCGAGTCCTGAACGGTATGAATGCAAATACCCATGGCCAGAGAAAAAAGGAGGGAGTGGAGTGTGGTGTGCATTCACAGGTCTGCAGCATCACTGAAACTTGGTGGGACAGCTTGCATGGCATTGCTGGACATGTACAAGCCTTTCAAAGAGGGAGGCAGTGACAACAAGGAGGGGGCAGCCCACTGTGTGAAGGAGCAGTTGGGATGTGTGGAGGCCCTCTATAGGATGTGCAACAGGTGGGCCAAAGCAAGTGGGTCAGAGCCAGAGAAGAGGGCAGGAAGATGGATGGCACGCAGGGGGCTGTTAGCAACCACATTGAGGTGGGGAAAGCAGATAAAGCTTCTTTAAACAATGCGATGAAGCCTCTGATCACTGTCCCTGGTTCTCCTGGGATCTTCAACCTCTCTGACAACTGCTGCAGGGGAAACATGACAGGACATGAGCCATCCAAGAGATTTCTCAGTGGTGTCAGGGATAAGAGACAGATGCTGGATGGGCCAGCCTGGGGTCATGTAGCCCAGGAAGAAGTGGTCAGAGCAGTGATAATCAATAGCAACCTCGACTATAGGGAGCCTGCAATAAAGGTGTTTAGGATCCTGTGGGGATAGTGGAAGGCAAGTAGTTGCCTACAGATGCAGAACCTCAGGCAAGCAGTGTTAGGCATGCCCAGAAAACTTTCCAGGTGGGGTCCCACGAGAGGCAGCTCTGAAAGGCAAAGCAGCTCGGGAAAGTTAAGGATGACATCCTCTAGGCGCATGAACAGTCCATCCTGATGCTCAGGAAAACAAGTAGATACATGAAGAGGTCCGTCTGGCTAAGCAGGGGACTTGTGGCAGAGCTCCAGTTCAAAAAGGCACTGAAGGAAGCAGGGACTGACTACAAAGAGGGAATTCTCACTGCTTGAGAATACAGGGGTAATATCAGGAAAGCCATAGCGCAGCTGGAGACTTGCAGTGCATGTCAAGGGCAACAAGAAGAGTGTCTCTGACTACGTTAGTAATAAAAGAGTGAACAAGGGAAAATGTGGGCCCACTGCTGAAAGGGGTGGGTGTCTTAGTGACAGCAGACACAGAGGCAGGGCTGAGCTACCCTGACCTCTGTGCTCAGTGAAAGGGTTCAAGGGGAAGGAGAAGGACCAGAGGTGCATGAGGGTTGAGTCAGGGATCACTTGTGAGAACTTAACCCACACAAGCCCGTGTATTCCAATAGGCCGTACCCACTGGCTGGTGTCTTTGCAACGTTATTCTCTATCATCTTTGAAAGATCACGGAGGCTGGGAGAGATTTCCAAAGACCAGAGAAGTACAGTTAATCGTACCCACCTTCAAAAAATGCAAAAGAGATGGTCCAAAGAACTACAGGCCAGCCAGCCTCACACTGACCACTGGTAAAATCATGGATTGAGTCCTCTTGAAGCATATTTCTACGTACATAGAGGAGTAGAAGCAGATTGAGAATAGTCAGCATGAATTTAGCAAAGGTGAATAATGCTTGCACAACATGGTGGTGGGAGAGCAGAGGATATTACTTATCCTGACTTTAGCAGGGCTCTCAACAATGCCAAATAATAGAAAGTCTTGTCTCTAAATTAGGATGTTACAGTGTGGATGACTGGACAACCAGACAGGTGAAAAACTGATTGGATGAAAGAGGCTTATAGGGGAGCAGTCGATGAGTTAGTTGTATTTACCTGGGGACCAGTAACAAGTACAGACCAGCAGGCTCCGTACCGAGGCCTGTCCTGTTTAACCTCTGTCAGTGAACTGTAATGGGGGGAAGAGGCGTGTGGACATTGCAGATGACACCAAGCAGAGGGACCAGTTGATGCATGTGAGGGCAGGGCCTGGGGCGGCGTGAGCAGGGCCCAGGGCACGGAGCTGGGCCAGGCAGGAGTGATGTCTTATGCTCAGCACCCATCAGGCCTCATCCAGGCACCACATCCCATCTGGGGACCTGGACAGAAGAGACATCAAGCAACCAGAGGGCATCAAAGGAGGCCACTGGGACAGCAGGCCTGCATCACTCGCCCTGCAAGCAGGGGGCTGCAGGGTCAGGGATGGTTCAGCCTGGAGCAGAGGTGGCTTTGGGGCACCTAACAGCACCCCATCACCTATGGGGCAGGGATTGAGGGTCAAGGATGGGCTCTTCACAATGGTACATGGCAGGAGGGCGAGAGACAGCAACAGCAGCTGAAACTAGAGACACTCAGGCTGGACATAAGGAGGAATCCTTCTGCCATGAGGACCGGCAGGCAGTAGAGCAGGTTGTTCAATCTGAGAGTTTTTCGAGGCGTGATTAAAGAAAACCTTAGCAACCAGTTTTGATCAGCACCAGCATCTAACTCTGCTTTGAGAAGGTGGTAGAAAGACAACCTTCCAAAGGACCCTTCCAACCTGAATTATGCTATGATCCTATGACTATACAGAGTAAGAAGCTCATCAGTATGACACAGAAAAGGTTTAACAATTCAGTAACTTCAGTAATTTCTCTCCAAAAAGCAATAAGCCAGCTGCTAATTTTTGATCCTCTCTAGGAAATCTGCATATCAAGAGCCTACTATTTCACTTCTCATCCGTATTCAGATAAAACCACAGATTCTCAGGCAAATCCCAAGAATGGAGGTCTGAACATAAGCTTCCATGACTACATTGAAGACAACGGGTCAGCTGTCCCTGCTGTGTTCCGTCCCAGCTTCTTGTGCACTCCCAGCCTCCAAGGGCAGGGATTCTTGCCTTAGTATAAACACTGCTTAGTAACAACTAGAACATCAGTGGTTTATGAACCAAAACACAGCCGCACACCAGCTACTAGGAAGAAAACTAACTTTATTCCAGCCAAAACTAGGAGACTCATTCAATAATTTTTACTTTTCAGGGCTGTCATTGTATTTAGAAATAAACAAGTGGTTTTGTGAAATATTACCCCCTGACTTCACTGAGCTTCACAGTAGGCAAGTACACTAATAATTAATGTAATGGGAAATGATATTTACTGTGGATACGGAGGATGCTATTTTTTTCTTCTTGTAGAAAAAGCAGATCCAAGTAAACTGCTGAAAAAGAGATGTCTCACAAGACTCTGTTCTCCCTCGTTCTGCGTCAGGACTCATAAAGGATGTGCCTTCCTGCTCAGACTGAGTTATTTCCACATCACTATTTGGTTGTGCATGCAAGATTGGAGACAAAACTACCTTTCTTGTTGCAGCCTAGTGAACATGAGTTTTGGCATGACTAATGTTTCTACTGCCCAGGCAGGGTCTCAGGACACCTCTGTCCTTGTCCGGACCTGAGCGTTTTAGCTTTTTTGCTGAGACAGCAGCTGCCAGGCAGTCGGGTAACTATGAACTAGATTTGGTTCAGTTACTACTTGGTTTATAATGCTAACAAGTAGTTGTTCTGTGTGGACTGAACTGTCCATGGCTATTGCCGCGACTGAGAGACGGGAGACAGGCTTGATGCAAGCAAAGTTCTCCACTTTATTACATGTAACGCTCATTTTTATAGAAAATCAGAAGATGCGTGTGTTAAATTGATTGGTTACTATGCTTCAGAATTCTTATCAGCGCACGCTAATTGGTAGCTACTTAACCTTTAGCAATTGGACTAACAGCAACTAAGCTGCTCCTATAAAAAACTCTAAATTCCTTGCTGTCTGCACCGTCTTCGGCCCTTTATCAAGCATGACTCACAGGCTAGCAATTCTTCACCATATCAGCACTTTTCTCAGCGCTTTTCTCTTCCCTTTATCAGGCCTCCCAAGGTTTGTAGCCTACAAGTTCCAGTACATCCCCCTCTAACAACGGAGCAGTACAGGCCGTTCTGTCTGAGTCCTTCAAGTCGTACCCGACAGGCTATTTCTGAACTACCCGATTTCTTTATCTCGGTGCATTCAATGTAATTCTCCCTTCACTCTCTTCTCCAAACAAGCGCCTCAGTAAAATCACTGCTTCCAGCCCAGTGCGCAGGAGCAATCCGACTTCAGAGCGGTCCTGCATGCACACGAGGACATGAGAAAATGGTAGGGAAGGGAAACAGATATCCCAGGCCCAACCCTACCGAGTGCTACGGACTTCCAGGACACCCCCAGGTGCTTTCCTCTTCCGTTGACTGCAGTGGGTGTAGGACTTTTGGCTGCCTAGAGCCTCAACTTTCAACTCTTGGGGTGTTACAGTATAATTAAGGGGAGCTTTCGGGTTTTGATTATTCTTACCCTGGAGGTATTTAAAAGACGTACAGATGTGGCACTTAGGGGCACGGTTGAGTGGTGGACTTGGCGCTCTTAGGTTTGCGGCTGGACTCAATAGCCTTAAAGATCTTTTCCAGCCTAAGTGACTCTATGGTCCTATGGTTCTAAGATCTCTACAAACTGAATTTCCACATTTGTGAAGAGTCAGGTAGGAGAGGGAAATGCACAGTTGCAGAGGAGTAGCCTTGTCTTACAGAGCTTAAAGCTGACAGAGACCGGTAGGAGAACCAAGTATGACAGGGCTCTGTAAATAATGTACCTCGTGGAAATGCAAATCTCAGACAAACGCATCTCATCCTGCTTGTAAACAAGAGGTGGCTGGACAGCACAAGCCGGGGTCAGCCAGTCCGACTGCCAGTGGCACAAGAGCCCCTCGTCTCCAAGGATGCTCAGCTACGTCCCTGACACAAGGAGACAGACGACCGGGGTTTTTTAACCTTTCCCTCCCCTAAGGAACCAGAACCCTTCTCGGGATCCTTAAGATCTTGCCCTTCAGAACGACAACAATCCAGGCACAGGGACAGGCCAGGTGACAGTTTTGGTGCCGACCTTGGCACCGAAGGGGCTCAGTGCAGAGAAAGAGCTGAGACAACGTCTGGACCGAATCCCCCAGCACCAGACAACCAGAGTGTACCTCTGGGCTCGTTCACCAAGGCAGCAGGAGTTTTGCTTCAGAAGCGTGGTGAACTGTGATGTCAGCGAGCGATGGACTGTGACCTCACACCCCCACTTATACTCGGGCACTGGGAGAGCCCGGCCCAGTCTGGCTCGTGCCTGGGCTCCTGCCGAGCGTGCCTGCGAGGTCTGGAGGGTCGAGTGAGGCAGCTCCCGGTGCTGGGTGGTGCTTTGGGGACTGCTGTCGGCAGCTCTCGGTACCCGCCCTGGAACCATCCCCTGGGTTTCCCCGGCCCTGCCTGGGTCAGGCAGCTGGGCACCGACACGCACACTTGTGGCAGAGGAGGTGAGCTGTGTGGGGAAGCGTCCCTCCAGGACGGCTGTGGGGTGGGTGAAGGCGCTCGGGGAGCCGGAGGGTGTCCTTTGCCAGGGACCTGGGCATTTCTTCCTCCCTAGGACAGCGAGTGACCGGGGTCTCACTCACTTTTGCAGCACATGATGCCCTTTGGCAGCTCCAGCATCATCGAGTGGGGGAGCAGCTCCTCATCCTCAGCTCTCCCCAACCTGATGCAGCGTGTGAACGTGGCCACGGAGACAGAGCAGATCTGCCCCATCTGCCGTGATGCCCCACGTCATGTTGCTTATGCAATGCCATGTCGCCACCAGTTCTGCCTGGTCTGCATCCTGCGATGATTAGATCTGAAGGGAGAGTGCCCACTCTGCAGAGGACCAGTAACGCTTGTCCAGGTTCCTGTACAAGGAGAAAATTACTCTATAGGGTGTTTCATCATGCACCCAGAAGAGTCGCCAAACGCCAGCAGTCAGGCAGGCACAGCTCCCAGCCGCCTAGCCGAAAACAGCCCCCATGACTCTGTGGTGTCCTTCCATCATCTCCACAGGGGACACTGTCCCCAGATGAGCAGGACAGTTCAGGGCCAGAGGCAGAGGCAGTGGGTGGCATCCTGCCTGAGGTCTGGGCAGAACTTTTACAAACAGAAGTTCATCTCGTCAATCCCTTGCTGCCCTGGCTGCGTCGGGAGCTGCAGGCAATATGTGGGCCCCGCTGGTGGCAGACACATTGTGCAGAGGCCAGAATCCTGCACACCCTGTGCGTCAGTGGCCCGGTTGCAGAGGCCTTGGTCCAGGTGCTGCAGCCTGACCTTGGGGAACGTGCAGCACATCTGGTCCACGGCGTCATCCATATCATTGTGGACCAGTGCAGACAGGAGGCCCGGGGGCTGCTGCGCTCCCGTGCTGTGCAGGAGGACAGCGGCTGGCTCCAGTGACCCCAGCTGAAGCCCCACCAGCTCCCGGTGGAGGACTCTCCCCTCCCACCTGTCTTTGTCCAGCAGCTCTGCAGGCTTTGACGGGGAGGAGGAAGCCAGCACCACGGAGGCTGCCCTCCGTGGGGGTCCCGGCTGCCCCCCATCTGCTCCTGTCCAGGCAGAGCAGGAGCAGCCCCAGGAGGAGCCGGGGCAAGCAGCGGTGGCAGGTCCCTCTGCCCGGAGCTGTAGCTGCAGCTCCTCCGTTCCTGGCCGCGTCAGGGACCGCTCAATTGGGGGGTCCCAGCGCCCCCTCAAGAGGAGGGCACCCAGTCCCCAGGACTCTCCCCAGCCATGCAAGAGGCTGCGCCGCCGGCGGCACCAGCGCCCCACCGCTCCCTGCCGCGTCAGGGACCGCTCAACTGGGGGGCCCTGTGCCCCCTGAAGAGGAGGGCCCCCAGTCGCCACGACTCTCCCCAGCCATGTAAGAGGCTGCCCTGCTAGAGGCACCAGCGCCCCTCTGCTCCCGGCTGCGTCAGGGACTGCTCAACTGGGGGGTCCCAGTGTCCCTCGAAGAGGAGGGCCCCCGACCCCCAGGACTCTCCCCAGCCCTGCAAGAGGCCGCCTCGCTGGCGGCACTAGCAGTGCTGCAGCAAGTCTTTATTCAATCAAGAAATTACTATTTCTCTGATCCCGTCTCTGGGTGCTGCTTTCTCCCCCCTCTCCCGGTGCATTTCGCTCTCCCCTGTGGTGGCCCGCACCTGCTGGGGGGCACGGCCATGGGCCCCCAGAGCCCCATGGCCATGTCCGTGGTGTCTCCTCCCACAGAAAATCCTGCTACAGCTGCCCACCTGCTACGCAGCAGATGCTGAGAGCAGAGCGGGAAGCAGGGAAAGCTGGTTTTGCCGCAGGTACGAGGGCAACCTGAAAATTGCTGGCAAAACCAAATATGTGAGGCAGAATATATTTGTCACGGATTACATGGGTTACTTTCTGTTCTGATCTCGGGGTTGGAAGCAGCATACATGAGGCAGTTTGCAAGAACTCTGCAAGGACCTGGCACAAGCTCCCATTTTCTCCATAGAGAGCCCTTATTCAGTGAACATACCTATTTTGTCACAATTTCCACCTGAGAAATACGCCCCGCCTTGGAACGCTCTTGGCCTGCAGAGCTGCCCAAAACTGAACAGTCCCATTGCCGTTTCTACTAAGTGCACAGACATGCAAATGGGTCCGCAGTTGAGGCGCGATGGTTCCCCTCTTAGAAGGCAGCTTTAAATGAGAACAGTGTGCAAAATGAGGCTATGGGTGCCGCTCTGGAGGAAAGAAATCTTTTCCTTTAGCTCTGTGACGCATGAAATACTGCAAGTTTGCAGAGAGACCTTCCTTTCCCTCGTGCATAAAAACGCTCCCAGGACCTCAAAACAGCATGTATGAATGGCCCTCGCTATCCTCTTACAGAGCAAGTCCAGATCCACTCCTTGTTGGCCAGCTCAGCGTCACAGGGGCTCTTCAACATTGTGCGGGTGACTCCAAAATCCCAGGAGTCCTCAGTCTGGGAGCGGATCTTCAGCAGCCCATAGTGGGCCTGTGGCATTAGAGAACCTTCTTGGACCTGTTGGAGTCCGCTGTGTGACATTCTCAGTTGATGTCTGGGAAGTTAAAATCACCCATGAGGACAAGGGCCGTTGATCTAGAGATAGGGCAGCGCTGATCGCATTCTTCTTTAAATGTCTTTCAATAGCACCCAGTATGATCTCCGCCTTTTCTCTCCCCTTTCTTGAAGCGGAATGCCAGAATAGCTGAACGTGGCGTTTTTTGGCCTGTGTTCCCTGCTCTGCTGCTCAACTGAATTGTACACTTGTACTTGTTAGAGACAAGACCTTGTAATGGTGATAACGCCTCTTGCATTTACATGCAAGTAATGCACCACTCCAGACCAAATCCTGTACGGCCTCTTCTCCTGGGGGCTCTAGGAACAGTTGTCTTAGGCAGCCGTCATTTATTGCGCCCAGAGATGTTCTCTCTGCACTTCATTCTTCGGAAGTCATTGACCCAGCGGTAGGAATCCCCCTGTTACTACCTGTCCACAGGTTGCAGCTTGGCGAATCCTACTTCCCAGTTCTCGATCTCTCTCTCTCCTTCCTGATCAAGGAGGTCAGTGGTGCAACCTGACAAAGACGTTGTTATTGTCGGCCCGTGATTTCCGCCCACGTGTCCTCTGATGTTTGTCTTTTCCGTAAGGCTTTGGTGCTGTTGCTGCTTTCAGAGTCTTTCACGCAGAGTGCCGGTCTGCCCCCTGAACACCTTACCACATCATTGCTACGAGACTGGCAGACAGGTACCGTTGAATCCCATCGATCCTCCATATCCCAGCTCTCTGAGATGCCCACTGTATCAGGGTGCTCCTTGAACATTTACAGTACATTGATGACATCATTATAAGGGGTAACACAGCAGAAGAAGTTTTTGAGAAAGGGGAGAAAATAATCCAAATCCTTCTGAGAGCCGGTTTTGTCATAAAGCGTACTGAAGTCAAGGGACCTGCACAAGAGATCCAGTTTTTAGAAGTCAAATGGCAAGGCGGACATCGCCAGATTCCAACGGAGGTGAGTAATAAAATAACAGCTATGTCCCCACCAACTAACAGAAAGGAAACGCAAGCTTTCTTGGGTGTTGTGGGTTTCTGGAGACTGCACGTTGCAAAGTAGAGTCAGATTGTCAGCCCTCTCTATCAAGTGACTTGGAAAAAGAATTTGTTTGTATGGGGCCCAGAGCAGCGACAGGCTTTGGAGTTTTGGAGGAGAGCCCTTCAAACTGCTTTCTGTAGCACTGGGATCCAGCACTTATCTGGGTGGCACCTGTAACTGTGAATGTAAAAGTGATTTTCTTCCCTGGAGCCTTTTCTTCCTTGTGACTGTTCAGAACGTGGGGATGGATCAGACACCTTCGAGGGTGCCTTTGAGCTGAAATGATTCCATCGTTCTATGAGAACTACAGTCATACAGCTCTCTACCTTACTTTACTCAGAGTATCTTGCATAAACCTCAGGTGGTAATGATGTCATTTTTATTCTGTTTAGAAATCTAATTTCTAATCATTTAAATTTATAGAGGCTCTAGTGGTTGTAAACATGCATGCACTTGGGCCGCACTTTCCTTAACTGAGAGAATAATAGAAAAATCTAGAGTATCTGGTTAGAAAATGTAAAAAACCAGACAAGAAACTTCTTTTTAAAATCAAGGACTAAGCGTGTTGAAAATGTTTCCTCTCCTCTAACTAGACATCGGAGTTTCAGATTGCAGTACGTGATGCCTTGCAGCAACATGTTCTATGTTGTCTGCCTGAGGCAATTTAAAATCTTCCTCAGAGGGATATTGTGTCCAGTTAGATAAGGCCTGGCCTAGCCGTTATCTAAGTGCAGCGACAAGCTCTCAGGTGAACCTCCTTTTTGCTTGACAGTGGAAATGAGGAATAGAGTTGGCTTCTTTGGGAGAATCCTGTAAGAGCTCAAATGACCAAAATGGGGTGACTTTTCCATGGACGGGAGGTGCAGGGTGTGCTGGGCCAGAGTCGCAGGCCCATGCAGTGCTTGAAGTGCTAAGGCTTGTACAACAGGCCCAAGCCAGAGTTGACCTATAGATGAATCCTGTTTATTTTATAACTGATAACCATTGTGCTAGTAGGTATTGTATTAAGTTATAACAACCTATTTAGGCTGGAGTAAAAAGTGCTGAAGCATTGAAATACTGCAGCCTGAACAACAGGCCCCAATCTGAAGCTGCTAACTTAGCATGTAGTCATTAATGAAACATCTAAACTCGCTAGTGAAAGACAAAATATAATCAGTAGAGGGGAGAGAATGTACCCAACTTTCATTTCGCAGCCTTGTTCAAGGCTGAGAACCTAAGTATTTGGTCTTGTTAGAAACTCCCTTGGTTCCCCCGCTGAGCCCTGGCCAGGCTTCGGGTGGAATCCAACAGGAGAATGAAACCAGATATTTTCCGCTCAAAACAAAGGTGCCAGCTATTCTGGCTTGTCGATCTCTGGTATATAAGGCTGGGCCCGTTTGCAGTGACTTTGGATGCCTCACCTATGGGTGGACGCACCGTGTAGGATTTCCCACTTGCCGGGACAGGCTCTCCAAATCCTCGCTGTAACCGGGGCTGCCCAGCGTCTGCAGATCTGGATGATGATGATAATATATGCAAGTGGTGATGTATTTCTCTTAATCACTATTCTCTCTCTCTCGTGTAGTAATGATTTGATGCATTACCCTGTATTTTCCTGTTTGTTGCTTTAAGTGCACTATTCTTCTTTTTTCTTACTGCATGTTTTCTGTATTACTCTGTTACATTACTTGGTTATTACCAGTAAAGTACGCCTACTCTTTTCACTCGGGTGTCTGAGTTTAATTGGTATCCTTAATCAGCAAAACAGTGCTGCACAACGTGGGGCTCCCAGCATCTGAATGGTTGTAGGATTATCTACACCGTCCTCCTTTTCTTTTTAATGGGATCTCAGAAAAACAGCATCTGAAGAGACGCTTTATAGAATCTGAGTGCCTTTCCAAACTGGGATTATAAAGAATTCCCAATGCAATTTCACGCACCTCCCCACCCTGAAAAGCCACCCCAGAAGCCAAAGCCAAAAGAAAATAATTTTCTAGCATCTTAACATGCCGATATGCCCAGCACAGGACCAGGCTGAGTGAGAGGCCCAGCTCACCAGCTTTGGGGGCTTTTCCCAGCCACCTTGGCTTGCTGCCCTCCTCCATCATGCAGGGGGACCTCCGGCACGTGACACTCTCTAGGATGTGGCAGGGCAGGAAGGACCTGGGTGGCTCATCCCTCCGCTCAGGCTATTCCCAGCCCAAATCTGCAGTGTGCCGCTGATCCCGGCGTCCGGGGCTCACCCAGGCAGGGCTGGGCAAAAACACTGCAACCCCCTGCCCAGGCGTTGCCCACCTTCTGCCCAGGCAGCTGGGTCTCTGGCGGCTCTTGAAGCCCATCACAGGGAAGGGAACCCCGCGGTTCCTCTCCAGGGCCACCTGGGTCCCCCAGCTTCCCCTGTGCTGGGGGGACCTAGGGGAGCGAGGAGGGAGGAGGAGCTGTGTGCCAGCGCGTTGACTTTCTCCTGCTAACTCCCGGCTGGAGAATCACCATGTGTTTAATTAAAGGGCTGTATTCAAAAAAGAAAGAAGGTTTTCAATCCCTCTCTGCAGAGATGCAGGGGGGTCACAGGATTCTTGCAGGCAGGAACGTTAAATATGTTCTCTGACTGGGTCATAATGGAGGACAGCCAGGGCTGGATGAGGTTTGGCATGGGGAGGGGAGATGGGGAGCAGAGAATTCAGCTTGCAAGTCTCTGGCCCTTGTAAAACTTTGTTAAACTGTAAATCGGGGGTTACCACAGCCTGGACTGTTTGCAGGGTTATCTGTGTTCCTGCTGCTGATGCCATCTCCCGTGGTGCTGCCATGTGTTGCCACTTGTAATGGGATCATGGCCACAGCAGTCAGTAATTGCTGCACACGGCATGTGCAGTGCAGGAAGCTAGTAAAAGTTTCAGAGAACGCTGTGAGGAATGGCTGGATTTCACAATTGGTGAAGGGGAGTTGCCCGAGAAATGGCCAAAATGCACACAGAAAGTGGAGGGGAGCGCTACAGACACGCTGGGAAGTGGAGTCGTGCAAGGAGAAGAGCACCAGCGCAACCATGGAACATCATTGCAGTATGACACTGCCTAAATAATGCTGTCCAAAGTACCAAACCTGGGACCAGATGCAGCCAAGTTGGGACCAATGGGGAAAAAATTAATTAGGGCTGAGTTGTTTATTTTGGTAGGAAGCTGGACTGGAGCAGTACAGGGGCATCTGAGGGGGCTGAAGACACAGACAAGGCCTTGGTGACTGGCATGAAACACTGACGGTGAGCAGAAGACACTGGTGAGGAGAGGGAGTGGGAAGTGGGGTTGTGGTAGCCCCAGAGGTGTGTGCGGAGGCGTGAGTGATGCGGGGGCAGATGTCCCATTGTGACATCACTGCGCGGTGGGCTGTGATGTCAGCAAGCGATGGGACTGTGACGTCACGTCCCTCACTGCTTATATTCGGGCGCCGGCAGAGCCCGGCCCAGTCTGGCTCGTGCCTGGACTCCTGCCGAGCGTGCCTGCGAGGTCTGGAGGGTCGAGCGAGGCAGCTCCCGGTGCTGGGTGGTGCTTTGGGGGCTGCCGTCGACAGCTCTCGGTGCCCGTGTTGGAGCGATCCCCTGGGTTTCCCCGGCCCTGCCTGGGTCAGGCAGCTGGTCACAGCCAGGCGCGCTTGTGGCAGCGGAGGTGAGCTGTGCGGGGAAGCGTCCCCCCGGGGCGGACGTGGGGTGGGCGAAGGGGCTCGGGGAGCCGGAGGGTGTCCTTCAGGAGGGGCCTGGGCATTTCTTCCTCCCCCTCCCTTTGCCGGGACAGCAAGTGACCAGGGCCTTTCTCAATTTTGCAGGACGTGACGCCCTTTGGAGGCTCCAGCGCCAGCAAGTGGGAGCAGCTCCTCATCCTCAGCTCTCCCCAACCTGATGCAGCGTGTGAACGTGGCCACGGAGACAGAGCAGATCTGCCCCATCTGCCGTGATGCCCCACGTCATGTTGCTTATGCGATGCCGTGTCGCCACCAGTTCTGCCTGTTCTGCATCGTGCAATGGTTATATCTGAAGGAAGAGTGCCCACTCTGCAGAGGACCAGTAACGCTTGTCCAGGTTCCTGTACAAGGAGAAAATTACTCTATAGGGTGTTTCATCATGCACCCAGAAGAGTTGCCAAATGTCAGCAGCCAGGCAGGCCCAGCTCCCAGCCACCCGGCCGAAAACAGCCCCCACGACCCTCAGGTGTCCCTTCCACCATCTCCACAGGGGACACTGTCCCCAGATGAGCAGGACAGTGCAGGGCCAGAGGCAGAGGCAGTGGGTGGCATCCTGCCTGAGGTCTGGGCAGAACTTTTACAAACAGAAGTTCATCTCGTCAATCCCTTGCTGCCCTGGCTGCGTCAGGAGCTGCAGGCAATATGTGGGCCCCGCTGGTGGCAGGCATGTCATGCAGAGGCCAGAATCCTGCACACCCTGTGTGTCAGCGGCCCGGTTGCGGAGGCCTTGGTCCAGGTGCTGCAGCCTGACCTTGGGGAACATGCAGCACCTCTGGTCCATGGCATCATCAATATCATTGTGGACCAGTGCAGCCAGGAGGTCTTGCGGCTGCTGCTTTCCCATGCTGTGGAGGAGGAGGACAACAGGTCTGCGGCTGGCTCCAGCTCCACCAGCTCCAGTTCCACCAGTTCCAGCCCCACCAGCTCCAGCCCCACCAGCCCCACCAGCTCCCAGAGTGGGACTCCCACCCCCCACCGGCCCTCCTCCACCAGCCCTGAAAGCTCCAACGGGGAGGAGGAAGCCAGCAGCTCGGCGGCCGCCCTCCGCGGGGGTCCTGGCCGCCCCCGATCTGTGCCCATCCCAGAGGAGCAGGAGCAGCCCCAGGAGGAGCCGGGGCAGGCGGCGGTGGCAGGCCCCTCTGCCCGGGGCTGCAGGCGCAGCCACTCTGATCCCAGCTGCGGCAGGGACTGCTCAACTGGGGGGTCCCGGCGCCCCCCGAAGAGGAGGGCTTCCAGCCTCCAAGACTCTCCATAGCCCTGCAAGAGGCCGCTGCGTGGGCAGCACTAACAGGGCTGCAGCAAGTCTTTATTGAATCAATAAATAAATTGCTATTTCTCTGACCCCGTCTCTGGGTGTTGCTTTCTCCCCCCTCTCCTGCCGCCTTTCCCCCGTGTCCCACCGTGGTGACCTCCGCCTGCTGGGGGACACGGCCATGGGTCCCCAGAGCCCCAGGGCCATGTG
Organism: Strix aluco; assembly: GCF_031877795.1. NCBI lineage: Eukaryota > Metazoa > Chordata > Aves > Strigiformes > Strigidae > Strix > Strix aluco. Next base: position 8,194,873 of record NC_133971.1, read on the forward strand.
CTCGGTGCCTCCTCCCACAGAAAATCCTGCTGCAGCCACCCACCCACCACGCAGCAGATGCCGAGGGCAGAGCGGGCAGGAGGGGAAGGTGGTTTTGCCGCATGTCCGATGGGGACCCGACTGGGCAATCCAAGGGTCGGGGCGAACTGTAACCTTGCCCCCTCCAGCACTTGTCTCTGCACCCCACAGAGGGTGACACAGCAGGAACCTCTCCAAGGTGGGGAGATGTTTGTCCCGCGGGAGGTGTCTGTTCCTGTGCCGGGGTGTTCGCGTGTGTCTGCGCAGGGCTCAGTTTCGGGCGTCTCTGGAGGCAGTGAAGAAGCCCGCTGTGGAAGGGAGTGACCTGCCAAGGAACGGGCTGAATAACCCCCCGAGCTCCCCCGTTTCTCACGCTGCTCATGCTCAACAGCTGCTGACAGCAGCAGTGCTGCAGCACTCGCATCTGACCTGCTAGCTGCTGGAGGAGCGAGTGTCACAGCCCTTTTCCCTGCACACATGGCCTGCGGATTTGTGACACTGTCATCGTGCAGAACTTTCTCAAGAGAGCGCAGAGAGCTCTGACCTTTCTGCTGCTGGTTTCAGCAGCTGGCACATTCCATGGCAGTAGGAATCAGGGCAGCGGGCTCCTCGGTAGATGCCCGATTGTTTCTCTCCCAGAAGACAGCGTTTGCAACACTGCTCAGTACCTCAGACTCCTGCCTCCTCTGGCTGTGCCTTGGCATTCAGAGGAGCCCAGCTACTTCCACAGGAGCTGTGAGAACACACACAGACACACATATGCAGAATGGGGCTGTTAACAGATCTCATCCCAGTGTTGTCTGAAAAGCAGATTCATCACCCAGTGTGCAATAGGTCAATAATCATACACTCAGGAGGGACATTGCTTGCTTATTTTAGGGTTGAGCAAGCCTTGGTGCTCGGTGGTTTCCTGCAAATCAAGAACACCAACGGGACTTTTCACACTATATTTATACACACAACTTGCAGAGTTAGTAATTTTTACATGTACATCCTCTGTGCGATGATTGCTTAGTAACTCACATACAATTATAACACTGCTGACACAACACTTCTCCTACTACGGATGCTCAGGGGAAGGGTCTTCACCTGAGCAAGAGTCTTCTTGACCTGTAGGCGTGATTTTTGTTATTAGGAAGGTAGTTGAGATAAGGATACATGGACCTTGAGTTTGCTTGCCAAGTCGGCAATGCACCCTCTTCAAGGTCTAATGGCTCTGGGATGTCATTGCTCAAATGCAGCTATCGACTTGTTCTTCTGATTAGGGATGGCTTCAGCTTTAAGACAGATAAAGAACATCTTTCTTGACCTAAGCGTAATATTGGTGCATTGTTCTAAAAGTTTAACCTTCAACAAACAGACGGAAGGACAAAAGAAGATTGTTAAGTTCATGAGTTAACAAAGTGATTCAGGGGAGAAAAAAAAACATAACGCAAAAAGCCAAACAAAACCCCAAATCCTAACTGGCAATAGTGAAAAGAAAAAGATGGTCCAGTATTTCAGAGGCTATTCCTTGGCTTCTAGGTTCAATGTGAAAACCCCCACACCCTAGTTACTAGATGTAGCCCTGAACATTTCTTTATTTTTTAAACACTACATTTTTAATTAAAACAACTCCTGCAGAACCTTACGAGATTCTGCTTTTGCCCAGCTACCGAAATGCACACAAAATCCTTCTCTTTTAGCAAACAGCACTTAACAAATTGTGGATACAATGAAAACATGAATAATTTCTAACAGTTTCTCAAAACTAAAGCAGCAAAGATTGTCTCTATGTTTCCCCTGTTGCGTGTAATACCAAAAGACCAGTGAAAAAGAATACATTTACTTGAAGTATATTCCATTTTCGGAACTACCTGTTCTTTAATTTAGAACTGATAAATATTCGCCATCAGGAAAAACAGTAAAACTGCAGTTTCAAAGTGGTTAAAATTGCTATCCAAAAGTTACAGTACAGTGTAGGGAAAAAGAAAAGTATGGAATGGCAAGAATATTTAAAAATCAAGGTTATCGGGCTTTTGAATTGAATTACATTCCTTAGGCATGATTTTTAAAGGGGAAAGGAGAAATTTTTAGGAAAAAATCTCAATCTGAAATCAGATACCGCAGTTAACAGTTTTCTTCCCATCCTGTTAATTTTTAAACCCATGTTTGGTTCAAAAACTCAACTGTAAAATCCATTATTTGCCCTATGGTGTCTGGAACCTACTCCAGCAGTACTGTAGAAATTGGGAAACAATCATGCTGCCAGACACAAGATAAATGTACTTCTTCTTAAGTTTCAGTATCCTTAAAACACACCGAAGTGTGACTTCTCATTCTTAGCCAGAGAGTACTATGCAAAAGGCTATGCAACCACAACAATATTAGAGGTCTGATTAAGCATCCTAATTGTTGTTAAATAGAGTTTACATTTTTCAACCAGCTGCTTCCGCGTCTCTAGTAGGACACAGCTCAAGTGTGTTCATGTATTGCTCTATAGGAAAGCTCATAAATCAGAGAGCTTAGAGAGAAAGTCGTGTTTAAAAAAGAAGATTTCCTGGATGAAGCAGCATATATCCATGTGGGAAACAAAAGGCATGAAATGTGAAGGAAGATGCCAATTCTTTTCTGAACTCCTGTGTGCTCGTTTTTGTCTATTCATTAGAAAGTTTGTTCTAGTGAAATTGCTAGGATGATTCTTTAGGAGGGATGTTACGCCGTGTTTAAGGCAAGACAAGCAGCATCACAAATAGGTGGAACAGTCATAAATCAGGCACTGTTTTAAGATATTGAACATGAATTTGGATGAGATTTTCGAGGTAGTGCATCTTAGTTCTTCTGAGAAAGCCAGCATAGTCAAGAACACATAACAGTCCATCTTTAAACCAAGCACTCAGTTCAAGAGGCTGTTTCATAATCTCATGAAAATTATAATCATTATATCTGTGTTAGTGTGTTCTTCACCTTAGACAGGCTTACTCTTTCCTCAGTATTGGCCTTCCTACTCTTCTTTTCTTTCCCTCCTCATCAATATGTGGGGAACAGTACTACTCATTCTCAGCCCTTTTGTGACCAGACTAGGCAAACCTACTGTGAACACACGGGTGCTTGAGTAATGACAAATGGTAAAATATCTGTTAAGATCCTCAGTAAAAGAATAGACACAGACTTTTGCATGAGGTCACACTCAATTTCTAAAGATCCTTTTCATTTTATACATATCAGATTCTTTCATAAAAGGATTAGATCAATCCACCGCTTTAAATCAGAAAATCGATTTGTTGAGCTAATTTTTAATGGGAGTAAATCAGACCACTGAGACACTCTATTCTATAGCAGCCCATTTGCCCACATCAATTTGAAAAATTCAGTGCAAACCATGTGTGGTGGTTTGGCCTTGGCTAAATGCCAGGTACCCACCAAGTCGCTCTATCACTTCCCCCCCTTCCCCCTTTTATTCTCAACAGGGCAAAGAGGGGAAAGAAAATAAGATAGGAAAAAAACCCCAACCTTGTGGGTAAAACAAAAGCAGTTATAAGCGAAGCGAAGCAAAAGTCCGCGCGCGGAAGCAAAAAAAGCAAAGAGATTTATTCTCTACTTCCCATTAACAGGCGATGCCAGGCTGTGGGAGTGTCAGCTCTGTGCAGCTGTGGGAGATTCAATATGTTAAGAGTCAAATCATGTGTTACTGGTAAATGATTGTGGAGGTTTGAACTCAGCTGGTAGCCAGACGCCACGTGGCCGGCCGTTCACCTCCCCCTGCCCCCTCTCGTAAGATAGGGGAGGAACAAAAGAAAAGAATTCGTGGGTTGAGTAAAAAGAAAGAATTTACTAAGTATAACAAGAGGACAACAGTAACAATAGTGAGTTCAAAAAGAAAATGGGTAAAATGCAACAGTGGCTTACCGAACACAGCAACTGCCCCCCACAGCACCAATACCGCCCGACGAGCGGACGGCGAGCACGCGAGAGTGAGCGAGCCCGAGAGCGAGAGCCCCGCCCCTGAGCGGTATGAAATACTCCAGTGAAAATTAACTGCATCCCGGCCGAAACCAGGACAAAATGATTAAGAGGCAAGTCAACATTGGCCTGTCAGCCCTGCACAGCTGTGGGAGATTCAATCCTTAGGAGCCAAACAGACATCAGCAGAGGAGCTCTGTTTGGGGAGCTCGGTGAAGGTGGAGAGCTCTGCTCAGGGAAGCGCTGCTTGGCAAGCTCTGCTCAGGAGCTCTGTCCTGCGCTGGCTTGGAGAAGCGCCAGCTCTGCTCTGTGCCGGCCTGGAGAAGCAGCAAGGCTGGGAGGAGAAGCAGGCCTTGGAAGAAAGATAAGTCAGCTTGGGGAAAGTATGGAACTGTTTCTGGGAGAGAGGGTTGATGACTGTCTAGTTGCTGATTTATTTGTTATGAAGTAAGAGCTTGGATGAGAGCATAAGTATGTATTATTGTATGAGTATGTATTAATGTAAGAAGAGAAAAAGAGATATTAAAGAAAATAAACAGCCCCTGCCCTGCAGAAAGAAAGAAGAACATTGTGATGTGTGAATTAGTTTGGCTGCTACAATTTAATACAACTTAGTACAACTTCATATACGATTTAGTATACTTTATTTAAATTTAATACATCGGGCCTTCTCAGGAAGCAGAGCTCCGATACGCATAGTAGTTGCCTCGGAGGACCAAGGGTAACACCCCCCCATCCCCCCTTTTTCCCAGCTTTATACTTGAGCAGCCGTCAGATGGTCTGGAATATCCCTTTGGTCCGTTTGGGTCAGCTGTCCTGGTTGTGTCCCCTTCCAAGATCTTGCCCACCCCGTCCCACTGGGGGCGGAGGAACGTTGGAAAGAGCCTTGTTGCTGTGTAAGCACTACTCAGCAGTAGCCACAACACCAGTGTGCTATCAACACCCTGCCAGCTCCCAACATAAAACACAGCACCATGAGGGCTGCTACAGGGGAAAACCAATTCCGGCTCAGCCAGACCCAGTACACCATGTAAAAGAGCTGCTTGCAATGGAAAAAACAACCTTTAAACCTGAAGAGATGAGTGGAATTATAATTCTATAGGCCTCAGCCTTGGAGAAGCAGGGAATGTTTTTGGGCTGCATGTATGAATGGCAGTGGTAAGAAGAACGTCTCATGGAGCTCTCAGTGATCGTAAATGGTTATTTTCAAAGTTATGCTTATCAGATGATCCCTTCACTTTGATGGAGACCGTGACTAGATTTGGATGATGTGCAGTGGAAGAGTCTTTGTTACAAAGTCTTTACTTCACATGAGGCAGATTAAGAATCTTTCTTGTAGTTATTTAGTCTGCTCTATCAGTCTGGTTTATTCATATGTAAGAGAACTGAGGGAATTTTCATTTCATGACTCAGAAATAAAAACATTCTATTTAAAAGGAAGCACATGTGTTATACCTTTTTTCAGATTATATAAGGGATTTATACCTTGGTTGGAAGAAATTACTGTACAAGAAAATGGCTGTTCCCAAAGACTTACCAAATCATCTGATTTAATACCAGCTTCCTGTTGTTATTTTGTTCTGGGGGAAAAAGAAAAACCAAAAAACCACCACAACAACAAAATCCCCAACTAACCTAACAAAAAACCCCAAGAAACAACTAAACAAACACATTAGTACACCATTTTTTAATATCAAATCTGAGTGAGTAGCATCTATTATAAACATGTTCTCTGGACCTCATCCCCGATCTCACGTTTGTGTCTAATCTTCAGTGAATCAGGGTGCGAACACATGGACACGTACATGAAAGACCTCTAGAACAGCAAAACAGGGCTCGAGTCCTGAACGGTATGAATGCAAATACCCATGGCCAGAGAAAAAAGGAGGGAGTGGAGTGTGGTGTGCATTCACAGGTCTGCAGCATCACTGAAACTTGGTGGGACAGCTTGCATGGCATTGCTGGACATGTACAAGCCTTTCAAAGAGGGAGGCAGTGACAACAAGGAGGGGGCAGCCCACTGTGTGAAGGAGCAGTTGGGATGTGTGGAGGTCCTCTATAGGATGTGCAACAGGTGGGCCAAAGCAAGTGGGTCAGAGCCAGAGAAGAGGGCAGGAAGATGGATGGCACGCAGGGGGCTGTTAGCAACCACATTGAGGTGGGGAAAGCAGATAAAGCTTCTTTAAACAATGCGATGAAGCCTCTGATCACTGTCCCTGGTTCTCCTGGGATCTTCAACCTCTCTGACAACTGCTGCAGGGGAAACATGACAGGACATGAGCCATCCAAGAGATTTCTCAGTGGTGTCAGGGATAAGAGACAGATGCTGGATGGGCCAGCCTGGGGTCATGTAGCCCAGGAAGAAGTGGTCAGAGCAGTGATAATCAATAGCAACCTCGACTATAGGGAGCCTGCAATAAAGGTGTTTAGGATCCTGTGGGGATAGTGGAAGGCAAGTAGTTGCCTACAGATGCAGAACCTCAGGCAAGCAGTGTTAGGCATGCCCAGAAAACTTTCCAGGTGGGGTCCCACGAGAGGCAGCTCTGAAAGGCAAAGCAGCTCGGGAAAGTTAAGGATGACATCCTCTAGGCGCATGAACAGTCCATCCTGATGCTCAGGAAAACAAGTAGATACATGAAGAGGTCCGTCTGGCTAAGCAGGGGACTTGTGGCAGAGCTCCAGTTCAAAAAGGCACTGAAGGAAGCAGGGACTGACTACAAAGAGGGAATTCTCACTGCTTGAGAATACAGGGGTAATATCAGGAAAGCCATAGCGCAGCTGGAGACTTGCAGTGCATGTCAAGGGCAACAAGAAGAGTGTCTCTGACTACGTTAGTAATAAAAGAGTGAACAAGGGAAAATGTGGGCCCACTGCTGAAAGGGGTGGGTGTCTTAGTGACAGCAGACACAGAGGCAGGGCTGAGCTACCCTGACCTCTGTGCTCAGTGAAAGGGTTCAAGGGGAAGGAGAAGGACCAGAGGTGCATGAGGGTTGAGTCAGGGATCACTTGTGAGAACTTAACCCACACAAGCCCGTGTATTCCAATAGGCCGTACCCACTGGCTGGTGTCTTTGCAACGTTATTCTCTATCATCTTTGAAAGATCACGGAGGCTGGGAGAGATTTCCAAAGACCAGAGAAGTACAGTTAATCGTACCCACCTTCAAAAAATGCAAAAGAGATGGTCCAAAGAACTACAGGCCAGCCAGCCTCACACTGACCACTGGTAAAATCATGGATTGAGTCCTCTTGAAGCATATTTCTACGTACATAGAGGAGTAGAAGCAGATTGAGAATAGTCAGCATGAATTTAGCAAAGGTGAATAATGCTTGCACAACATGGTGGTGGGAGAGCAGAGGATATTACTTATCCTGACTTTAGCAGGGCTCTCAACAATGCCAAATAATAGAAAGTCTTGTCTCTAAATTAGGATGTTACAGTGTGGATGACTGGACAACCAGACAGGTGAAAAACTGATTGGATGAAAGAGGCTTATAGGGGAGCAGTCGATGAGTTAGTTGTATTTACCTGGGGACCAGTAACAAGTACAGACCAGCAGGCTCCGTACCGAGGCCTGTCCTGTTTAACCTCTGTCAGTGAACTGTAATGGGGGGAAGAGGCGTGTGGACATTGCAGATGACACCAAGCAGAGGGACCAGTTGATGCATGTGAGGGCAGGGCCTGGGGCGGCGTGAGCAGGGCCCAGGGCACGGAGCTGGGCCAGGCAGGAGTGATGTCTTATGCTCAGCACCCATCAGGCCTCATCCAGGCACCACATCCCATCTGGGGACCTGGACAGAAGAGACATCAAGCAACCAGAGGGCATCAAAGGAGGCCACTGGGACAGCAGGCCTGCATCACTCGCCCTGCAGGCAGGGGTCTGCAGGGTCAGGGATGGTTCAGCCTGGAGCAGAGGTGGCTTTGGGGCACCTAACAGCACCCCATCACCTATGGGGCAGGGATTGAGGGTCAAGGATGGGCTCTTCACAATGGTACATGGCAGGAGGGCGAGAGACAGCAACAGCAGCTGAAACTAGAGACACTCAGGCTGGACATAAGGAGGAATCCTTCTGCCATGAGGACCGGCAGGCAGTAGAGCAGGTTGTTCAATCTGAGAGTTTTTCGAGGCGTGATTAAAGAAAACCTTAGCAACCAGTTTTGATCAGCACCAGCATCTAACTCTGCTTTGAGAAGGTGGTAGAAAGACAACCTTCCAAAGGACCCTTCCAACCTGAATTATGCTATGATCCTATGACTATACAGAGTAAGAAGCTCATCAGTATGACACAGAAAAGGTTTAACAATTCAGTAACTTCAGTAATTTCTCTCCAAAAAGCAATAAGCCAGCTGCTAATTTTTGATCCTCTCTAGGAAATCTGCATATCAAGAGCCTACTATTTCACTTCTCATCCGTATTCAGATAAAACCACAGATTCTCAGGCAAATCCCAAGAATGGAGGTCTGAACATAAGCTTCCATGACTACATTGAAGACAACGGGTCAGCTGTCCCTGCTGTGTTCCGTCCCAGCTTCTTGTGCACTCCCAGCCTCCAAGGGCAGGGATTCTTGCCTTAGTATAAACACTGCTTAGTAACAACTAGAACATCAGTGGTTTATGAACCAAAACACAGCCGCACACCAGCTACTAGGAAGAAAACTAACTTTATTCCAGCCAAAACTAGGAGACTCATTCAATAATTTTTACTTTTCAGGGCTGTCATTGTATTTAGAAATAAACAAGTGGTTTTGTGAAATATTACCCCCTGACTTCACTGAGCTTCACAGTAGGCAAGTACACTAATAATTAATGTAATGGGAAATGATATTTACTGTGGATACGGAGGATGCTATTTTTTTCTTCTTGTAGAAAAAGCAGATCCAAGTAAACTGCTGAAAAAGAGATGTCTCACAAGACTCTGTTCTCCCTCGTTCTGCGTCAGGACTCATAAAGGATGTGCCTTCCTGCTCAGACTGAGTTATTTCCACATCACTATTTGGTTGTGCATGCAAGATTGGAGACAAAACTACCTTTCTTGTTGCAGCCTAGTGAACATGAGTTTTGGCATGACTAATGTTTCTACTGCCCAGGCAGGGTCTCAGGACACCTCTGTCCTTGTCCGGACCTGAGCGTTTTAGCTTTTTTGCTGAGACAGCAGCTGCCAGGCAGTCGGGTAACTATGAACTAGATTTGGTTCAGTTACTACTTGGTTTATAATGCTAACAAGTAGTTGTTCTGTGTGGACTGAACTGTCCATGGCTATTGCCGCGACTGAGAGACGGGAGACAGGCTTGATGCAAGCAAAGTTCTCCACTTTATTACATGTAACGCTCATTTTTATAGAAAATCAGAAGATGCGTGTGTTAAATTGATTGGTTACTATGCTTCAGAATTCTTATCAGCGCACGCTAATTGGTAGCTACTTAACCTTTAGCAATTGGACTAACAGCAACTAAGCTGCTCCTATAAAAAACTCTAAATTCCTTGCTGTCTGCACCGTCTTCGGCCCTTTATCAAGCATGACTCACAGGCTAGCAATTCTTCACCATATCAGCACTTTTCTCAGCGCTTTTCTCTTCCCTTTATCAGGCCTCCCAAGGTTTGTAGCCTACAAGTTCCAGTACATCCCCCTCTAACAACGGAGCAGTACAGGCCGTTCTGTCTGAGTCCTTCAAGTCGTACCCGACAGGCTATTTCTGAACTACCCGATTTCTTTATCTCGGTGCATTCAATGTAATTCTCCCTTCACTCTCTTCTCCAAACAAGCGCCTCAGTAAAATCACTGCTTCCAGCCCAGTGCGCAGGAGCAATCCGACTTCAGAGCGGTCCTGCATGCACACGAGGACATGAGAAAATGGTAGGGAAGGGAAACAGATATCCCAGGCCCAACCCTACCGAGTGCTACGGACTTCCAGGACACCCCCAGGTGCTTTCCTCTTCCGTTGACTGCAGTGGGTGTAGGACTTTTGGCTGCCTAGAGCCTCAACTTTCAACTCTTGGGGTGTTACAGTATAATTAAGGGGAGCTTTCGGGTTTTGATTATTCTTACCCTGGAGGTATTTAAAAGACGTACAGATGTGGCACTTAGGGGCACGGTTGAGTGGTGGACTTGGCGCTCTTAGGTTTGCGGCTGGACTCAATAGCCTTAAAGATCTTTTCCAGCCTAAGTGACTCTATGGTCCTATGGTTCTAAGATCTCTACAAACTGAATTTCCACATTTGTGAAGAGTCAGGTAGGAGAGGGAAATGCACAGTTGCAGAGGAGTAGCCTTGTCTTACAGAGCTTAAAGCTGACAGAGACCGGTAGGAGAACCAAGTATGACAGGGCTCTGTAAATAATGTACCTCGTGGAAATGCAAATCTCAGACAAACGCATCTCATCCTGCTTGTAAACAAGAGGTGGCTGGACAGCACAAGCCGGGGTCAGCCAGTCCGACTGCCAGTGGCACAAGAGCCCCTCGTCTCCAAGGATGCTCAGCTACGTCCCTGACACAAGGAGACAGACGACCGGGGTTTTTTAACCTTTCCCTCCCCTAAGGAACCAGAACCCTTCTGGGCATCCTTAAGATCTTGCCCTTCAGAACGACAACAATCCAGGCACAGGGACAGGCCAGGTGACAGTTTTGGTGCCGACCTTGGCACCGAAGGGGCTCAGTGCAGAGAAAGAGCTGAGACAGCGTCTGGACTGAATCCCCCAGCACCAGACAACCAGAGTGTACCTCTGGGCTCGTTCACCAAGGCAGCAGGAGTTTTGCTTCAGAAGCGTGGTGAACTGTGATGTCAGCGAGCGATGGACTGTGACCTCACACCCCCACTTATACTCGGGCACTGGGAGAGCCTGGCCCAGTCTGGCTCGTGCCTGGGCTCCTGCCGAGCGTGCCTGCGAGGTCTGGAGGGTCGAGTGAGGCAGCTCCCGGTGCTGGGTGGTGCTTTGGGGACTGCTGTCGGCAGCTCTCGGTACCCGCCCTGGAACCATCCCCTGGGTTTCCCCGGCCCTGCCTGGGTCAGGCAGCTGGGCACCGACACGCACACTTGTGGCAGAGGAGGTGAGCTGTGTGGGGAAGCATCCCTCCAGGACGGACGTGGGGTGGGTGAAGGCGCTCGGGGAGCCGGAGGGTGTCCTTCAGGAGGGGCCTGGGCATTTCTTCCTCCCTAGGACAGCGAGTGACCGGGGTCTCACTCACTTTTGCAGCACATGATGCCCTTTGGCAGCTCCAGCATCATCGAGTGGGGGAGCAGCTCCTCATCCTCAGCTCTCCCCAACCTGATGCAGCGTGTGAACGTGGCCACGGAGACAGAGCAGATCTGCCCCATCTGCCGTGATGCCCCACGTCATGTTGCTTATGCAATGCCATGTCGCCACCAGTTCTGCCTGGTCTGCATCCTGCGATGATTAGATCTGAAGGGAGAGTGCCCACTCTGCAGAGGACCAGTAACGCTTGTCCAGGTTCCTGTACAAGGAGAAAATTACTCTATAGGGTGTTTCATCATGCACCCAGAAGAGTCGCCAAACGCCAGCAGTCAGGCAGGCACAGCTCCCAGCCGCCTAGCCGAAAACAGCCCCCATGACTCTGTGGTGTCCCTTCCATCATCTCCACAGGGGACACTGTCCCCAGATGAGCAGGACAGTGCAGGGCCAGAGGCAGAGGCAGTGGGTGGCATCCTGCCTGAGGTCCGGGCAGAACTTTTACAAACAGAAGTTCATCTCGTCAATCCCTTGCTGCCCTGGCTGCGTCAGGAGCTGCAGGCAATATGTGGGCCCCGCTGGTGGCAGGCATGTCATGCAGAGGCCAGAATCCTGCACACCCTGTGTGTCAGTGGCCCGGTTGCGGAGGCCTTGGTCCAGGTGCTGCAGCCTGACCTTGGGGAAGTGCAGCACATCTGGTCCACGGCGTCATCCATATCATTGTGGACCAGTGCAGCCAGGAGGCCCGGGGGCTGCTGCGCTCCCGTGCTGTGCAGGAGGACAACGACAGCTCTGCGGCTGGCTCCAGTGACCCCAGCTGAAGCCCCACCAGCTCCCGGTGGAGGACTCTCCCCTCCCACCTGTCTTTGTCCAGCAGCTCTGCAGGCTTTGACGGGGAGGAGGAAACCGGCACCGCGGAGGCTGCCCTCCGTGGGGGTCCTGGCCGCCCCCCATCTGCTCCTGTCCAGGCAGAGCAGGAGCAGCCCTAGGAGGAGCCGGGGCAAGCGGCGGTGGCAGGTCCCTCTGCCCGGAGTTGTAGCTGCAGCTCCTCCGCTCCTGGCCACGTCAGGGACCGCTCAACTGGGGGGTCCCAGCGCCCCCTCAAGAGGAGGGCCCCCAGTCCCCAGGACTCTCCCCAGCCATGTAAGAGGCTGCCCTGCCAGAGGCACCAGCGCCCCTCTGCTCCCGGCTGCGTCAGGGACTGCTCAACTGGGGGGTCCCAGTGTCCCTCGAAGAGGAGGGCCCCCGACCCCCAGGACTCTCCCCAGCCCTGCAAGAGGCCGCCTCGCTGGCGGCACTAGCAGTGCTGCAGCAAGTCTTTATTCAATCAAGAAATTACTATTTCTCTGATCCCGTCTCTGGGTGCTGCTTTCTCCCCCCTCTCCTGGTGCATTTCGCTCTCCCCTGTGGTGGCCCGCACCTGCTGGGGGGCACGGCCATGGGCCCCCAGAGCACCATGGCCATGTCCGTGGTGCCTCCTCCCACAGAAAATCCTGCTACAGCTGCCCACCTGCTACGCAGCAGATGCTGAGAGCAGAGTGAGCAGGAGGGAAAGCTGGTTTTGCCACAGGTACGAGGGCAACCTGAAAATTGCTGGCAAAATCAAATATGTGAGCAGAATATATATGTCACGGATTACATGGGTTACTTTCTGTTCTGATCTCGGGGTTGGAAACAGCATACATGAGGCAGTTTGCAAGAACTCTGCAAGGACCTGGCACAAGCTCCCATTTCCTCCACAGAGAGCCCTTATTCAGTGAACATACCTATTTTGTCACAATTTCCACGTGAGAAATACGCCCCGCCTTGGAACGCTCTTGGCCTGCAGAGCTGCCCAAAACTGAACAGTCCCGTTGCCGTTTCTACTAAGCGCATTGACATGCAGATGGGTCCGCAGTTGAGGCGCGATGGTTCCCCTCTTAGAAGGCAGCTTTAAATGAGAACAGTGTGCAAAATGAGCCTATGTGTGCCGCTCTGGAGGAAAGAAATCTTTTCCTTTAGCTCTGTGACGCATGAAATACTGCAAGTTTGCAGAGAGACCTTCCTTTCCCTCGTGCATAAAAACGCTCCCAGGACCTCAAAACAGCATGTATAAATGGGCCTCGCTATCCTCTTACAGAGCAAGTCCAGACCCACTCCTTGTTGGCCAGCTCAGCGTCACAGGGGCTCTTCAACATTGTGCGGGTGACTCCAAAATCCCAGGAGTCCTCAGTCTGGGAGCGGATCTTCAGCAGCCCATAGTGGGCCTGTGGCATTAGAGAACCTTGTCGGACCTGTTGGAGTCCGCTGTGTGACATTCTCAGTTGATGTCTGGGAAGTCAAAATCACCCATGAGGACAAGGGCCGTTGATCTAGAGATAGGGCAGTGCTGATCGCATTCTTCTTTAAATGTCTTTCAATAGCACCCAGTATGATCTCCGCCTTTTCTCTCCCCTTTCTTGAAGCGGAATGCCAGAATAGCTGAACGTGGCGTTTTTCTGGGCTGTCCTCCCTGCTCTGCTGCTCAACTGAATTGTACACTTGTACTTGTTAGAGACAAGACCTTGTAATGGTGATAAAGCCTCTTGCATTTACATGCAAGTAATGCACCACTCCAGACCAAATCCTGTACGGCCTCTTCTCCTGGGGGCTCTAGGAACAGTTGTCTTAGGCAGCCGTCATTTATTGCGCCCAGAGATGTTCTCTCTGCACTTCATTCTTCAGAAGTCATTGACCCAGCGGTAGGAGTCCCCCTGTTACAACCCGTCCACAGTTTGCAGCTTGGCGAATCCTACTTCCCAGTTCTTGATCACTCTCTCCTTCCTGATCAAGGAGGTCAGTGGTGCAACCTGACAAAGACGTTGTTATTGTCGGCCCGTGATTTCCACCCACGTGTCCTCTGATGCTTGTCTTTTCCGTAAGGCTTTGGTGCTGTTGCTGCTTTCAGAGTCTTTCACGCAGAGTGCCGGTCTGCCCCCTGAACACCTTACCACATCATTGCTACGAGACTGGCAGACAGGTACCGTTGAATCCCATCGATCCTCCATATCCCAGCTCTCTGAGATGCCCACTGTATCAGGGTGCTCCTTGAACATTTACAGTACATTGATGACATCATTATAAGGGGTAACACAGCAGAAGAAGTTTTTGAGAAAGGGGAGAAAATAATCCAAATCCTTCTGAGAGCCGGTTTTGTCATAAAGCGTACTGAAGTCAAGGGACCTGCACAAGAGATCCAGTTTTTAGAAGTCAAATGGCAAGGCGGACATCGCCAGATTCCAACGGAGGTGAGTAATAAAATAACAGCTATGTCCCCACCAACTAACAGAAAGGAAACGCAAGCTTTCTTGGGTGTTGTGGGTTTCTGGAGACTGCACGTTGCAAAGTAGAGTCAGATTGTCAGCCCTCTCTATCAAGTGACTTGGAAAAAGAATTTGTTTGTATGGGGCCCAGAGCAGCGACAGGCTTTGGAGTTTTGGAGGAGAGCCCTTCAAACTGCTTTCTGTAGCACTGGGATCCAGCACTTATCTGGGTGGCACCTGTAACTGTGAATGTAAAAGTGATTTTCTTCCCTGGAGCCTTTTCTTCCTTGTGACTGTTCAGAACGTGGGGATGGATCAGACACCTTCCAGGGTGCCTTTGAGCTGAAATGATTCCATCGTTCTACGAGAACTACAGTCATACAGCTCTCTACCTTACTTTACTCAGAGTATCTTGCATAAACCTCAGGTGGTAATGATGTCACCGCATGCAGTTTCTTACACTTTCTCCTTTTCCTGTACTTATATTGTGCTACTCGCACCGCAGCTTTGTCCGCCACTGTCTGATAAGTATCCAGCTTATCAGCAAACAACTTATTCTGGCATAGCAACATCACTATTTGACTCTGCAAATCACATATCTGTCGCTCCACCTGGGAGCGCTCTAACAACAGCCTCTCTTTACTCTGGTGTTGTTTTCCACATGCAGTTAACAAAATCCACCCTCATTTACTTGAATTTGTAGTTTCTTGTCCTTTTTCAATAGGTACCTTTTCATACAATTTAAAACATCCAATGGTTACTTCAAATAATGGCATTTTTGTCGAATCCCACTTCTGACACCAATTTATGTTTTGCTGATCAGGGATGTCAATTAAACTCAGACACCAGAGTGAAAAGAGCAGGCGTATTTTACTAGAAATAACTAAATAATATAACAGAATAATACAGAAAACATACAGTAAGAAAAGACAGAAGAGTGCACTTAAACAAATAGGAAAATACAGGGTAATGCATCAAATCATTACTACCTGAGAGAGAGAACAGTGATTAAGAAAGATCCATCACCACTTGCATACGTTACCATCATCCAGACCCACAGACGCTGGGCAGCCCCGGTTACAGCGAGGATTTGGAGAGCCTGTCCCAGCAAGTGGGAAATCCTGCGCGGTGTGTCCACCCATAGGTGAGGCTTCCAAAGTCGCTGTGAGTGGGTCCAGCCTTATATACCTAAAAATCAGTAAGCCAGAATAGCTGGCACCTTTGTTTTAAGCGGAAATATCTGGTTTTCATCTCACG
Source organism: Strix aluco (assembly GCF_031877795.1). Lineage (NCBI taxonomy): Eukaryota > Metazoa > Chordata > Aves > Strigiformes > Strigidae > Strix > Strix aluco. The sequence continues at coordinate 8,210,554 of NC_133971.1, forward strand.
TTAGGTTCCCTCAGAGCCTGGCCAGGGCTCAGGGGAGAAGCTAAGGGAGTTTCCCTGCTTATCTAGTCAATTTATGAGCAAGGTGTCACACCAGGTCACAGGGCCAGACAACTGTCTCTGTGGCCCTGTTATCTTGCTCACACACACAAAGAAGGATACCTTCAAGATAGACATGTTTTATGATGTTTAAGCTACATCTTCTATCTATATTTCACTAATGACTCCATACTGAGTTAGCAGTTTTGGTTCAGGGCCTGTTGCTCAGGTTTCAATACTTCCACCTTTTACATCAGAATAGGTGGTTTGCTATAATTTAGTATAATACCTATTAGCACAATGGCTATCAGTTATAAAATATACAGGATTCATCTATAGGTCTTGGGACTATTGTCCAAGCCTTAGCACTTCAGGAAATAACTAGGTTGCAGACTGGTCCCTTGCTGAACATCAGAAATTGCTGCACACGGCATGTGCAGTGCAGGAAGCCAGTACAAGTTTCAGAGAGTGCTGTGAGGAATGGCTGGATTTCACAATTGGTGAAGGGGAGTTGCCCGAGAAATGGCCAAAATGCACACAGAAAGTGGAGGGGAGCGCTACAGACACGCTGGGAAGTGGAGTCGTGCAAGGAGAAGAGCACCAGCGCAACCATGGAACATCATTGCAGTATGACACTGCCTAAATAATGCTGTCCAAAGTACCAAACCTGGGACCAGATGCAGCCAAGTTGGGACCAATGGGGAAAAAAGTAATTAGGGCTGAGTTGTTTATTTTGGTAGGAAGCTGGACTGGAGCAGTACAGGGGCATCTGAGGGGGCTGAAGACACAGACAAGGCCTTGGTGACTGGCATGAAACACTGACGGTGAGCAGAAGACACTGGTGAGGAGAGGGAGTGGGAAGTGGGGTTGTGGTAGCCCCAGAGGTGTGTGCGGAGGCGTGAGTGATGCGGGGGCAGGTGTCCCATTATGACATCAGTGCGTGGTGGGCTGTGATGTCAGCAAGCGATGGGACTGTGACGTCACGTCCCTCACTGCTTATATTGGGGCGCCGGCAGAGCCCGGCCCAGTCTGGCTCGTGCCTGGACTCCTGCCGAGCGTGCCTGCGAGGTCTGGAGGGTCGAGCAAGGCAACTACCGGTGCTTGGTGGTGCTTTGGGGGCTGCCGTCGACAGCTCTCGGTGCCCGTGTTGGAGCGATCCCCTGGGTTTCCCCGGCCCTGCCTGGATCAGGCAGCTGGTCACAGCCAGGCGCGCTTGTGGCAGCGGAGGTGAGCTGTGCGGGGAAGCGTCCCCCTGGGGCAGCCGTGGGGCGGGCGAAGGGGGTCAGGGAGCTGGAGGGTGTCCTTCGCGAGGGGCCTGGGCATTTCTTCCTCCCCTCGCCAGGACAGCAAGTGACCAGGGTGCCTCTCAACTTTGCAGCACGTGACGCCCTTTGGAGACTCCAGCGCCAGCAAGTGGGAGCAGCTCCTCATCATCAGCTCTCCCCAACCTGATGCAGCGTGTTAACATGGCCACGGAGACAGAGCAGATCTGCCCCGTCTGCCGTGATGCCCCACGTGATGTTGCTTATGCGATGCCATGTCACCACCAGTTCTGCCTGGTCTGCATCCTGCGCTGGGTATACAGGAAAGCACAGTGCCCACTCTGCAGAAAACGGGTAGGGGCGGTCCAGTTTCTTCTTCTGGAAAATCATGCTCAAAGCTGTGTAATCAGAGTCCGAGAAGAGTTGCCAGATGCCAGCAACCAGGCAGGCAGAGCTCCCAGCCACCCGGCCGAAAACAGCCCCCATGACCCCATGGTGTCCCCTCCATCTTCTCCACAGGGGACACTGTCCCCACATGAGCAGAGGACTCCAGGGCCAGAGAGAGAGGCAGTGGGTGGCATCCTGCCCGAGGTCTGGGCAGAACTCTTCCAGAGACAAGGGCATCATCTTGAACCCGTGCTGCTGCCCTGGCTGCGTCAGGAGCTGCAGGCAATATGTGGGCCCCGCTGGTGGCAGGCACGTTGTGCAGAGGCCAGAATCCTGCACACCCTGTGCGTCAGTGGCCCGGTTGCGGAGGCCTTGGTCCAGGTGCTGCAGCCTGACCTTGGGGAACGTGCAGCACATCTGGCCCACGGCATCATCAATATCATTGCGAACCAGTGCAGCCAGGAGGCCCGGGGGCTGCTGCGCTCCCGTGCTGTGCAGGAGGACGATGACAGCTCTGGGGCTGGCTCCAGCTTCCCCAGCCAAAGCTCCACCAGCTCCCGGTGGAGGAGACTCCCCTCCCACCTGTCTTCATCCAGCAGCTCTGCAGGCTTTGACGGGGAGGAGGAAGCTGGCACCTCGGAGGCTGCCCTCCGCGGGGGTCCCGGCCGCCCCCCATCTGCTCCTATGCCAGCAGAGCAGGAGCAGCTGCAGGAGGAGCCGGGGCAGGCGGCGGTGGCAGGTCCCTCTGGCCAGAGCTGCAGCCTCAGCCCCTCTGCTCCTGGCCGTGGCAGGGACCGCTCAACTGGGGGGTCCCGGCGCTCCCTCAAGAGGAGGGCCCCCAGTCGCCACGACTCTCCCCAGCCATGCAAGACGCTGCCCCACCGGAGGCACCAGCGCCCCTCCGCTCCCAGCCGCGTCAGGGATCGCTCAACTGGGGGGTCCCTGCGCCCCCTCAAGAGGAGGGCCCCCAGTCGCCACGACTCTCCCCAGCCATGCAAGACGCTGCCCCACTGGAGGCACCAGCGCCCCTCTGCTTTCAGCCACGTCAGGGACCGCTCAAATGGGGGTCCCTTGCGCCCCCGGAAGAGGAGGGCCCCCAGTCGCCACGACTCTCCCCAGCCATGCAAGACGCTGCCCCACCGGAGGCACCAGCGCCCCTCCGCTCCCAGCCGCGTCAGGGATCGCTCAACTGGGGGGTCCCTGCGCCCCCTCAAGAGGAGGGCCCCCAGTCGCCACGACTCTCCCCAGCCATGCAAGACGCTGCCCCACCGGAGGCACAAGCACCCCTCTGCTTTCAGCCACGTCAGGGACCGCTCAAATGGGGGTCCCTTGCGCCCCCGGAAGAGGAGGGCCCCCAGTCGCCACGACTCTCCCCAGCCATGCAAGAGGCTGCGCCGCCCGAGGCACCAGCGCCCCTCCGCTCCCAGCCGCGTCAGGGATCGCTCAACTGGGGGGTCCCTGCGCCCCCTCAAGAGGAGGGCCCCCAGTCGCCACGACTCTCCCCAGCCATGTAAGAGGCTGCGCCGCCCGAGGCACCAGCGCCCCTCCGCTCCCAGCCGCGTCAGGGATCGCTCAACTGGGGGGTCCCTGCGCCCACTCAAGAGGAGGGCCCCCAGTCGCCACGACTCTCCCCAGCCATGTAAGAGGCTGCGCCGCCCGAGTCACCAGCGCCCCTCCGCTCCCGGCCGTGTCAGGGATCGATCAACTGTGGGGTCCCGGCGCCCCCCAAAAAGGAGTGTCCCCGACCCCCAGGACTCTCCCCAGCCCTGCAAGAGGCCACGTCGCCGGCAGCACTAGCAGGGCTGTAGCAAATCTTTATTCTATCAAGAAATTACTATTTCTCTGACCCCGTCTCTGGGTGCTGCTTTGTCTCCCTTCTACCGGTGCATTTCCCTCTCCCCCGTGTCCCACCGTGGTGGCCCGCACCTGCTGGGGGGCACGGCCATTGGCCCCCAGAGCCCCATGGCCATGTCCATGATGCCTCCTCCCACAGAAAATCCTGCTACAGCTGCCCACCCGCTACGCAGCAGATGCGGAGAGCAGAGTGGGCAGGAGGGAAAGCTGGTTTTGCCGCAGGTACGAGGGCAACCTGAAAATTGCTGGCAAAATCAAATATGTGAGGCAGAATATATATGTCATGGAATACATGGGTTACTTTCTGTTCTGATCTCGGGGTTGGAAACAGCATACATGAGGCAGTTTGCAAGAACTCTGCAAGGACCTGGCACAAGCTCCCATTTCCTCCACAGAGAGCCCTTATTCAGTGAACATACCTATTTTGTCACAATTTCCACCTGAGAAATACGCCCCGCCTTGGAACGCTCTTGGCCTGCAGAGCTGCCCAAAACTGAACAGTCCCGTTGCCGTTTCTACTAAGCGCATTGACATGCAGATGGGTCCGCAGTTGAGGCGCGATGGTTCCCCTCTTAGAAGGCAGCTTTAAATGAGAACAGTGTGCAAAATGAGCCTATGTGTGCCGCTCTGGAGGAAAGAAATCTTTTCCTTTAGCTCTGTGACGCATGAAATACTGCAAGTTTGCAGAGAGACCTTCCTTTCCCTCGTGCATAAAAACGCTCCCAGGACCTCAAAACAGCATGTATAAATGGGCCTCGCTATCCTCTTACAGAGCAAGTCCAGACCCACTCCTTGTTGGCCAGCTCAGCGTCACAGGGGCTCTTCAACATTGTGCGGGTGACTCCAAAATCCCAGGAGTCCTCAGCCTGGGAGCGGATCTTCAGCAGCCCATAGTGGGCCTGTGGCATTAGAGAACCTTGTCGGACCTGTTGGAGTCCGCTGTGTGACATTCTCAGTTGATGTCTGGGAAGTCAAAATCACCCATGAGGACAAGGGCCGTTGATCTAGAGATAGGGCAGTGCTGATCGCATTCTTCTTTAAATGTCTTTCAATAGCACCCAGTATGATCTCCGCCTTTTCTCTCCCCTTTCTTGAAGCGGAATGCCAGAATAGCTGAACGTGGCGTTTTTCTGGGCTGTCCTCCCTGCTCTGCTGCTCAACTGAATTGTACACTTGTACTTGTTAGAGACAAGACCTTGTAATGGTGATAAAGCCTCTTGCATTTACATGCAAGTAATGCACCACTCCAGACCAAATCCTGTACGGCCTCTTCTCCTGGGGGCTCTAGGAACAGTTGTCTTAGGCAGCCGTCATTTATTGCGCCCAGAGATGTTCTCTCTGCACTTCATTCTTCAGAAGTCATTGACCCAGCGGTAGGAATCCCCCTGTTACTACCTGTCCACAGGTTGCAGCTTGGCGAATCCTACTTCCCAGTTCTTGATCACTCTCTCCTTCCTGATCAAGGAGGTCAGTGGTGCAACCTGACAAAGACGTTGTTATTGTCGGCCCGTGATTTCCGCCCACATGTCCTCTGATGCTTGTCTTTTCCGTAAGGCTTTGGTGCTGTTGCTGCTTTCAGAGTCTTTCACGCAGAGTGCCGGTCTGCCCCCTGAACACCTTATCACATCATTGCTATGAGACTGGCAGACAGGTACCGTTGAATCCCATCGATCCTCCATATCCCAGCTCTCTGAGATGCCCACTGTATCAGGGTGCTCCTTGAACATTTACAGTACATTGATGACATCATTATAAGGGGTGATACAGCAGAAGAAGTTTTTGAGAAAGGGGAGAAAATAATCCAAATCCTTCTGAGAGCCGGTTTTGTCATAAAGCGTACTGAAGTCAAGGGACCTGCACAAGAGATCCAGTTTTTAGAAGTCAAATGGCAAGACGGACATCGCCAGATTCCAGTGGAGGCGAGTAATAAAATAACAGCTATGTCCCCACCAACTAACAGAAAGGAAACGCAAGCTTTCTTGGGTGTTGTGGGTTTCTGGAGACTGCACATCGCAAAGAGGAGTCAGATTGTCAGCCCTCTCTATCAAGTGACTTGGAAAAAGAATTTGTTTGTATGGGGCCCAGAGCAGCGACAGGCTTTGGAGTTTTGGAGGAGAGCCCTTCAAACTGCTTTCTGTAGCACTGGGATCCAGCACTTATCTGGGTGGCACCTGTAACTGTGAATGTAAAAGTGATTTTCTTCCCTGGAGCCTCTTCTTCCTTGTGACTGTTCAGAACGTGGGGATGGGTCAGACACCTTCCAGGGTGCCTTTGAGCTGAAATGATTCCATCGTTCTACGAGAACTACAGTCATACAGCTCTCTACCTTACTTTACTCAGAGTATCTTGCATAAACCTCAGGTGGTAATGATGTCATTTTTATTCTGTTTAGAAATCTAATTTTTAATCATTTAAATTTATAGAGGCTCTAGTGGTTGTAAACATGCATGCACTTGGGCCACACTTTCCTTAACTGGGAGAATAATAGAAAATTCTAGAGTATCTGGTTAGAAAATGTAAAAAACCAGACAAGAAACTTCTTTTTAAAATCAAGGACTAAGCGTGTTGAAAATGTTTCCTCTCCTCTAACTAGACATCGGAGTTTCAGATTGCAGTACGTGATGCCTTGCAGCAACATGTTCTATGTTGTCTGCCTGAGGCAATTTAAAATCTTCCTCAGAGGGATATTGTGTCCAGTTAGATAAGGCCTGGCCTAGCCGTTATCTAAGTGCAGCGACAAGCTCTCAGGTGAACCTCCTTTTTGCTTGACAGTGGAAATGAGGAATAGAGTTGGCTTCTTTGGGAGAATCCTGTAAGAGCTCAAATGACCAAAATGGGGTTACTTTTTGTCCTGGTTTAACCAGGATAGGGTTAAGTTTCCCCAGCAGTGGCGGGGGGAGCTCTAGCCGGGTTATTCAGATACCACGCGGACGTCACATCCTGGCAGGTCACATTTTTGCTGGCGCGGGAGCGCGGTGCACTTGTGGTTTTGTACATCGTGTTTCTCACTGCTGTATTTGGTAGCTATTTTGCTCTGTTCATTGCTATCACTATTATTGTTATTGTTGTTGTTTGTTGTGTTGCTATTGCATTGTTCTATTAAACCTTTCCTTATTTCAGTGTCGGGGCTTTGTATTTCACTCCCTTTGTGGGGGAGAGGTAGCGGACACGTGGTCTCAGACCCCGGCAGGGGCTAAACCACCACAACTTTGGCGCCCAACGTGGTGCTGGAGAAGACTGAAATAAGGACAAAAGGAGAAGTGTGTTAGAGCAATCTGTTAGGTGTAATTTTTCTGTTTTTACTTGTATTGTTTGATAAGAAATGTTTGCAATGCTGGGCAATTTGCTTGCATGGTGGGGCTGGATTAATCCTCATCTGCACTCTATGCTCCTAGTGCTGGTGTTTGTTCTCAGTGGAAAATGTATCAAGGGTCTTGTTCTGCTCCACTGGTTACTGTCTGCGTATAATGGGCTCGTTTCGCTGCTTGTGGGGGTGAACCGATACCTGTTTGCTGCCTGGTCTTTTGTTTGGGGTCTCACCCCCTCTGTGGGTGAGCCAGGGGAAGAGATTCTCTCGGTTTTTGAGAGTTTCAGCTATCCCTGGAGCACCCAGGCCACTGTGCTTGTGGCTCTGTGCTTTCTGAATGTCTGCCAGATCTTGTTTTGGGCCATGCGGTACTTCTCCAACAATAGCACCACCCAGAAACCTGCCCCGGGGGCAGATAGTTATAAATGGCTAGGTATGCGGGAGAAGATGGGCAAGTACCTGAGTGAGTGGTCATCCCCAACGTTCTGGGTTTTTACTCCCGAACAAGTGCAGAGTCCTGATAAACTGGTGGAGTGTTTGGAAAAGGTGTGCTGCCAGTCAGACAAACCCCGGGAGATGCAGCTCGCTGCGATGTGCTGGGGGCTTGCCCATGCTTACCGCATTGCCCTTAACACTGATCACTGCCCTCGAGGGGGCAAAAGAGCTGCAGGGTCTGAAAGTGAGCCTGCTGGTACAGCAGCTGGGCCAGGGGGACAGGCAGCGCCAGTACCGGTCGCCTCCACCAGCACAGCAGCTGAGCCGGAGGGACAAGTAGTACCAATATCAGTTGCCCCGATACGGAAAACCAAATATACCAAAAAATCCCCTCGCAGTGCACAGGGTGATAATGAACCAGGCCCATCACGAGAGCAGGAGGAAGAGCCGGAGGTAATCATCCGATCTCTATCCCTCAGTGAGTTGCGAGATATGCGGAAGGATTTCAGCCACATTGCAGGTGAGCAAATTTGCACCTGGTTGCTCCGGTGCTGGGATACTGGAGCTGCTGGTTTGGAATTGGAGGGGAGAGAGGCCAAGCAGGTGGGACCTTTAGCCAAGCAGGCTGGTATTGACAAGGCAATAGGGAAACAGGCTCAAACCCTCAGCCTTTGGAGGCGACTCCTGCTCGCTGTGAGGGAGAGGTACCCCTACAAGGATGATGCTCTATGTCGGTTAGGCAAGTGGACCGACATGGAGAAAGGCATCCAAAACCTCAGGGAAATGGCTGTGTTTGACATGGTCTATGGTGATCTGAATGATGAGCAGTCACCAATGGATCCAGATCAGGTCCCTTGTACACAGTTGATGTGGCGGAAGTTCCTGCAAAGTGGACCAGAGGGACATTCCAAAGCATTAGCAGCAGCATCCTGGTGGCGAGACACTCAGACAGTGGATGAAGTGACTATGCAGCTCCGGCAATATGAGGGAAGTCTCCCTTCCTCCCAACATGCTTTGGTTTCAGCCGTAGAGGAACTGTCTCAGAGGCTCCAGAAAGTGGAACAGGACATGTCCTATGTTCCACCTGCATGGGCCGATGTCTCAGCTATTAGAAGCAGGCGTTTCCCCACCCAAGAGAAGGGCAGTAGAAGGTACGCACCACGGGGCACCCTGTGGTTCTTCCTCGGCGACAATGGGGAAAACATGAGAAGGTGGCATGGACAGCCCACTTCTGCCCTAGCTGCACGAGTACAGCAACTGAAAGGGAAGACCACCATGAAAGGGGAGTCTTCCAAGAGAGATGCAGCTCCAGTGTCTAGTCAGAAATCCCCCAGACAGAATAGAATGGCCAACAGTATGCTCGACCCTCTTGAGGGGACCAGGAAGTCATTCTTGCAGGAGTCATTCTTAGATCAAGTCAGTGATGGTGAGCAGGATTAGAGGGGCCCTGCCTCCAGCCACGTGGAGGAAAGGGATAATCAGATTTACTGGAAGGTGTGGATCCGATGGCCTGGCACATCAGAACCACAAGAATATAAGGCCTTGGTAGACACTGGTGCACAGTGCACCTTGATGCCATCGAGCCACAGTGGGGTTGAATCCATCTGCATCTCCGGAGTGACAGGGGGGTCCCAACAGCTGACCCTATTAGAGACTGAAGTAAGCTTAACTGGGAAGGACTGGCATAAGCACCCCATTGTGACTGGCCCAGATGCCCCGTGCATCCTAGGTATAGACTACCTCAGGAGAGGGTACTTTAAAGACCCAAAAGGGTACCGGTGGGCCTTTGGTATAGCTGCCCTGGAGGAGGTTGAGCAATTGTCCACCTTACCTGGCCTCTCAGAGGACCCCTCGGTGGTGGGGTTGCTTAAGGTTGAAGAGCAGTGAGTGCCAATTGCTACCAAGACGGTGCACCGGCGACAGTACCGTACTAACCGAGATTCCCTGGTCCTCATCCATCAGCTGATCCGTCGACTAGAAAGCCAGGAGGTGATCAGCAAGACTCGCTCACCTTTCAACAGCCCTATATGGCCAGTGAGAAAACCTAATGGCGAATGGAGACTGACTGTGGACTACCGTGGCCTGAATGAAGTTACGCCAGCGATGAGTGCTGCAGTGCCGGACATGCTAGAGCTCCAGTATGAGCTGGAGTTGAAGGCAGCCAAGTGGTACGCCACGATTGACATCGCTAACGCTAACTTCTCCATTCCAATAGCACCAGAGTGCAGGCCACAGTTTGCGTTCACTTGGAGGGGTATCCAGTACACCTGGAATCGATTGCCCCAGGGGTGGAAACACAGCTCCACCATTTGCCATAGACTGGTCCATACCGCACTGGAGAAAGGTGGGGCTCCAGAACACCTGCAGTTCATTGATGATATCATTGTATGGGGGGACACAGCTGAGGAAGTCTTTGAGAAAGGAAAGAAGGTAATTGAAATCCTTCTGAAGGCTGATTTTGCCATCAAGCGACAGAAAGTTAAGGGGCCTGGAAGGGAGATTCAGTTCCTAGGAATAAAATGGCAAGATGGGCGTCACCACATCCTAATGGAGGTGATAAACAAGGTAACACCCACGGCCCCACCAACCACCAAAAAAGAGACTCAATCTTTCCTGGGCGCTGTGGGGTTCTGGAGGATGCACATCCCAAACTACAGCTTGATTGTGAGCCCTCTCTACCACGTAACCCGCAAGAAGAACGATTTTAAATGGGGCCCAGAGCAACAACAAGCCTTTGAACAAATTAAGCAGGAGATTACCCAGGCAGTGGCCCTTGGGCCAGTCCGGACAGGGCAGGAGATTAAGAACGTGCTCTACACCGCAGCCGGGGAGAATGGCCCTTCCTGGAGCCTTTGGCAGAGAGCAGATGGGGAATCCCGAGGCCGACCTCTAGGCTTTTGGAGCCGGGGATACAAAGGCTCTGAAGCTAACTATACCCTGACTGAGAAGGAGATACTGGCAGCGTATGAAGGAATTCGAGCTGCCTCAAAAGTGGTCGGCACTGAGACACAGCTCCTCCTGGCACCTCGACTGCCGGTGCTGGGATGGATGTTCAAAGGAAAGGCTCCCTCCACACATCATGCAACAGATGCCACGTGGAGTAAATGGGTCGCGTTGATAACACAACGGGCTCGAATAGGGAACCGCGACTCCCCAGGATTAGTGGAAATGATCATGAACTGGCCAGAGAGCAAAGATGCTGGGATGTCACTAGAACAGGAGGTGAAACGTGCTGAGGAGGCCCCACCATATAACGAGCTGCCAGAGGAAGAAAAACAATATGCCCTGTTCACTGATGGGTCTTGCCGCATTGTGGGAAAACATCGACGATGGAAGGCTGCAGTGTGGCATCCCACACGAGAAACCACTGAAGCTGTTGAGGGACAAGGTGAATCGAGCCAGTTCGCAGAGGTGAAAGCCACCCAATTGGCTTTGGAGATTGCTGAGCAAGAAAAGTGGTCGAGGCTCTATATCTACAATGACTCGTGGGTGATGGCAAGTGCCCTGTGGATGTGGTTGCAGCAATGGAAACAGAACAACTGGCAACGCAAGGGCAGACCCATCTGGGCCACTGAAGTATGGCAGGACATTGCAGCCCGGGTGGAGAACCTTGTTGTGAAGGTGCGCCATGTGGACGCCCATATACCCAAGAGTCGAGCCACTGATGAACATCAACATAACCAGCAGGCGGACCAAGCTGCTAAGATCGAGGTGGCTCAGGTGGACTTGGACTGGCAGCGTAAAGGTGAACTGTTCATAGCCCGGTGGGCCCATGAGACCTCAGGCCACCAAGGCAGAGATGCAACATATAGGTGGGCTCGAGATCGAGGGGTGGACCTCACCATTGACACCATCGCAGAGATCATCCACGGATGTGAGATATGTGCTGCAATCAAACAAGCCAAACGGGTGAAGCCCCAGCGGAATGAAGATCAATGGATGAAATATAAATATGGAGAGGCCTGGCAGATCGACTACATCACACTGCCACAGACCCGCCGAGGCAAGCACCACGTGCTCACAATGGTGGAAGCAACCACTGGGTGGCTCGAAACTTATCCAGTGTCCCACGCCACCGCCCGAAATACCATCCTGGGCCTTGAAGACCGACTCCTGTGGCAACACGGCACCCCAGAGAGGATTGAGTTGGACAATGGGACTCACTTCCGAAATAACCTCATAGATGCCTGGGCAGAAGAACACGGCATCGAGTGGGTCTACCACATCCCCTACCACGCACCAGCCTCCGGGAAGATCGAGCGCTACAATGGACTGTTAAAAACTACATTGAGAGCAATGGGGGGTGGAACCTTCAAACACTGGGACACACATCTGACAAAGGCCACTTGGTTAGTGAACACAAGAGGATCTGCCAATCGAGCTGGCCCGGCTCAGTCAAAACTTCCACGTGTTGTGGACGGGGATAGAGTCCCTGTGGTGCGCATGAGGGACCTGCTGGGAAAAATGGTCTGGGTTAGTCCTGCGCTGGGCAAAGGCAAACCCATCCACGGGATTGTTTTTGCTCAAGGACCTGGGTGCACCTGGTGGGTGATGCAGAAGGATGGAGAGGTCCGATGCGTGCCACAAGGGGACTTGAATGTGGGTGAAAACACACCGTGAATTATACTGTGCTTTTGTTAATTTTTCTTTGTCAATGCTAATTGCTAAGTGGCAGCTGGATGTGACGTACATGGTATAGAATAAAGGGGTGGATTGTGTCCTGGTTTAGCCAGGATAGGGTTAAGTTTCCCCAGCAGTGGCGGGGGGAGCTCTAGCCGGGTTATTCAGATACCATGCGGACGTCACATCCTGGCAGGTCACATTTTTCTCCTGGCGCGGGAGCGCAGTGCACTCGTGGTTTTGTACATCGTGCTTCTCACTGCTGTATTTGGTAGCTATTTTGCTCTGTTCATTGTTATCACTATTACTGTTATTGTTATTGTTTGTTGTGTTGCTATTGCATTATTGTATTGCAATATATATTGTATATTGTATTGCAATATATTGTATATTATTGCATTATTTCAGTGTCGGGGCTTTGTATTTCACTCCCTTTGTGGGGGAGGGGTAGCGGTCACGTGGTCTCAGACCCCGGCAGGGGCTAACCACCACAAGTCTTCAACTCAATAAAGGACAGAATCCTGCTGAAGTCCATTCAAAACCATCATTCATTCACTGACCCTGTAGGAAAACCCAATAAATCTCCAACTTTATCTTCATTAATATCTTATTTTAGAGGTCTTGAGATGTTCAAATGAAATTCAAGGCACACGCAGTTATTAAAAACTAGTGATAACTGCACAGAAATTAAGAAAGCAAATACAGCCTCTTGACAGCTGCAGCTGTCTCTGGGAACTGAGAGATACTAGGCATTTGAAACAACATTAAGAAGTTGCTCTCCTGACAGGGGTGATACTTACACAATGTATTAAAGAGATCTGAGCACCAGGAAGCTTCCTTTGATGTCAGCGGCAGCTGCCAGATGCACTGCACTTCTGAAAACAAATCACGGTGATGCTTTGACCTCTGGTAATCTTCTCAAGTGGCCTGTTTGATTAAAAATTGTTATTTCAGAAAGGGGGTTCTACAACTGAGTGACTGTTCAGATTTTTAGTATGAGCTCTTACATTACAAGACTGTTGGCCATGAACAAAAAACCCAAATTGATTTGTCAGGTATTACTGAGAGTAAAATAAGAGACACAATACTACTGTAGTACCGTAGCAGATGACTTGATATTTGAACAACAGAGGTACTTCTATGTTCACCACATAATTGTGCATTTCATGATGTTGATCATAATGAGGGGTTACAAGAACTGAGGTTATTTCTTCAAGTACATCACACAAACTCAATGCTGTCCCACCTCTTTCCTCCCTCCTCTTTGTTAAGTGAGAGGTTTCTGTGACTGAGGTCACACTAAGATTCATGAGATTGGGGATCATCTCTTGGGTACCATAAAGAGGTTATGCATGAAGTCAGGAACCATGGATTGGATCCAAAGGCAACACATTTATTTCAGTGGGTTTGAATCAGGCTTTTACTTAACAACCATCAGAAAGTAGAAAGGTCAGGTCATGCTCCCCAACTTCTGCCAAGCCAACACCGAGTACTACACCTGAACATACAATAAAGTTATCAGAGGACTAAAAAGCTGCAACTTTACAGAGATATTTTCAGAAAAGACCTGTACATTTACACTGAAACTTATCATTATCACATTTGGAGAGCAGGCAAAAATGCATTTGAATCAGATTTTTAGGGAAAAAAAAAAAGTCAGAATTGCTGATTATGGAGTAAGAAGAGCAGTTTGAAATGAGCCAGAGCCAGAGGGTATTTAAAGGCTCCTCCTACAAATCCACCCAGCTGAATGGACCCTTCCAAAACTGCATGATCCCTCTAAGTCACTAGGTTTGTCCTCAAGAGACTGCCTGTACAGGTTTTCTGTGCAGGAACCTCAAAGATTACAGCTATGTGAGACAGCAGATCTAACCAGCAGATCTAGCTGGTTAGACTGTTCAGAAACAAGAACTAGTGGGCTGTCAATCAAACTACCAGGAGCCAGGTTGAAAATCAACAGGAGAACATGACATGTGTGGAATTCACTGTAGAAGATGACTGTGGGTCCTAAAAGCTGACCTAAGTTCAAAAGGAGAGTGAACAATTTCATGGAAGAGAAATCCACATTTAGCTGAGAAAAAGCCACATACCGAATATACTTCAAAGAGCAGAAAGTAGCTGGGGCAAGTCTCACCTAAGCATGCCCCATTTTTATCACTCTCTATGTGTTTATATGTTGGCCACAAAATTGGTTAGTGGACAGGTTGTGGACTACAGCCATCTTGGGTCTGACCCGGTATGGAGAAAGACCATCTTGATCAGATACATTTTTTTGTACTGATCCATACTCTATACCCATAATATGTGCTATGTTCATCACAGCTGTTCTTGTCTGCACATACAATTCCTTCCTATGCTTCCCTACAAGCAATGAAGATTCATGTAAAACAAATGACTGTTTTGGACATATGCAAACATCCCAAATTACTCATAGAAGAAAAGGGCAAGGCTTCCTATGTCACCACACAAACAGGGTAACTTGAAATAAGAGAAAGGCCACATCTACGTGTTGCTAAATAATGGGTTATGCAAACATAATAAAGTCAAACTTCAATGCACATTTTCCTGGTGTTCCTGAGAACACAGAGATATAATCTGGAAAGGCAATTTTCATGGTTCATGCATTCCCTGTTGGGTTGGCTTCAGCAGCCCCACGATCAGGACAGCTGTTATTTTGCTCACGTGGAAAGTGTGTAGGTGTGCAATAGCTTTGCTACCAAAAACCATTCAGAAAGTAACTAGTGAAAGAAATTATTCCATTTCTTCTCACAGTCCACATAGAGCAAGAAGGAGAAATCAACAGGCCTCACTGCCATAGAATCAGAACATCAACAACTTGGAAGTGGTTTGCCTTGACTTTAATAGCTTCATATCACGTTTAATATAATCACCAAAACTCTATCTATAATATACCCTCAGGACATCTAGAAGGGAAAAAGGGGTGGCGAGGGATGTCAGACCAATTGGGGAATGTAAATTCCATTCATGAAAGCGTGACGGACGTTGAATATTAGGAGCCACAACACTCAAACCCTACCTTTACAGATCAGCTGTGTTTACATGGATCTACAAAGTCAATCAGATGTTACAAAATAAGAATTGTAGCCTTAATACTGCCACAAAAGGTTGAGCTGAATGTTTAAGCTATATTCACTCCCTCTGCCTAGGCATTCAAACTGCTATAAAGATAACATCTAAAGTGGCAATCAGACCGATAACTTCTGCAGCTCCAGCTGATCCAGGCTACCTGCCAGGAGGGAGCTCATAAGTTTATTCAGAATGCGAAGGGTGAAACTAGAAACCTGTACTGTACCAGTATAAAACTGAACATAAAACCTGAATATTTTCCTTTGAAACTTAACAGTTGAAAACCAATTCTAGCATTAATCAATGTATCAACTGAAATGAACTTAGCAGGAATAAATATCAATTACAGTAAGAGCTCTAGGCATAAAACTACGGTATGTGATAAAAAGCAGCTGAAGTGAAAGTGTGCAGCATTTTGTGTTAAATGAGTGGACCTGGACCCTGGGCTACTGTACTAATGTTTTGCCAGTTTCCATTACTAGGTATATCTCTTTTCAACTGAAACACCAGATTTTTTTAAAATAAAAAAAAAATAACTCAATCACGAGTTCAGAGCTTTATGCTACATGCACAGAACTGCCAACTCCTCAGAAGCAGACAATGGTTTCTAAGAGCTCCGCTAAATCTGCCAGAGAGTGTGGAAACCTGGCTTGGACTTGGGCTTGAAAGTCCATGTTTGAAAAGAGTTGGAGAAGGGGGAATAAAGAAAAAAAAAAAAAAAAGAATCAAATTGCCCCTCAACAGCCCCTTAGCCCTTCACCCTCACAGAAGCTGCCCGAGCTCTGGGGCAGTCGGAGGCCAAGCAGAGCTGTGCCACAGCAATCTGCAGCTGTTCAAAGAGAAGCACAGCAGACACCATCAAACAAACATGGCACTGGTAATACAGCAAAAAAGATGATTCCCAAGCAAGCTGGGACTTTTCTTCAAACAACCTGCCCTCTGGATGGGGAATATATATCAGAACAGCAAGATAAATCAGCAAACACCTGCCACGTAAGAGTGGGAGATCAGAAAGCCTGTTTCAGTCATCAGGGTTGTCTGTCTGTTTAGGAATCTGCCAGTTAATAAAACCCGGAGATGAATGGCAGCTCAGGACACTACGAAAGTTTAACTGAAAGTGTGATGCTTAGTAAGGGCAACCTAAGAGCTGTATTGAGGGGATTCTTCTTTTTCATGTAATGCATCTCCTATCTCACTCAGTCATCATTAATGTGCCTTGTCTTGGATTTTACTAGTCACCAGCTCCTACATGCCCTGATTTTTCAGAAAGTACCTTCAGAGGTACTGCAGGAAAGGAAAGTGGAAATATACTTAGAAAGGAAAGGATATGTGAAAAAAGAGTTGGATGAAGAGCGGGAAGAGAGGATTCATGCTCAAGTCAAGGCTGAAGCCAATGGGCTACAAGTTGACTGAGAGAAGCGTGTTGGGGCCAGACTAAGCAGCAGGAGAACACCACTGGAGAAGGGACTGGATTGGGACATATGCTGGTGTCACAGAGCGGCAGGCCAGATCAGACAGGTATACACATGGCTAGGCAAGGCAAGTGTGCTGGGACGGAACAGACTGGGGGCCTGGAGCTGGGCTACTGTGAGAGCAGGGCAGTGGAAGGCAGCGGTGGAAGCAAGGGGTTTCAGGGTAAAGAATCTGACTGGACAAGGAGCTACTTCCTTGACTGGACAGGTCCTACTTCCCACCAGCCCTCACTGCAGGTGGGAATGACCCAAGCATTCACCTTTGTCTCTCTCCTGAAGAGAGGTGACCTGAAAAGGGTCACAGCAATAAATATTCTCTAGTAAGAATATAAACTTATGTCAAGTATTTGCCACATTTCTAATTATTTTGCATTTCACATTCCTTATATGTTGCTCCTGTACATTTTCCCTTTCTGTTCTAATTCAGCCGCCTCTCTTCCTGTCTCCCCTTCTTCTCCCCCCGTGTCCTAGTCTGATATACTTTTAACACAAACAACGCTCAGAGCTCCATCAGTCCTCTCCCCTCTTCCCCATCTCCCTTGTTAATAGGCTGAATGGAAAAACTAGGATTTTATGCCTTTAAACACATGCTGCTGGACCAAACACATGGAAGAGGATGGTTAGTTATTCTTTGGGAGCAAGGAGCTGTTTACAAAAACAGTAGCTCATGCTACAAAACACTACAAACTCCGTTCTCTGAAGCTCAGTCCTACATTCCAAGGCCCCCTCCTCTCAGCAAGTTCAACAATTTCACCTAACACAGAAAACTTCCAAGACAAGATGCAGAAGTTTTAGAAGAGTTATTATGAATCCAAGGAAGCAGGAGGATGAAAACTGATCTTATATTTAAGAATTAGCTGGAAATCACCAGTGAAGCAAGACATCAAGTCAAACAGGTATTTATTGCCTACATAATGCTACACAATTCTACTGGTTTGCCAGCAGAAGGATAACAATATCATCCACTACAGAAATTATACATGCTGATCCTCCAGAAATAGGCCTTAGCCACTATCTCATCCTGTACACACAGTACTGTATACCAAAAGAGAAAGCAAGCATTGCAAAATTTAGTCTAGTGACCCAAGTGCCTAATACATAGATGGCATTATACTGTCAATACTAGGAGAAAGAGTTTAAAACAAACAAACCAGGTCAATTGCAAAGTTTAGGATTCCCTCCTCTCTTCCTTTCATCTCAGCCATGTCCAGACCTCAGCTTGTTTGCATGTTGCTGCTCTAAACTTCAAGGAAGATTTTAACACTAAACTCTTTGCTCCTCTATTCAGAAACCAAATCTTTTCTTGCAACGATTCTGTCATAACCACTGCAGGTAGCACGTCGTACTATTTCAGACGAAGAAACAGGATTTGCCAACTCTGTGTCAGATGGTGATGCTCCCAGTCTGATGACCTTGTACTCTTGTCGTGTGTCAGAGGAATAACCTGCCCAAGTTAAGAAAGCACAACTGGATCCCTAGAAGGATCTCTATTGCCAGAAACCTAAGCGCACCACTCCTTTACACATTTCTATAGTACCTCATGCTTTGGAACTGGGGACCACCTTTTGAACTGTATAAATATGCAATTTTCTAACTCCTGCTATGCAATGAACATCTGTTTTCATTGAACTGTTATCATTAAAACCTTGCTCTTCTTCCTGGCTGCTCACAGTAAAGTCAACCACATCAGTGCTATAATTCTTACTTCCAACACGTGCTGTCTGGTACTGGTTTGAATTTAATCTCATCTACTCTGATTCTTCAAATCTTTGCAGCTCCATGAGGTCCTGCCAATGCACTGCAAACTCTTTTCTAGTTTTTGCTAACATATAATGGCATGTCACTTGCAAATTCTGCCCCATTGCTGTTGACCTCTTCTGTTTAGCAATACACTAGCAGATGAAGAACAGTTTATTGTTTTGACTTCTAGTCCTAACTTTGATAGCTCATGTCAAAGAAAAAAATCTTTAGAATTTGGATTTCCTTCCCACTGCAACAGCAGAACACAAGATAAACAGGAAATCTGTGACATGTGGAAAGACAAACCAGACATGCAAAAGGCACTGCTTATAGGCAAGAAACCATTAACTACTCAGAACTGTCTTCTCCGGTTCAAAAAAAGAGCAGGCAACGACCTTTACTCAAGAACATGCCAGACTAATCAAGAAAAATGAGTGGTTTATTTTCGAGTAGCTTTATTACTTTTGTAGCTTTAGTACTGTTCTTTGCTTATCTTACATTGAAGGAAAGCTCAAATCCTGTCTTTTGTGTGGGTGACACTGACCTTGTCAAACCTAAACTAGGGATCTCAAGTAATTCCCGTAGGTAACACGCAGTGCTTCATGAGTATAACCTAGAAGCAAAATTGCAGCAGCGTTTTCAGAGCAAGGCTTTCCCATTACTTTCTCAAGGTGAGCAGTCAGAATCCTGTGGTCTTTTTTTTCCTTATTACTCACCCAATAACCATTCTCTAAAATACATCATTTAAAAATGGTAGTTACCAAGCCTCAGCATAAACTAGTACAAAAAAAAAAGTCATTTGAGTTCTTCAGTTTTGTGATAGTGCAATATACACAGACCCCAAAGACTGTGCAGAAAGAATGGCATAAGCTTTCCCTAGATTGTAGCAGCTTTTTGCATTTCTTGTTAGCTAGGAAGACAGTAATTTAGAAGAGAATGGGCTTTAGAGGATTATCTTAATGGTTAAAACTAAAGAAAAGCTCAGCCCAAGTAGGATCTTTATGAAACTGGTGTGGTGGTGTTTTCAGAAGTAACATTCACAGGAAGGTACCTGACTGAACACCATTCTAAAGAATAAACACCCTCCCACCTCATCCCAAACTTGACAACAGTATCTTAGTTTGACAGGGTTACCCTCATTTCCCACATACTATTACTAAATCCTGGGATAAGCAGTGGTAGCTGTTAAGGCCTGTTAAAGCCCAAGAAACAAGAGTAAAGAAAAGTTACTTTAAAGCAGCAGAGACGGTCATCTTACAAAATCTTACATGAGACGACTGAAATCAAAGTGCATTCTAAATGTGTTTGCAGCCCAGAAAGCCAACTGTATCCTGGGCTGCATGAAAAGAAGCATGACCATCAGGTCAGGCGAGGTGATTCTTCCACTCTACTGCACTCTTGTGAGACCCCACCCCTGCAGTGCTGTGTCCAGCTCTGGGGCCCCCAGCATAAGAAGGACACAGATCTGCTCAAGTGGGTCCAGAGGAGGCCACGAAGATGCTCGGGGGGCTGAAGCACCTCCCCTGTGAGGACAGGCTGAGAAAGTTGGGGGTGTTCAGCTGGAGAAGGCTCCAGGGACACCTGATAGTGGCCTTCCAGGACTTAAAGGGGCTACAGGAAAGATGGGGAGGGGCTTTGTCAGGGAGTGTAGTGATAGGATGAGGGGTATCATATTTAAACTGAAAGAGGGTAGATTTAGATTAGATATAAGGAAGAAATTCTTCCCTGTGAGGGTGGTGAGGCCCTGGCACAGGTTGCCCAGAGAAGCTGTGGCTGCCCCCTCCCTGCAAGGGTTCAAGGCCAGGTTGGACGGGGCTTTGGGCAACCTGGGCTAGCGGAAGGTGTCCCTGCCCATGGCAGGGGGGTTGGAACTAGATGATCTTTAAGGTCCCTTCCAACCCAAACCATTCTATGATTCTATGACTTAAGACCTGATAAATTACAAATAACACTGGGAAGATATGCCTGAGTAAAGGTTTACTTTCTTTTATTATTATTTTACACAGAAGATTTCATAGTTTTGCTGTATTGACTATTTCCTTTAGTGTCCAGTACCTAAAACATGTACTTCATATTACTCTATAGATCTAAATCAGTCAATATGGCCTTCCTAGCTTTCAAACAGCTGTAAGCCCAGCTACGCTTTTAGCGCATGTTCCTTTCAGGCCTTCCAAATGCAGAAGGCAGTACACAAGCCAAGTTACCAGGAAAGCTACAGTACCTTACTCAAAAAAAGGACAGGGGTAACATTGGTCCTTCACTTTGGATATATAAATACCCTGCCAAGAGCCACACCTTTTCAACCCATTTATAAAATGCATAGAAGTTATGCTGATTTACAGAAACAAAGCTAAGTGCTGTAGATGGCATCGTATATAGATACAAGGAATAGCATTAATGGGTGGAGGGAAGAGGAAACTGTTTTAACTTGTTATGTTCTTCTGTTGTACCATGCCTCCACCATTTAAAAGCCCACTTGGTCTGATTTATATTGCCTTTGGCACTCAGAAAGCATAGTGCATTCCCATCAAGAGAAATGGAATACACGTCTCCTGGAGTTCCTTATTAATCTCTTCAGTTTTCACATCAGCTTGACACGGTTTCTCAGTCTAATGGCAGTTCAGTACTCAAGGACTGCAAATTCAATCTGATCTTGGAAGAAGAGTACAACCTACTTCTTTCATGTTCCCAGATCAGGATTAGTGACACACTTGACACCACACTTCTGGCACTCAAAAAGCATGGGCAGACTTCTTCCTCTTTCCCTTTCTTCCTTGTCCAGGGGAACATGTGAACTAGTTCAGGCCTTGGAACGTGTGAGTAACCCCAGGACACAAGGAGAATCCAGACAGAACCTGTAAATTGTTACTATGCTCTAGGCCTCAATGTTACCATGAGGTAGATAAAGGTCTGATGACATGTGCTACAATCAGAGAAACATTTTTCCAAACCTAACTTTAGAGCTATGCCACACAACCAAGAACCTAAGAAACAGTTCAGGTAGGTGAATGCTTAATCCCATGGGGTTTCCAAGCAGAGACAATCCAATCAGGACCTCCGATTTACAATTTATTTATAAAAATCAGATTATGTCTACAATGAGCATATGTCAAAGCAAGCCATAGAGAAGGATCTCAGAAGGAAAGAAGGTATGCCAAGACAAGATGGCTTCAAAATGGGTCATTTTCCAACTCCAATGTACTAAAATACCCTTGTCACGGCCATTAAAGAAACACGGAATTCTTAACTCACCACTGCTGTACCTCACTATTACAGCAGTATAATAGCATCTGGCAATGAGCTAGGCTGCTGTAAAGCTGCCAGTCCAAGCCAGACATCATCAGAATGACAACAAAACAAGTAACTGTTGTAGTATTATATGCTGCTACTTCTCTCTCCAAAATGGTTATCCCCTTTTATAAAGTCAATTCCATACCAGCCATTTACTTTCTGGCAGACATCAGTGAAGTAATTTTTGCCCTATTCTTGAATACACAATAAATAAGACTAATTGTTCACGGGGATTATTTGACTCTCTTTGGTTCAAAACACTTCTTTGGGCAAGTCAAGCCTAACATCTGCTTTGCTCTTCTGCATAATGAAGTTTTCAACTGCATTGCCAGTGTCGTCAGACACCTTGAAATAAAGAACAGCATTTGGAGACAGATGTGGTAGTTTGAGAAACAGGGCAGTAATTGTTACTCATCAGCTATAAAGACAAGAAGAAGGATGCTGGAAATCACAAGAATACAGAGCTGCACCTCTTCTCCTTTCCTTAGTTTCCTGATACATCTGGAAAAGGCAGAACAGCACATCTTTTCCCATTCTGAATCTGAATTCAGAGCTAAATGGCCTACCTCTTAAATAAACAGATTAAGCAGGGCCACACCTTCAAACGGAGGAATCCAAGGCACAGGATTTTAAGTGAAAGGGTCGAAGGCAGGCAGCATTTCTGCCCTCAGACACATGTTGCTATCCCTGAGGGTAGACACTGACCATGGGGAACCTGCGGCAGAAAATGCTTGCCCAGCGCACCCCGAAAAGCAAGCTGGAAAGCAACAGCAGTTGAAAGTTTCCATGTGACAGGTTGGAAAGCTCAGCCAAGATACTTCTGTTGTCAAGCTGCAAGCTGATAGTTAAGTAACTGCTTTGAAAAACTATACTGCTTCTGCAGGTGAAAGCACTAATTTAATGAACCGCTAAGATGCTCTTCATTTGTTGCTCTGATACCATCAAGTAACATAAATTAGGAAAAAAGCACGGGTCTTGTGATTTGCCATTTTAAATAGGTCTTTTTATGATTTTTCCCAGAGAGTCCATCAGCAGAAATACATGTAAAAGATGACAAGCAATTACCAAATTGTTGAATTCAGTTACCCATTTCCTCAAGGAGACAATGCAGGCTGGTTTTGCTGCCCTTAGCACATAGTACAGCAGTTTATTCACCCTGAGCTTGGTGGGGCTCCTGAGTAACACACTAGCCTCAATGCAGACTGTCCAGGACAACCAGGAGATGCACATTCAGTTCCTCAGTATTGAAATAGTGCTGTCTACAGACATGTGACCACCCAATACAGCCAAACTCTTGGTTAGGTACCAACAGTGCATTCAGTTGTCTAATACTGGGCAACTCCTGGTAGCAAAGTTGGCAACACCATTGCCAGAGATGTAGCAGCCCACACAGTATCTCCAGCTGAGAACTTGATCGTCCTCTACACAGTGTCACTTCATATGCTTATAAACCGATTCAGTGCTAGAGCACTGACTTCTCACCACTTTGGAGGAGGAGTCTATGCTGTCTTCCCTCTATAGAGAGCATTAAGAACTCAAGAAATACATTTGTCAGAAGTTTCTAAAGCTAGCCTAGGGTGACACACAAGAAAGATCAAACCATATCCTCTCTCCAGGCTTTCAGTGCTGCTTATACTTCAATTTCTGTACAACTATTACATCAACAGCCATTTTAGTATTGACCATTTCATCTCCACACCTACCATAAAGCCCCTGGTCCAGAAAGGTCAGCAAGCTCTGGCTTAGTCTGATTCACATGAATAGTTCCACTGAGACTAATAAGATAAGGTAGCATATAGACTTAAGTGCTTTGCTGAATCAGGGCCAAAGCCTCCTAAACCATTTTAACCACAAGAGAGACAGAAATCCGAGCCTCAGCATTTTACTCTTGAGCATTATATAATATTACGAAGTTCCCAGACTCCAGATCCCTTCCTTCTGAATTGGAGCCAAAAAGCAGATACAGGCTTGCCCAGGAAATTACAAAGTTTATTACTTGTCCAGGGTTTTCCCACATCTTGTGTCATTTCACATCTTCTCTCCTTTTGTTTATATGATATTCTAACACCCAGAGACCAGCCCCACTTCCTTAAAGAAAAAAAGTAGGAAACTAATGCCCTAGTGCCAGCATCAGCAACTCGTCCACAACCAGACACCTACGTCAAGCCAACTATAAATGCTTTCTAATGTTTTTTTAGAGAAGCATTAGCCCATGAACTTCAGTTCTCTTTCCTAGCAATGTATGTCACCAGCTCCTTTCCCTGTCCGTTTACATCAGAGATACCTATGTGGATCTACAGTGCATACTAAAAAGGATCTGACAAATAAAACAGTATTTCCAAACCTGATCTCACTCATCCTAACAAGTTACTTCCTCCACAAAATTTGTACAGTGATCTTTAGAACTGTATGGATTTTGAATATGTTTACAAGTACAGGATCCCTGTCCCACTCTCTTTTCACTGTTGAACCTGCAGGATTTCCAAGCGAGATTATTATTTCAGGATTATTCCAAGCAATAATCACATGAGAAGCTGAAGTTTTCAGAACCATACTTAATAGCCTGATTTTGTCAACACCATTCAGGAGGCTGCTCTTGTACGTAGGACCCCCCAGCTTTAAGCTCTTTTTCAAAAAAAAGCTGCTCAGGTTAACCTCTTCAGTGAGAAACACTGCTCAAGACAGCAACTCCTGCCCTGTTTTCAATGCCCTGATGAGCAAAAATAAAGGCAGGGCTTTAGCCAAGAATGGGGTGAAGAGGACTCCTTCTGTAAGTGGTCTTTTAAAGGAACATCAAATGGTAGCAAAAATACTTAGGCTTTTCCATCATTTACTGCTGGCATCAAAAAGCTGTCCTAGAGACCACTGGTAAGAATCAATGTCAACCACTGAAGAATGTATGAATTCAGAAATACACACCTGTAGGGAAACAGCCTGTCCCATGAGCCAGAGTGCTCTTCAGCAGAAAAACCAGGATGCAGCACTGTAATAGAAAGCTCAGAAGACTAAAGAGAGAACTCACTTTCCAGCATTCACAAGTGTTGTTTCAGAAATTCAGTTATATGTTGAACTGTAACAAGATTATACACTTGAAGGTCAGAGAGAGGCTGTAGCTCTTAGCTGAATCACAGTCTCCTTTTTAACAAGGAGCCTGATCAGGCTCCTCCTTTAGATGCCTCATAAACTATACCTGGGAAGAGCCCTTGGTGCTCAACCTGAATGAAGTATTCAGGTACATGAGTTCTGCTACCTGAAATGCTGCCTAGGTGATCCAATCAGTGATACTGCTATTTGCCACTCTGGGGGAAGGCAGGGAGGTGGGGGAGTATCAGAGAGATAAATTACAACTGAGAAAAAACCAAACACTCGGGACAACCAGGAGTAGAGGACAAAACAATACAAGCTGCTTACAGAAAAAAGTACCTGGCCCCATTCTTGCTTATCTGTGGTTCAAAAGCATTGCTCAGGAGAAGGGAGAGATGGCATAAAGGGTTTAATCAAAGGAAATAATGGACCTTCATTAGCACATGACTACTTGCCTCCCCCAGCCCTTCTCAATCAGGCTGCTACACCTCACCTTAAATAGAGCAGCAACTCCCTCCATGGGTGCGCCCAATACACTGAAAACAGCCGTATTTGCAATGAGGTTCTTCAGAGTCATCAGACCTTTCTATCAGTATTTTCAGGGAGCTCTTGAAAACAAGTACTTTTAAGACAACAGGCACCTCACAATGAAATCAAGTGTATGCTGTGTACTCATCTTGGAAGCAGACTACACACCGATGGTTCAACCCAAAAGCCGGTCACAATTCAGGACGTCCCAAAAGTAAAAATAAGCAATATCCAAATCTAATTCACTGTACCCTGGGGATAAGTACTTTGGCAGGAAGGACACAGAATTCCGAGGAGAGCAGTCAAGAGCACAGAAATCATGCCAAATTTCCCTTTGGTATGGCAGCAGTTTTTCAACAGATGACTTCTGGGAACACTCTGCAACACCTACTATAAACAAATAAGTAATCAAGCAGAGTCTGTTTTGTCATTGAGACAAAGGTTCAATAACTTTTCTATTAAAAATGTAAACCCTTCTACATTTCAGGTAGTAAGTGAGGTTTATATAATAGACCTTCTTATCCAGGGAGGAAATGTCTCTCTAATGTCTTCATGGTGAGATAATTTAATAAGTAGCACATACTTTATAAAACTCATTTGTGTAAAGAGGAATGGGAGCAATTTCAGCCACCTCTTCAATTAGTTTTCCTCTGAACAACAGTTACAAAATGGAAAGCTCCAAGTGGCTGCATAGAAAATAATCTCTGGGCATTTAGAATGAATCTATAGATTCTTAAAAATTAGACAAATAACATTGTGTTAATTAATGTACTGATTTTTAAACTGCTGCAAAAGAGTTTAACATTTGTGAGCTGTTCAGATCACCCAACTTAGTGAACAATTTGATCTCCCTTATTTTTATAAATCACTGTTCATTTCGCCACTACTTCTCCAAAGAAGCACCTGTAACCCTTGAACTACAGCATTGCATAGAATATGACAGTACCTGACACAGGCCCTAAGATACCACTCAAGCACTACACAGAAATGACACTTATAAGCTAAAATAAATAAGAACAAAGACACAAAGTTCAAACTTCCAGAGTTAGAAAATATAAATATTAAGATAATCTGGACATTTAGCAAGAAAAATTTCAGCCTTCAAATTTGCCAAGTTCAAAAGCAACTAAAACCAGCCTCTGCTGAATGCTATTGTCTTATCTAAACTGAGGACTAATTCTCCACCGTACGTTTGGAGAACGTGCCTGATCTCAGTCAGGGTTAATACATGCCTATTATATTACCAAATAAAAAATAGTAATAAGAATTATAAAGCCAGTAATAGTGATACTGCAGTAACAGTTGCAGAACCAGCTGTTAGCTTGGTTCACTGACCCATCTTCTATCACCAATGGCTCACGAGACAAGTCTCTAACATCAATACAAACCATTTTGGCCATATACACAGTGAAACAGCAGATAGAACACAGAAGAATCATGCAGAAGCTTTTTTCCTTCCATCTTTCCTAACTGGTTCCGTCAGGAAAATATTATCTACAAAATACATTCCATAGCACAATACTATAGTGGTTTTAAGGGTACATGCACCACCATCTCACCTAAGGGAAGGCAAGTAAAACTGGACCTTGGTTGCCACCAAATTTATGGCTGTCCAAATTCAGCACCTGAACGCATTTCTGAGTCTTACAATCTCATAAATCCCCTTTAGCATATACCATCCCTTACCTCTGGTTACTCAAATTTAACATTCATTAAAATAAACGGATGCCCCTAAGCATAACTATGTTTTGCACAATAGTAGACTACTGACCACACAAGGCAAGTTTTGCATTAATCGGCAATCTACTCCCTCTACTGTAAGAAAATGCTCTGCATCTGGACTTCTTCAGCTCCGTTCAAAACCCAGAGAGCTGTCAGAGCATAAGGCTAGATTTCTCATTTGTAAGCCCACAAGCTTCCAAGCAGGGATAAAAGATCCAGGTAAAAACACATACAGGAGCTTGGGGCAGGGGAAGCAGCTTCAGTGACTCTAGTGCTGAACTCCAAGACTCCATGCTTTGAACTTCCAAGTAGAAAACAAAATACACTTTTTTTTCAAACTGAGCAAGAATTGACTGTTCAGATACTCACACATGCAATAAACTTAATTTTCAAGTTGGTTTTCCCAAGCACCAATTCTAATACTGCCTATTTAACCAGCCACAATTTATTGTGCAAACAGATCTAAAAGATCCAGTATTTGTGATTGCCACTGAAGCACCAGTTCCTGGTCACAACAGGAGTGAAATAATGTAAGTGATGCATTGAAACCAGATTGTTGAAAGAACAAAAAAAGAGCAGAGAACCAAAATGAACCCTCTTCTGCTCCCAACAATCTGCCCCGCTTTACTGCTGTGAAGAAGCCACAGCTTTACTAAGTTTGTGGGTTGTTTTTGAAAGACATCTTTCAAATACCCCTTCTCCCCAGTAGCAATACAGTCATGAAGCGCTAGTGGAAAGCAGGGCACAAAGTGCTCATGAGTAGCTGGTTGAGCCAACAGAATTTGGTGGGGTTTTTTGGGGGGGTTTTGTTTGGTTGGTTGGTTTTTGTTGTTTTTTTTTTTTTTTTTTACCACTAGGCCCTAGCATGGCTCTCGACTATCGACCAAAGCAATGACTCCAAAGCTACGGATTGCCTTGCAACAGTTAAATAGCAAGCAGAAATAGTGCACAGAAGATCCATTATTTTCTAAAGTTTGCCACCTTTACAACGTTCCCTTAATATGCCAGGAGCACATTTTGTTGCCATGATACTTATGTCACTGTCACAGTAGTATGTAAATGGTATTTAACCACCACGTCCATATGAGCAACAAATTTTCCAGACACAAGGAAAAAAGTGAAGATCACAAGGATTTCAGGTTTATTTCCTATACGCATTTTCACAGTATAACAGATGTTTACAGTTCTTAAAGCAGTTCAAGAAAAAAACCCACACCATTGCCTAGAGGCAAACTGCATACAATCACTGAACGTATTTCCCTATGCAGCCCTGCAACATCAGTTGCCCACCACAGAAATAAGATCACCACTACCCTTTTGGCAAAAGAAGCTACTGGTTTATTACAAAACATAACAATAACAACAAAGCGGTCAGTAAGAACAGAACCACATTTGCTTCTGTTCATAGGTCCAAGTGCTCAAAGTCTCGTACCTTTGGCCAGGAGACCAAAGATCCATCTAATTTTGCCCAATCTACCTGTGTCCAAGTTTTGTCACCATGAATTTCCTTTATGGACTTTGGAACTAAGACATACAAATGCCCTGGGTCTAGATTTCACTGGGTTTGTAGCAGCACAACTTAAAAGTCAAGAAAATTATCTTGAACTAGAATCAGCTGAGGGCCGCCCACCATTACTTTAATGATTTCTAACAGTGAAGAACTGAATTTTTGTTGCTTCCTGTAGTGCTCTGCACACATACCTATAACCATAGAATACCACTGTGACTAGAGATGCTGTAACAGGTCTCAGTGATGGAACATTTCACGTTGTCTGTACTTGTGCAGTTCAACCTCTGCCTTCTGCACAGAAGAACAAGTCCCACCCATCATCAAGAATGTTTGCTCTCAAGCAATAGAAAGGACATCACTGCCAACACTCTGGAAACATACCAAGGTGACACCATAACAGATAATTCTTACGAGCCTGGAGAACACATTGAGTATGAAGTACAAAGAGAATATTCTCATTCATATACACAAGTATTTTGATGATCTTGTGATGTAAATTATTGAAGCTCTTGGCATATGCATGCTTACGGTCTGGTCTGTCCTGAACTGACGACCACCTAGGGAAAAGATCACTTTATCTCCTAACATCTTTAGGTTGATCTTCTGCAAGGTAGGAATACAGTGTTGTGTCTCATGCTAAGGTCTTTGTGACTGTAGTTTCATCATACCTTTTGCTCAGACTTTCCATCTCTTGTCCAAGTGACCAGACAACACACATCCCACCCTCCTGTCATAGAGACATGTCTTAGAATCAGGCAAGCTCCTCTCCTCCAAGCTCCATTTTTTCACTTAATTTCTTAAGCTTGCATGTCATGTGAGCTTGTGTGATGATAATTCACCAGCTCCAGACAAACAGCCTTTTTGCTTTGAAACTGTCAGAACTAATTTGAGAGCTGAAATTACAGGTAGGCCTGTAATTAGCTTTAAATAAAGGTCCCTTCAACAGGAAATTAAATAGCAGGACCATTTAACAAAGGCTACCACAGCAGACATGGCTCTCACTCCTTTGCCTCCAACACAAAACCAGCCTTCCTGCCAAGCACAACCCAAGCAGGATCCTGAAGCACTACAGAAATGACCATTTACAAAAGGGTCCTCTTTCATCTCTGAAAGAGGACACTTAAGATTGGCATGATGCATTTTCATCTACAAATCAATTGTTCCCAGTTGGAGAACTGCATTAATTCCCTGCAATCACAACCACAGACACGAGAAAGCCAATAGCAACCTAACCACATGACAAAGCCCGAGGCATCCACAAACCCTACATCCAAAGACTGACTTTTGAATGGACCAAAGGGCCAGATGTGGCTGCTGGCTGAGGGCTGCTCAGCCTGGCTCCCCAGAGCAAAATGCTGAGGCAGTGGGAAGTGGGTTGAGTGTATTTTTCCAAAGGAGTCCTCCAGTCAGAACAGGCAGCTGCAGGAACTACTCCACACAGAGACACCTGTAAGGACAGAGGGTAGCTGTCACCCTCACCTGAGGGACACATCCAATGTCATGGCTGCACCATGGGCAAGCACCAACTCCACCTCTACCAGGGCTTATGACAGGAATATGAAGCCTACTCAAGTTTCTCCTGACCTTCACAAGAAGCTGAGCCAAAGCATCCTATGATTTTTTCCCATTTTTCTATTTCTGAGAATTACTAAAGTAGATTGGAAGCTTTCGTTCATCTAGAAGAGAATTAAGAGTGCTCGTTGAAAGAGCTGTTAAAACTTACTTTCTTTAAAGGTTATATGACCTAAGGACAGTTAAAAAAAATTAGTCAAGAGGCAGGCTGTCATTTCAACGTACACAACATTTAGCTGAAGGTAATATAACTTTTGCCTGCATTCATAATTTCTTATATCTGGTTTGCTCTGTCTCATCCATTTGATAGTGCTGCAACCAAGTAATCAAAACATTGAATCCTCCTGTCTTCATTTCTATGTATTAAGTTTCACAGAAGCACCTGTGTCAATTTTTTCCTAGAAAAGTATTTCTGGGTTTCATTCTAGTTATCTATACAGCCTGAGATTTTTTTCTGAGCTACGACTGACTCACTGCCCATAACTGACATTGCTCTGGCATAAAGCTGAAAATTGAGAGAGTGTCTCTTGCTGTCTACTAGAAACAAAAATAGAAAGATAAAACCATACAAATATATCTCGCTATAAAATCACTCAGGAAAATGTTACCAAAGCACTTCTTGAACCTGGCATTCTCAGCTCAAGAGACAAATACTTGACATGAAATTGCTACAACGAGAATGTCTGCTCAACACCCTTTGCAAGCCATACAATTACAAGAAGTAAAGTTGAGAACACACTAAAAAGTTATAGGCAAAATTAAAAGAACTGAGACTTGCACTGAGGCCCATTTACTGTTATTGTCTCTATATAATCTGGACAGTGCCCCTGGCCCTGCATTTGAGGAAAAGCAATCTGTGACTAGGATTTCAGTGCTGCTTGCTGTGAGACTGATGGAGAAGGAGAGAAAGCAACAGATGGAGCCAAAGACTTGGTGAGATTTAACCCTCTTATTTGCAAGTAGGATTATAGATTGAAAGGGACCACACTTCTTTTCTTCCCTCCTAGATAGTTTAGCATACAAATGGTATTTCAAAACATTAACAGCACTGCAGATTGTCTGAAGGGTACATATGCAGTGATTATTACAGAGGAATATTGCACAGCTGGGAAGTAGTTGCATTCTACCCTTTATACTGAAAAGCTGTTGAAAAACATCTATCTGTATAAGTGTGTAAAGAAACTACATCTGCAAGCAATGCCCCAAAGGAAACAATTTTCTAATTAATATAAGCAGTGTTGTGACCAGATTGACTCCTAATGCTCTTTCTCTGACCTGACATTTGGAATATTAGTTACCCACTTGGGATCAAGCAAGCACGGACATTTCTGGATAGCAGCTGCCGATGAGTTAAATGCGACACAAATATTCCTTATGGACTCTGTCTGCCCAAGATGAAGCCCTACTCTTTTCAGAACAGGGTAAACTATGTCAAATAAGCAAGCCCTCTGAGTGTCTCTGATACTTGACCACAACGCTGAAGCAAAACTTCCTCTCCTCTTTTTAACTAAGTGATTTTCTTCAACCTCTTTTAAACTTCTGGGCTCCCTTTAAAGTCTTTTGGAGAGTCAAGAAACCTATGAACAGTAACATTAAGGTGGGATGGGCAGCATTTGCTTGCTCATTTTAACAAACCACTGAGAAGCCAAGAGACCACCAGGTGTCCATTAGTAAGAGACTAAAACCTGGTTTTCCAGACTGGGGTAGAACAGTGGTGCATTATAATAAAGTGCCGATAACATATTTAGGCCTTAACTTGAATCCTCAAGTTTGCTCTGTAAGAACACTGCCCAAACAAACAATGCAAACCCGGCAGTTCATGAAGTGATGGAAGGATACTGCTTTTACAGTCATGAAGGTGGGAAGACAAAAGGCTATGTTCGATTTGATTGTCCTAATAGCGTTGCGTATCTGGAAGTGCTGACTTCAAGAAAGCAAATATGCATAAGACACTGCCACCCTTCTTACTGTCTTCCTTCATATGGAGATCTTGCATTTCCAAGGCCACACTCTCAAGTTGCCTCAATTGAATTAGCAGTTTCAAAGGCAGTGTCAGTTGTCAGTGCCAGAACTCTGTGTGAAAGCTTCCAAGTTCATTTAAAAGAGCCACGTCTGGTCAGTCAAGAAGCCAGTTAAACCAGTGAGGCTGTGAAGGTCCATCAAGGCTTGGTTTTGAGACTAAAATTTAATTTGGGAGTTCTGAGCAACTTAACAAATTCTCTATCACTGCTTCAAAATGATAGGTAACAACTAGAAACAGCAGTCCAAGAAACTTGGCCTAAGTTATCACACTCTTGCAAAAGAAGCAAATAATATCCTGTCAGCTTTCTTTTATCCACGGGAGACAGCAGCAGGACAGTGTTGAGAGCTAGGTCACTGTGTAAATGTAAAGCAGTGATGGAAATTGAATTCAGGTTATCTTCTTGACTGTCACTTCTGTGTTCCCACCACAAAGCCACCCTCATCACAACCACACCATGTGATGACAGATGACTTGCTGCGGTTCGTTCCCCCTCCTTCAGAGCTTCCTCATTACTATTCCAAAAACCTAAAATAGCTCTAGACCCATAACCAGCAGTCTCCTCTCTTCTCTTGCTCTGCTCTCCCATGCTTCTACCCCAAATGTAATTGATTACTTCCAAGACAGCTATCAAGAGCTATTGTAGTACTTACCTTCCCCCAAAAGGTACCTTCACCTTCAACCCTGAGGCTCTTATGTTTTGTTTCTCCTGTGTGTATCCCTCAACTCCCTTTTTCTAACCCTGACTTCTCTTCTATACATCTCAGCACTTTCCCCTTAATTTCAGTCATACATAGAGGACTGTTCCTTCTCCCTTCTGACACACCTTTTCCCACTTCTTATAAAGCTACTAGTTTCACATTTTTACTGTTCCCTCCTTTCTTCAATAGCCCTTCCTACCCCAGGAAGGCATATGATTTGGTATTACAAGATGTTTGATTAAACTAGAACATAAAATGTGCAGTAAGAGAGGGATTCAGCTTCCAGACTACCTTGTCTCCGCTTCTATACTTAGGAATAAGCTCCATTGTCCATTATGGATCTCCACTGACTATAAACAGAGCCAAGATGCTGGGCTGTAGCTTACATGCCTACACATGAACACCTAAGTTTAGGTGCCTTAAGCTACAACCTGAATCCCACGCAGTGTCTTAAACACTAGCTAAGAGAGCGTTCTCAGAACACAATTACAAACAGTAAATAATCACTAGATGCATTTAATTCCGTAGCAGGGGTTCCACAGAAATCAGGTCTTGGCCTACAGTTTTCAAACACCAAAAAATCCCAAGGAAGCATGGGACTAAGGTATAATAAACTTGCAAACAAGTCAAATAACGTGAACTCCCATCACTGGCAAAAGATATGGAGAAGATTAGATGGCTTTCTAAACTAATAATGCTACTGTAAAAACAAATTAATTTCCAGATATCTTTTGGCCCACACACTCTACAGACTAGATTACAGTCTTTCCAGTTTTATAGTGCATGAAGAACTCGTTTCACTTCTGAAAGTGAAGTGAATCTTCTTAGAGTCCTCTCTTCAAAACTCTTCAGTACAGCAACTATTATCTTCACCTGCTTCTGTAATGACCTTCTAGGTAGAGTCGCTTTCTACCCCTATTCCCTCCCTTCTTGGCACATGTCCTGCCTACTCTGGGGAGGACTTTGCTGAACTGAGTTCTCTATTAGCACTTCCTGCACCACTATCATCTGCAGATTTCTTTTCTTCCCATCCTTGCACTAGGAAACTCCACAGGCACTCTCATCCTGATCTTCATGGTCACACAACAGACTGAACAGGAGACACTTTGCATGTTGGCAAATTATCTATAAATATCAAGCTTTCTAGCATGCTTGCTTGCAGCAGGACTCAAACCACAGAACTCTTACACAGCAAGCAAATAGCCTTAAGAACAGGATTTACAACTGACAGACATCAGCATTTTCCTAGGCTTTAATTTCTTCAGAACTTCTTTTTGAACATAGCAAGTAAAACAAGCCTCATCATCAAAAAGAGTTTAACACACAAGACTAATTTGATTTCTGAGTTTTCTTCAGCAATACAAGCAATAATGACAATTAATAGCAACACCTCTCTCCCAAGTCTCTTTGATAAAATAATCCCTTACCTCTTCACCTCCTTTATTTTCTTAATGCATCTTCTGTTCTTAAAACTTCTTAGGAAAAGATGTACTTGAATAATTTGTTAGAAACGTGCTGAGTGTTTGATGACAGCAGGCATCCTAAAGAGTGTTTATACTTTTCCCTGTCAAACAGGGTAGCCAAAAGATTATTTCACCATAAACATTGAATATGGACCTTCAAGAAATACTTTAATGCTAGGGATACTTTTGTGCTTTGTGTAGAGCATACAAACTTAAGTATTAACACTACCCCAAAGTCAAACAGAAAAAAAGCCAGCACAGAAAAGCCTTCTCTCTGTACCTGGTAGATACCAACCCCAGTCAATTCCACTTGCAGGTGATTTGTTTGGCAAGAGATCAGCAGAGCATTGAGAGCTATGTCACTGCATAAATGTAGTGTTCCCGTGGCTTGTGGGACAGGGTTTCACTGAAAAGGTGACCATTCATCCAGAAATTCGCCCCTCTGGCAGCAAGGAGAGAGATCAGTGATTACAAGATGCCCTGAGGCCACTGCCAACCTGTTAGGAAGTCTGGGAATCATTACAGTGGGCTGTTTTCTCTGCAGGATGAGTTATGCCACAGCATAATTGAACCATTGCCTTTTTAAGGGTACTGATTTTCCACTTAGGCACAACACCAATGTTAGCTCTTTTGGCCATGGGCCTAGAGCAGTAAAAGAACACACAAGACGAACTTGTGGAGTATCAAGGCAGCCTGGTGTGTTTGTCACAGTAGGTACCCAGTAAAATCAGCAAACACCATTCAGGAAAAACATCGAAGAAAGTTCCAGCAGAAAATTTAATACAGTGTGTCCTGCTCAGCCCTGAAAGACCTCCAGGTAAGCCTTTCTGGGGGATTTATCTCTTAAGTATCAAAAAAACAGGTTAAAAACAAAGTGAAATTAAATACTGACATATGTGCACTTACATCCTTCTACAAATACTGATATATATCTATCTATGGCAAGCACTCTTCGCCCTGAAACAAACTTCCTCCAGCTATGCATACGTAAACTACTATACTAAGGCCTTATTTCAAACCCAAAATGCTTTATCCAAAAAGAGAGGATGATGTTTCAAGTAGCCCATTGAGACTTTTTTCCCCCCAGATCTGAATTTGTTTTAGGTATCTCAACACAGAAAAACAACATTATAGTATTCAGTTTCCCAGTGTTTCCACTTAAAGCACAGGTAAGCTTTTACTTGGCTGAGGTCCTACAGCAAGCGTAAAGCACTCCAAGCCACTGTCTTGCAGTAGTTCCAACAGTCTGTTTGTCCAGGCCTCAGCAGCAGTAAGCACTGCTCAGCCCTCTGACACTATGACTAACACAGCTACTGCTCCACATTGATCAGAAGCTCATTCCAAACTACCAGGCCCACAAAACTTTTAGCTAAAGAACTTAAATGGAAGTCTGACTGTTTCCTACTTACTTCTCTTTCCACAGTCCTCCACCTCCCCCTCTTCTGTGGCATGCTTTAACAACTTACTAATGTGGTGAGACTAAAAGCACAAGATAAACTTTAAGTAGGTACAAACAGCAGCCCCAATATCTTTTATAGCCAGAAAGGAGCAGGCAACTCACTTTTGATTCAGCCCCGTTAAAGCAGGGAGAACAAAGTCTGTCAGGAAGGCATCCATCCCTTCAAACCTGGGATACTGCTGTAACAGAGGTAAATGCTAGCATAGCCATTGCTGCTCTCGTATCCCAACTTTCCTGTAACCACCCAGACAAACCTGCCAGCCCTACGCCTTGTATGCCAACAGAGAAGTCCCATGAAGCACAGCTCTGCAGTTCTCAGCTCCTTCCTGCTTCTCATCCTATTGGGCCACAGAGAAAGGGCCTTAAAACTACAGACTATACATAAAAAAATCTAAGTCATAGTTCAGTTACCTGCAACATTTAACACATACTGTGATTGCCAAAGACTGGCATTCACCAGGGGGTCAGCCAAAGGTTACACTGCCTGTGTGGTAACCATACGCGTGTCCAGGAATGGGTACTAAGAGAGCCAAAAGAGAGTAAGGCAAGTATTCTGTGCAGGATAACTGGTGCCAGGCCTCTGACAAGTTGGAGAAGCCATGAGAAGTACCAAAACCAACTGTGAAAGGTCTGTGGGGCCATGGGTCAAATCACTCCAATGGAGGCTGACTGACTATGGGATCAGCTGGGAGAGGAGGGAGAAGAAATCAGTCATAGCTTCTTCAAAGATATCTTTAAAATCTTCTCCAGCACACACAACCTTCCTCCCTGCCTGGGTAACCAGTGATCCTGACAAAACCAAACATCCCCCATATTTGATGACTAGGAACAGATACAATGCATTCTGCTACTCTTCCACAAGATGCTGTTCGGCACTTGGAAAGAGAGCAAAGGGATCCCCTGAGCCTACACATTACTTTGCGCTGAAAAGTTCCCATTCCGGTTTTCTCCCTGGGCAACCCTCAATACCTTCACATGCAAGGAGGCTGGCCAGATCAGTGCCCAGGTGGCGGGTCCTTGAAAACTGTATTTTTTTAATCCTATAAAAAAAAAAATGAACTTCAAGTGCAATTCATCAAGAGTGCAGACTTCAAATGAAATTTTACTTATCTGTTCTTAGTGATTTAAGGCAATCCTTAAAATTTGAAGGGACAAAACCCAAAATCCATTCTTATTTATTATTCTGGTATCTATTAACTACAACTCCGTAGGTTCCCAGAAAAACAAAAGTTGCAATTTTTTCAAAAATATTGCTCTTGGCCTTACTTCAACCTCAGGCCAGATCAAGGGTAATGAATATTTAGTTTGGAAATCTATTGTATATATTAATCTTGAGAATAAGCACATGATTATTTTCATATATTTATTTCCTTTTAATCACAATTGCTAGTATTATCTCAGATGTGTTTTCATATGAAGAACCACCTGGAAATCCACAAAACCCGAACATTACTTCTCCAAGAAAGAATCCCACGGCTCTTATATTGTAATGTACAAACCTATCAAAGCACCAACAAAGGTACGAGTAATTCAAACGGCATGCCTTGACACCTGCACAGCTGCAGTCCTGCTTTAAGTAAAGCTATTGGCAAAATTCCAATTTGCTTCAACAACAAGATTTGACACTATGGGACCTACAGGGGGTCTGCATTATGTTATTTGAGTGTATCACCATGATTTTATAAGAATACTAAATGAATCCAAGCATGGGGGGGGGGGGGAATTTTTTGTTTTGAATGTAATTTATCATTACATACTTTACTCAGCAGTTGTATTAACACACAAACTTTGCCCAAGTATCAACAATTTAAATGTAAGGTTATGGTCATGACACAGCTGTCACTGATTTTTAAGGAGTCAGAATTTCTTCCTGAATGCAGGCTCCCAAATAGACAACTGAATACAACATTTGACCTAGGCAGGGGTGTCTACCTTTCGCTTCTTACAAAAGTTAAAAAATGCTTTTGTGGACCGCGAGGAAAATCAACCTAAACTCCCAGTAGACACCGCCAGCTTTGGGACAGGAGCCAGGAGAACTGCGTCTGTGGAAACACTTCTTCTACACAAGCTAATGTGGAAAATCAAAACTGCAAAAGTTGGACAAGTAGTACTCTGCACGAGATGACTGACTTGCTTTCCCAATCTGTACCACTCTCTCAATTTTTCTGCTCAACACCTCTTATGTTTAAGAAAATCTGTCATCTATAATGAGCAAAAAAAGACTGAAGAGAGTATTCCACAATCCATTCCTCTACTGTCAAGCAACCCAGCATCTGGCATTTATCTCAGCCATCAGCACAGAAGAAAGTGGTTGGCACAGCAGCGCTGGGATATCTTTCTTTGACAGTTGGTGCCGTCAAGATAAATTACTGACAAGGGTGTGCGGACCTTCTGGCAAACTCCTATAAACTAAGGGATTACACTATCACTGTCCACCTGCCAGCCTTCACCCAGGAACAGAGCAACCTGACTTCCCTCTTGGTCCTTCACACCTCTTTCCATCTAAATCTGTTTGTTCTCAGCAAGACCCAAGGCAGCGCTCGCACCTTGCAGCAGTTATGTGGGAGTCTGCACAGATCCTTCTCCTTTGATTGGCCATAACAGTAATTTTTCAGGATTTCTTGGTACATACATTATTTTTCATATCGCATCCGGAAAATGTCAACTCCCAACAGCCATCAGAAACACCCACTTTCGAGACCTGTATAATCCTTTTATTTTCTTAAAGTGAGTATTATAAAAGCTTACCACTACCTCTATTTTTGTAAGCTTCCTGTTCATAGATCCAAAATGTTTTTTTATAGGACATATCCCTAGCTGTTTTCTCTGCTGTCTTCTCATCTTCAGTTTTGCACATGCAGGGCCATACCGTGCTGCAAGTTCAGTGCTGTGAGTCCTCTCTTCTCCTATATGCTAAATGCTCTGCTGCATTTACAAAGCTCATTTCATCCTTCCTCTAGCTGGGCAATACAAAAGTAAAAGTGCAAGAGCAAAAAAGTTGGTGATTTCTGACATTTGGATATCCATTAATTGCCTATCTAATTTGATAATGAACTCTTCTGCAACAGCTATCACTGAATACAACTCTAGACTGTAATCAGCAATACGTACTGCAAAACTCTGCGCTACTCTCTCCCTATAGATATTACAATCCATCATTTCCATCCAACAGTATCTGCTGCCCAGAAAGATTATTTTTGGCTTCTACCTTCCCCTTCCCTCGCTTGAAAAGGAACTAAAGTCCCATTTTCACATATATTAGATATATTTCTACTCTTAAAAATGTTTCAGGGGCACTTTATATTAGATTTTATTAGATTTGTTAAAAAAAATGTGTCAATAACTGAATTGTCTGGTCTGACATTCAAACTGTGGGTCCCAAATACTGAGCCAGATCTTCCTCCTTTCTCTCAATTACACTCTGGTAGTTTGCTTGTAGATAGCTGATTTACATGTACATTACAGAAGGTCACTTGGATAAGCCTACCTCTCTACCCTTCCTAAAAATGACTCAGATGCTTGAGTGCTGGAGTCTTGGTTTTTCTCTCCTCCTGTCCTCCCCCAACTTCCCAGGGCATATTTTCTCCTGTGAAGTTCCACTAGCACGTGTAGTTATATTCAGTCAATTTGTCCCTGCAGACACAGGCTGGAAAACTCAGTTTACTTTTACCTATCATAATCTTGCGACTTCATGGCAATTACAGCTATTAACTCCTATATTCTAATCTACTATTCTCATAAACTACCTTCTGAAATAGAAGAAATCAAGCCATGTCATAAAGGGAACCCTATAACCATTCTTTACATAACTGTTCCTCATTTTCAGTAGACATTTGTACAGAGGATCATGGTTTTCATTACTACTATCTTGCCTAAAGAGAAATCTAGATGCTTAAAAAAATTATAGCCTGAAACAAAACCATCAGGCATCAACCAGTTATATATCTAATATAACGCATTTTTCTCTGAAGTGCATCCAGGAAGCTATCCTGTAATTGCCAACATTAGAGGAAACACACACAAGCAAATGCAGCCTGAGTACCAGAGAACCTTTTTCATGCAAAATGTACTAAAAGCTTGCAGTGAAGAGCTGAATACTTGCGGGCTTAGCACTTACAAAGAAATGCAAGTATATCTGCACCTTTCATCCATTTCTTTACAATGTGTAAATGAATGGTTCTCATCAAAACTCTATGCCATCTTTCAGCAGATTAACTAGCATTTTAAGAAAATGACCTTTCTTAAAAAAAAACAACCCACTTTCACCCAAACCTGACAGCAGACCATCACATAAGGAGCATGTGTCAGGCTCAGTGTTAACTAGCAAGTTCACAAGGAGAAGCAAGATCTTGCCTAACAATACGTGCAAAGTTTTTGAAATAGAAATGGTTCTCTTTGTGGATCATAGGAAAGCTCAGCTATATTTCGTACCTGTTTCCAGAAGGTTTAAAGAAAACAATGCTTTAATCATAATTAAAGGCAGTTATATATTACAAAGACATGTTTCCAAAAAATTACACAAACTGTTAAGAGTAACTTTATCACAACATTTACAACAGCCAAGACAGAAGCAAATAGCTGGTGTCATAAACTTTATATTGCCAACATCATAGCAACATATAAGAACCTGAACTACATTTCTGATGGTAATTAGCACCCTGTGCATTACTCCTTTGTTTGAAAAACTGTTTGGGTGTATGTCTCAATTTACACAATTAAACATGTTGCATTTTCCCTTAGGTTAAAACCGAGGTTGACACTTTATGTAAATGTCACATAATGCACAAAAAGGCACTGAAGCATTGCCAGAGGAAGTCTACTACTTCAGAGCTCTAGTTTGAAACAACTGCCTCCAGCCTGTGGTAAGACCCGTTTTAATTGCTCTGTCCCATATGAAGTCACTCACTGTTGCATCAGCCGAGCAACCAAGTTTTCCACTGGTTTCAGAGACAGCTCACGTGCCCTGATACTCACTGGGTAGCTTAGCTTCACCATAGCCCTGGCTTCACACAGGCTGCTTCTCACTCGCTGCTCGATGATTACAAAGTCAGTTGGTTCAGCTCACTAATCCGACCTAAAATCATGCCTTATTCTTAATCATTGCTTTCTGTTAGAGCAAGAAATTGTTCCAGTTCCCTCGCAGCTATACAAGCACTAGCTCAGATCAAAGAGAGATGATGGAAATACCATATGGGATAGAAAGAGCACAGTTCCCAGCACTCTGTACTCGAGCAACATTAGATCAAAGTCATACTGCAAACCCTCAAGATCACCTTGACCCTTTATCAGCCAAACCTGGAAAATGGCTCATTGGTGACTTTCCAAAGGAAAATTTTGACAGGGAATAATGGAAGAGGGGTGGCAGTAGCATATCTTGGCTTTTTTTTTTTTTTTTTTTTTTTTCCTTTTGAAAGATATCTATGGTAGGTTCAGGGACTGAGCACAGGGGCTGCACAGTTCCACCCTGCACACAGGGCTGCCTCTGGGCCCATTCTCCCTCTCTTCCAGTTCTGTTGGCAGCATTTTCATCTGCCTTTCTCTGAAGCAATATGGCCCTTCTTTCCCAATGAAATAACCTCTCTATATTTCTCATATGCAATACTGAGATGAAATCAATAGAGACAAGTCATCATTAATGAATAACTCCCAATCAACTTCACTGCACTTGGAGAGCTTTGATCAGAAACTGTAACATTCATCACACTGAGAACTGAAAGCCGATCTAAAAAATAACCTTCACAGCATGCAGTCAGTATATGCTGTTTCTCAGCCTTCTTCTTAATCCAGGTGGGCAGGTAAAGAAATCAATCAATATGAATGGTTTTGACATTCGATGCTGAATCGTTGATTAATATAGAACTGAAAGGTAATTTGGATCCAGGATGGCTGCAACTGCTGCTGTTCCTGACACTAGCACACCATGTCGTCCTTCAGAAAGTACACCTTTCATGTTTTTGGGGTACTCTTTCTTTAAAAGATTTAAAGGGAAATAAATCATGGGAGCAAAATGCAGTTCTGAGGCATGCTGAACAGAAAAATGACTGTTGAGAAAATAACAAGTACCACTGCTCTTACTTGGTGAAACCAGAAAGAGCAAAGTATTTGGTTTTCAGATGCATAAACATGTTGAAACAAAAACTCCTTACTGCCTTCCAATGAAGTGGCTACAGACACAGACAGCTCTTGATCATCATACAGAGCCACTCATTCGTATTAATTACGTGCCTATTAAGGTCTTTCAACTAGCAACTCCTGTTGGATGAGACACTTCTTAAAGTGATAATTCCA
Organism: Strix aluco; assembly: GCF_031877795.1. Taxonomy (NCBI): domain Eukaryota; kingdom Metazoa; phylum Chordata; class Aves; order Strigiformes; family Strigidae; genus Strix; species Strix aluco. Next base: position 8,252,392 of record NC_133971.1, read on the forward strand.
CAAAGAAACCTAGTGCTTGCTAATTAAATTGGGACAAATACTACCTTAGCACAAAAGGCTGCCAGGGGACTTAGGCACAGAGGCTAGCTCTTCTCACTTGAATCATCCTGCTGCTTGGTGACCTGCTCCCCACCGTCTCTGGATACACTGGAAAGTGACAGACCTCCCTGCAGTGTTAGTGCTCTAAGGGGAAGAAAACGCTACAGTTCAAATTTGTAGCTCTTTCACCATCTTCACATCAGAGAAGACTCCTCTGAGGCAAGAAGCTTAGATTCCTTATCGGTGGTGCTGACAGCTGCAAGATCAACAAGTCACAATCACTCCATAACATGAGTACGGCTATTCATATAGTAAGCAAGTAATTACACCTTTCCCAAAGGGTGCCAATTTTATGATTAACTGCTATTGACAATTTGTTATGCCTGATCACCAGACACCCTTCATCAAAGAAACTGCAGCAACATCATCAACACTACCATTGCACAAGTTCTCTCACACTTACGCTCATGACACCTCAACAGTACTTAGTTGTGGAAAAGGCTTCACAAATGCTTCCCAAAAGACTATAAGCACACAGAGTGAAGATATCCCACCATTTGTCAAGAATATCAAAATTGAAATATAGCTTTTACATGTTCCAAAACACAGGCCTAAGATTAAGCGGGATAAAATCCTCACTTGCTGATCACAGTGGTGAGTTTACCTTCTGATTTTATATTCTTGCAAGTTTCTGTCTCGAGGCAGTCATTAGCCCAGACTGCCCAGTTGTTAATAGCTCTGATCAAACAGAAGACAACTACTCATCAAGCAAATGAATTTCCAAGTATTTGTTAGCACAGAAAATTGGCAGAGGTAATGGCCCCACAGTGATTCCAGTACTTTGAACAGCTAGCCATTTCCATGCTGAAAGCTTGAAGTCAGGAAAACGGCAGACGCTGAAGCACCTAACAGCACATCTCAGCTGATCCACTGGTTTACAGAGCAATAAAGGGATAGTGGACTTTCCTGACCAGCATGCAAGTACAATGCTTACTGGTGTTCCATTCTTACCCATTAGTATAAAATGCCATGCATTTTCAACTACTACATGTTTGGCCCTTATGTTTCCATGCAGGATTTATTCCTTGTGAGGTACAGGACAATGCAAAGAACAATTCAAGAGACCGGACCTTGGGAGATCTGAGTTGGATCCACATTTTCTTACCATATCTCTAGGCCTACTGTGTGACAAAGGGTATTTTGGTGGCACTTTCTGTGCCTTGGAGCTCTAAATTGTGAACCCTTCAGGATTTAGCTGAGGTGCTTAAAGTTTATTGTAAGATATTGTCACCTGTCCAACCCAAACATAAAACAGCAGTAGTAGTCAGATGGAGACGATATGCTATAGCTCCAGGTCTTTACCTTAGCACAGACCATGGTGTGTATGAGAGGGAGCAAGGAGAGCGAGAAACTAAACACACTGTGTAATTCCCTGCAGCAACAACTGGCCACATCATGTTTTGCTGCAAAGGCTGCTACAGAAACAGTAACCTCCGTCAAGAGCAGAGAACCAGCGACAGTACTGCTTTCCACAGCCCCAAGCACATTTACTTGAACCTGTGAGTCAGAACCCACAGTTTCTTCTTTGGCAAAAGACACTCCAGAATTTAAGACTCTCTGGGATGCTGTTCCATTCTCTTTGCAAATACACATTCAGATCAACATATGTTAACAATAAAAGAGCAATCTCAAGTTCCCAGAAAATACATCCATTGTTTTAAATGCTAGAGAGAGTATATTCAAATGCAGTCCAACACTCAACCCTTTTTGAAGGGCAGCAATAATTAACACATGTCATCCTGCTTTTAAGTTCTCCCCTTACATATTATACCTCATACTGTGTGGGTTTGCCTGAGAAAGTGAACTATCACAGCAACTGGACATCTTATTCATGTATAAAGCTGAAAGAGAAAAAAAATCTTGTAGTGAATAATAAAGGCCTTCACCAAAGGAGATCTTTTGGGAGGACTGTGTGCCCATGAATTAGCTATCAAGGCCAGCCCTAGCGAGTAGCCTCCTTTTTTTTTTTTCAGTCATTTCCAAGGCATCTACTGTCTACAAAGGTACTTCCATTTTCTCTGTGACCACATAAAATTTCTATTAGCTGAAGTCAATTACATCCACAGCAGTATTTTAACAGTCAGGACAAGGAATCAGAACAGGGTCCAAGAAAAATAGGGACCAAGGAAGCATTCTACGTTTGTTACAAGAGCATGTGAAAGCCAGGTGTTAAGGCTGAGTCAGAAGCACAGAAAGTTGCAGAAAGAGTAAAGTCCTATGGATTGTCACTGGAGTTCTTGGTTCCGTTTTCCCCTCAGAAAACTGACATGACTGCTAGGGAAACACTAAGACAGCAAAATCTTTGACATTGTTTAGTCAAGCCTTGGGCTGTCAGCACACCAAACTCTGTTTCCAGTAAACATACATATTGAAACTGCCATCTTCCCAAAGGAAACTTGGCAGGCACTTCTTAGTTTCTAGAGCTCTTATGGTACCACTGCCCAAATAAGCTGGCCACTAACCAAGTGACAAGCTGAAAACAGCTGAAAGAGCTGTAGCAGTTTCAAGCTAAACTCAGGCTGACTGCAAATGTGCTGTTTTATCTCTCCAAATTACTCTACCAGGCCACAGTATTTGTACTGCTTTTTACCAATTCATTTCCCATAGAACTTAAGACAGTTGAAAAAGCAAAGTAGCTGATGAAACTCTGAGAAAAGGTTGCTTCTTGATTTTCCTGGACTGTTAAGCAGTGTACATACACTACCAAGCAGTGAGGTGCTCAGAGGTGCAAATGCTTAATGCATGCAATTTCTTGTCTTAAAAAATGTCCTCCTTTTATATGACAAAATGAGAGCTTTCTGGAGAAACCTTTATCCCTGAAACATCTTTTAATTGCAGGAAAAATAGCATATAGAGAACCATCCTTGACCATAAACCATAATAAACTTCTTAAGCCAGACATGCTTACTGAAATACAGATCAGGACTTCAACACGTAATAGAAGAACAGCTAGTTAGAGCATGTAACAGTAATGAAGGATTGTTTCAAGTATTAGCAGTGTGCACCTTCTTCTACAGCTGAAGAGAGAAGTTTGAGGCAGAGTTTCCCAGCTATTTAAACCAGCCACTTTCCCAGCGTCACCATCTCACCTCCAGGTATCTTATTTAAACAAATACGTTAATAAATATATTGAACGCATATTACTAAACAGATCTTAGGGACCCAAAAAGTTCCAGTAAGACTGTGCATAAAGAGATTAATGAAAGGCTCTGGGTCAGCCAAGAGAAACACTCTCTGGCTGAAGATGTCTTGATGCTGCATTTTCATTAAAGGAATAATTATATGCACATCACGACTCATTTGCCACTTAGTGGCACACAGAGAAAATTCATTATTTAATACAGGAAGCACATCTGCTGATGCTTTATCTCATCTTTCTGGATATGTGACTGACTTGACAGTCTAAAAGACGAATGTCACTTGTCCTGTTTGTAAGCAAAATACTGTAATACTAGGGGATGCAGTAACTTAACTAAAAGCTGTCAATTCCACACATTTATATCGAGCATGAGTGGCAAGCTGCAAGATCTTTCCGAAGGAGACAAAATTAACCGCAACAGCAGAAAACCATTGAGGACAGATCTTAATACTATTAAAAGCTTCTTTCTAACCCAACAGAAGAAGATGGAAGGAGAGAAAGGGAAACTGGGATGTGAATTCCAGAACATTTGCCACCAGCATGAAGCCAAGATGATACACTGTCACATGGGTAACTCTCCTCAGAAAGCACCTTTGGCCCCCTGCCCCAAGTGGCATCATCAGGAAGGCCCTCAAAGGCTCTCTGGAGTCACTATCCAGCTGAGTTGTTTACCATAGCACAACAGTCATTTCCTCCTGTAAACAAAATTCAAGCTAACTACATTTCTGTCATGGTTTTAAGCAGCACAGTTCTGCAGTCCTTCCTGGCAATGATCCCGTTGTGGGACATTGCCACTTTGTGGATCCTGCAGGTATGAAACAAGAAGCAGAAGAATCAAGGCAAACAGTTTAGCCACCAGTGGTCCAGGTAAAATGGCAAACCCTGGTTCAGAAATATTTTGGTTCCCACATTTATTAAATCAAAGAGCACTTCTCTGAAAGCTAAGCCACAGAAAAGTTTAAAGTGAAATCAGACAAAATGAATCCTTTTAGCTGGAAGTTGATGAAAGTTGATCCACAAATTCGAGCCCTAGACCAGCTTTCTAAGCAAGACACAGCAATGTGCATCATGCAGACCAAGTGAAAAGCTATTCTAAAGCGCTGCGAGGTTTTTTTTTTCCTTCCTCCTTGACTGCATTTGTGACCAAGTACCCGCAAATGTGTGATTAACTAGGAACCTAGTGGTTATGACGGGTTGAAAAGATAGTATTTTCTTGCTAAGAAGTTAATACAACAGATCAGTTACCCTTCTAAGCTTCAGTTTTCAGTGTTATTAGCTCCCAATTTAAAGGCCAAATGGACCTGCCAAGACAAAACTGCTCTTCAAAGAAGTCCATGGAACTAAAGATTTACATTGCATGTCCTGAGTGGATTTCATTCAGAGTCAAATTTCATTTGCTGTGATAAAACCCACAAACATAATCTGATAATCCTTTTAAGAAATTATCATTTTGCCCTTATTTATTTCTACAAACTGTTGAGTTCTCAAATGCATTTTGAACTGTGCTCTTTGCTTTTACTCGTAACACAGTGCAAGTGACAAATCTCGTTTTATTTGTTTTGTGAATATATCCACTTGAGAAGTACACTGGGGGTGATCACAGTTTGAGTGCCAGATACATTTAGGCATTCTCTGCTCCAAGGATCACTACCTCTTCTAAGTACACAGGTTAAAAATTTCCAGAGAATCCAAATCAGAACTGAAGAAGTTTTCAAGACATTAAAATTCTCTGCCCACTTCTGTTCAGCTTTTAGTCTCATCATTACAAAGCTGTCATCACTTCTGTTAGTCTGTTTGTCACTAAGCACCCTTCCTGTTGTCCCAAAATCTGGGTTCTTTTACTCGGTGTGCAGTGAGTCAAAAACCACACAGCGTCAAGACACTTGTTAATCCCTGTCTGCACATAGATGGGTGCTAGGTGGTAATTCCACAAAGCTAGCACTCCTTGGTTAACACATGATACAAGGAAATGATCACCTACTTTGCAACTTATTTACTTATAGCAACTTATACTGATTTCTGCATATTGCTTAATAATCCTGTTTGCCCTGACTGTTCTGTGGAAGCTTACCAAGGACTACTGTGGTCATCAAAACAAAGCAGTTTTCTGTGGAAACTTACCAAGAATTACTATGTTCGGCAAAAATGAGACATGTCCTTGGAAAGCAGACGTTCTCTAGCAAGTTTATGGATAGATACCCATATATGGGTGGTAGAAATTAATAGACTGGTGCTTTTAGATAAGCTAGACGTGGTAAACTGGTGGGAACCACTCTTGTTATTCAAGAAACTGGCTAAGAGAATCTGTGCATGCTCCGAGGAAAAGTCAAGGTGAGGAGGACTGTGAGCCTTCCTCCAACAGACCCCTGAAGACGCCCCCCAGGAGGCAATGCGCAGGCGCAGAGACAACATAAACTGCTGACACCAGGCATTTCAACTAACCCAGCCTCACTTATGAATATGTATATTTGTATTATGCAATCCAATGAATATGTATATCCACACTCTAGAAGTTTCTGGTAAAATGTGCTGTTGGGGTGCAAGCTTTGTGGAGAAATCCCCTTGCACCACAGCACCAGAGTAAACATACCTGCTGTATAACTCTGAGTTGCAGAGTCTGTTTTCCGCAAGTCACTTGGTAGAGGGCTTTTTCCTACTCGAGCAAGAGTTTTTACTATTTGAATGAGGAAAGCTCATTCACAGTTCAAGTAGTTCTCTCCTTGGTTTTATCAGCAGCTTTTGTCCTGTGTGCTTATCTTGGTATTTCCCTACTTGATGGTCTCATGGTTTCATTCCTGGCGCTTATCTTGGTATTTCATTGTTTTAATCACAGTGTTGCTTCTTCAGGGTCCCTCTGTTAGCTTTACCAGTTCCTTTATCAATTATTGGCATTCTTTCACAACTCTCCTTTGGTCGTTTTATCAATTAAGACGTAACACTTCCAAAGAGTACAAAATTCAAGCAATCCACAGAATCATAGAATCATTTAGGTTGGAAAGGACCTTTATGACCATTGAACCCAACTTTAGGTGGAAGCCGTTCGTCATACAGAAATGACACCACTGTACTTCAATTTCCTCCTGCAATTCATTAGAAGTGTGTTTGGAGTTCAAAAAAGTGATGGAGAATGCTAATGACTTTTACTGGCTAAAAGCAGCAGCCCCATTAGATTAAGTGAAAATCAGAAGCAGAACCTAGTTCCATCCAGTTGCCATGTGAAATCACCACCTCTGTCTCAAAATCCTAGCTACATCAGGATACTCACCTGCTTCCTGTGCAGATGAATAGGCCTTACTATGAAGAAAATCCTTACTTAATTTTTACTTGTATAATATACTCAGCGAAAACAAGAGTGTTTTCTGCATTAGGCTGATTTGAGCTGGCTGGATCATTCTGTATGAATATTCCCTTTATTAAGACTCATCCACTCTTAAAAGCTTATTTCAAACAATCTTTTCCATTACAATAACTTTATAAAAAATCCAGTTTTCTTAGCATTCAGTGTTGCTGCCTTGCCAAACAGTGGAACACAGACCTTACAGGCCTATTGACCACCAGAAGAGAGATCAGTTTCAGAACTCTTTCACTGCTACTATCCAGTTTTCTATTTCTGAGTCAGAAGACACAGGCAATCACAAAAAGCATGTAGTTTTACAATATCTGTATCTTGCACGCCTAACCAAAGTCTCGTTCCTTGCCTTAGTCTTTAACACAAATTCTGCTGCTGTTTACCAAAACTTGCACCAGTGGTTCCCGTATCACAAAACTATTAACAGTACAAGCTGCTCTTTATATTGAGCAGCATTCATATGCTGAGAAAAACTGACAATAACATTTTGTACAATAGAATGATCTGAATACTATCAGAAGCCTGTTTGTTACTTAGCATGCTGTCTATCTTTTCTGTGTGTTCATCTTCGTGCTTAACCTTGAAGGTGAGTTCAAAACTAAGGTACAGAGGGCCAAATCATTGGCAGATCATGATTCATACCGATTGAGCATCATAAAACAAGGATGCCTTGGATTTTTTTTTCCCCTCCCATCCAAGGTGCAGTACATTCTCCGCTTTTCATTTCCACCACCCAATCATTCAAAGAGTTCAATGGAAGAAGGAGGAAACCTACTAATATGTGCATACAAATCTGTAAGCCTGCTTGTTTCAGATAGATATTCAAATGTACCAACTTGGCTTCACTGCTAAGTGGAAACCCTTTCCTAGGCCTGGACTCATGTCTGTTCTTTGACACAAGCTAGCCTGCACCACCCACTGTGGGGATAACGCAAACCAAGGCATCACGCATCAACTCCCCAAACTGCCTGCACAATTGCAGCAAGCAGAACTAAACCTCCGGGTAGTCACAGATGCGGCCTCTGGGCAATGTTGCCTTGCATCCTTACAAGGCATTACTCCTGAGCCTATGCAGCTAAAAAGAATGTAGAGGTACAAGCTGCATGAATCTGTGCAATTCTAGTAAAATCCTTTTTTTTTTCTCCTCTAGTAACTTTAAAGTGAGTATTTCTAAACACCTAATCATATCCCTTAGCACTATAAGTCACTGCAGATGTGGCAACCAATCAGAGGCTTAACTGGATCAGACAACTTATTTCCTGTGTATTACCAGCTATTCTTTACACAGTTATTGCAACAGACTTTGCAGTATTTGTTTTTCCTTCCCTCCCTGTCTCCAACATTTTAAAGCATGAAGCTTATAAGTAGCCAAGGGCTGACACAGTACAAATGAACCAAAGTAGTAACATGATCTTGCAGTCATATCAGAGCGACATCTACTTCCAAGTTTCACGGCAACAGCAGCAGGTTGTGCTGCAAGGAGAACCTGCCATTGTTCCAGCCTCTCCAAAGCTTGCCAGCTCTGCTTTAAGCCCCAGGGGAAAGTTGAGGGGTAAACTGGAAGGAAAAAAAGGAGGAAGAAGGCCTGTGATGATAGTTGCTATTAAATAGCTTTAATTTGGACAGGTCCCCAGGATGTTTAATGTATTAATCAAAGATGCTTTTGAAAGCTTGTGTATATATATAGTAGAAACTAAGCTGTAGTTGGGAAGGCTGTATGCAGACACACAGATGGTATGCCTTCAAAGCCTGCTAGTTTCAAAGCAGTCTAAATTCTCTCCCTTTTAGGCCAGTAATGCTATCAGATATCACCCATTGTGAAATCCATGTAATCTCTTCAATGAGACTTTCTCCACAGCAATAGAAGGGCAACTGTGGGTAGATTGCCACAGACACCAGGCAACCATCACAGAGCCCATCCCTTCTAGGTCACTGGTCCAAGCTCACAGCAGATTAGAATGGCACGGAAAGCATTACCATCTGCTGTCTCTCCAGCATGCTGTACAGAGTGAGCTTTGTAATTCTAGGCCAGATCCCATAAGACAAGTATTCACAAAGACACTAGCATTAATTGGAGACAATCCAGTATGTGTCAGAAGTCTTCCACATCACTGCCAAATCCCACTTAAGCCGCTGCAGCAGATGGCACCTACCTCTCACCAGACAGAGCTGAGCATCAGCCTGGCAGGAGCAGAGAGGTCACACCATCAGGCATACAAATCCACCTCTGGTCTCGAGTGTCCAGCACACTGTGATGCTGGATGAAATCTCCAGCGCAGAGTAGTCAAACAGGCCACGTGCCTTGACAACATGAAACTCCACCGTTAAGAGGCAGACAGAGAGACAATGACAATTGTGGAAAATAGGAACAGGTATTAAGAAAAATTTATACACACAAAACACAGAACCTCATGAGTGTCAGTTCAGTGTACAAGACCCAAGCAACTGCAGACAAAGGAAAGGCAGGAAAGAAAGCAAGAAAATGAGGACACGTGTAGAACAACTTGGGGGTAGCTCTCTGTCTAGGGTGCCTTTGGGATAGACAGGGAATTTCCCCTACTTAAAAAGTAACTTCTCCTTCCAGAACTACCTATCTGGCACCTTTCATCAGGACACAAATTAAAAGCAATTCAGTGCACTCCTAAGAGCGGCACTACAAAGAAGACACTGCAGCCCTGTCACAATGCATTACTGTCAGGAAGGTGCAGGAAAGGAAAAGATACTAGAAAATGCAACCTTGAGGCAAATCACACCAAGTCTCCAATGTTCTAGACCCATTCCATGGTATTTCCTAATGGCCATCCAAATGGCTGCAGAGGACCTCGAGCACACTGTGATAATATGACCTGCTAAAGGTTCAGCTCTCAGATTTTATATGCAACTTACATCATTCATCTGTGCCACTGTTTCCTGCATATTTCATGTCTTCAGATATCTCTTCTATAGTTGACCCAAACACAAGAAAAATAAAACAGGCCGCCAAGCACTTAGCTTGAGGTGTAGTGGAATTCAGTAGCTGAAGTTGGTGAACGGCAGCTGAACAAGAAAAGCTGATGCTACAAGCAAAGGAACAACAGAGTAGTGCAGGCATTTGAGTGTTTTCGTAGTTTCCTAGTAACTCCTACAATACCAACACAACTGATATTACCAAGTTGATAGCAGAGACTTGGTTTTATAATTTTTCCATGCCCCATGCACTGTTAACTCCCAGTTCTGCCCAAAAACTGCCAGCAAGGGTTAAAAAGTCCACCAGCTCTCACCTGGCTAACTCTGACCGAAACAGCTTTTACATGAGGTCTTACCTCTAGTGTGAATAATGGTGTGATGCTTGTAGCCTTTAGCAGTCACTCCTACAGGCTGCTTTAATGTCATGCGCATGCATGACATTCCTGAACATGAAACTAAACTTGGAAAAGCAACCACAGCAGGAGCTGTCACCAGCACACTGCAGACAGTACGGGCCAGCAAGAGGCCTACTGTGCACTGCAATACAATCCATAGGAATAGCTTTCCTCAGCTTCCTCAGCAAGACTTTGTTAATTAACAAGGACTTCCGAAGTTAGTGTGCCTATTACCTGGAGCTGATTGCCATGGGATACCACATCCCCTAATGAATTCCCATCCCCAGAGAATAAGATAAGATACTATCAGAAGAAACCACTACTGACTATATCAAAATAAACCACTGACTACAAAAGAGTGCAAAAAGATTCCAGTAAAAAAAGATGTCATTTTAAATCATAATAAAGCTTCTAACTGTCCTTAGGTGAAATGAAACTGAATTTATTTCTGACATTACTCTTCCTGGTAGTTTCTGTAAGATGAATGTCATTGGATGATGGATATTACTGTGATTCCCAGTTTCCAGTTGTGGTTCCCATCATCATCTGCCCCAAAGGGACAAGATAGAAAGTAGAAGCAAAAAGCCAGCTAAAACAAGTTACCCACAGTCATACAAGCTATTTCCAGGTTCCAAGCTGAATTGATTCTTGACATTATCAGAAGTCGAAAAAAATTCAAAGCAGCAAGAACAGTCCCTTATCAATCCCAACAATAAATTTCTGTTTCAAAATTGCCTAACGGCTCATAGGGCGTCACTTGGCATCAGTTGTAAAGAACAGTAGAGAGAAGAGATGGGCAGCTAAAAATGGAAAAGTAAAGTTTAAACAGTCTAGAGCACAGTATCACACCGATACTGAGACCTTGGGTTACTGTTTGGCAAATTATATTTGAGTATGATAAATACAAAGGACAGGAAATTCAAAGAGGAGTAGGTCATTCCAACCCAACTCCTCCTGCAGAAAAAAAGCTTTGGGAGCTACCCTTCATGTGAAAGTACTGACTAAAGACTTAACCTATCTGGTCCACCACTCTTTTCATTACTTATTCACACGACAGTCATCAAAACATAATCACAAGGAAGTCCACCTCCAAGCATTTACAATCAATGCAACTGTGGCCCCAGTTTGGCCATCACTTTACATGCCTCCCTAAGTTGTATTCATTTTAATAGCATTCAAATGAGTGATTGTGTGCCTTGTATATGGGCCCTAGTACAGCACTGCAATACTGGCTTTTACATTGGTAACACCACATTTTAGGAATACACTGGCAAACTCAACTGAATACCAGACTGCTCCAGAAAACTGCCTTTACTAAATAACACTTTTGCTAATTGTAAATTAAAGACAATCCTGTACTGCAACTATTCCTAAGGAATTCTTCATTTTCAGTTTCATGTTGCATTTTAAGTCTCAAGGGATATCAAATATCACTTTCTGCATTTTCGCATTAGAGCAAAACAAGTACCCATTGCTTCACTGATCCTTCACAGTTGCTTAAAGGTATTTACAATTATATTCAAGACAATGATCAATATGGTTTTTGCTAGTAAGAAAGTTCAATTCCAACTGTGCTATTTTTGCTGCAAGGAAAGTTGAATTTTGTCTAACAGCAGCTCCACCTTGTTCTTAATACAGTCTCTCTCATTCTCAGATCAGTCTGAACAATTGTATCAGCAGGGGTCTAGGGAAAAGAGCTCCCTATTCAGCTTGTGTCCTTCCTTCAACTGTTCGATTCTGAAACGTTACAGAACTGCTTTTTAGTAGTACCTGATTTTAGGACATTATTTTCAAACAGACCACTGCTTGACGACTAGGCCATTGCTTTACAGCCTCTGGACATGTTACAGCTAAGACAGGCTAAGCATTAATACAGAATTCTTCAACAGTGTCTCAGCTGTATCAGTTTCAAATGGATGTCTCTCTTGCTTTGGTGTGTATATGGTTAAACAGTACTTTTCCTCAAAGATTAAAATGGCACAGCTGAGGCATCAGATTTAGCTTACAGATGATGCAAATCCAGCAAACGAAATGAATGCAACAGACGTGGATTTCTATTTTTTAGTAATGCTTTGAGAAGGAAAGTGACTTTGACATGTCTGACAAAATATTAGCACTAGTTGATACATGCATATACCCCACCACTGCTGTAGCTTCATTCAAAATTCTGTAACGCTTTCTTTGATGGAAGAACAATATACTTAGCGTTCACCCAGTCTGTACAAGTGGATTACATGGTCTGCCATAGGTACAAAATGTTGCTAGAGCAGCTTTCCAAGCTGTTCTGACAAGTAGGCAGAGCCAACTGAGCTGTGCTAAATGCATGCAAGCTGTCCAAGATCAGGAAAGCTTAAGCAGCTAAATAATATTGCTGCATTTACCTAGGTAACAAGTTCCTTCTCCTAGTGAAACCATTCCTCTGACATTGCCTAGTGTAAAAGAGTCTCCAGTTCTCAGTTAGCCCTTTGGCATTAACACAGGAACGCACTGTATCTTGGGCAGCTCTAGTCCTAACTGAAATGCCTCAGGGAAGTGGGATGAGTCTCAGCCCTTTTAACACAGCTATACCAAAAGCAGGCTCAAAAGAAATCATTTAGAGAAATCCAAGTAAAAGTCGTTGGAAAGCAATCAGGGCTTCTCCTAGCGTCTCTACTAGAGCAAGTAATAAAGACGTAATCCTTGGCTCAGCAGGCAATTGCAAATGGCAATGCTCATTGACATCAAGTAAGCTGGCCTTCAAAGTGACATGCAAGTTTCCCGACATTCTTCTAAGTGAAAAGCCCTTTCAGGGCACTCAGAATTCCACAGCTCCACTAGTATGAAAACATGAACTGAAATAGCCAAATGCATCAGGACTGGACTTGAAATAACATCAGTAAATGAGATTCGTCATCTCAGCCTCAACACCTGAGTTCAGAGCCACTTGCATCTCTTCTCAGGACCCATTTTTTGGGAGACTGCATCAGGAAGACAAGACAGAAAATCAAATGCTTAAACAGAATTAAGATCTCTTCTGCACCTTGTTAGTGAGAACACATTGTCTGTATATTTGAATGCTTCATCCCTTGCTACATAGCCACAGCTCGATAATAGAGTAAGCCGTCTGGTGGCTGACAGGCTGCCTTCTGCAGCTGTTTTTAGATTTTTCTAATTAGCTAAGCAAAGGAAGAAAGTACAGTTCTTAAATTCTGCAGTTGTGAAGACACTATTGCCTGCACTACAAGAAAGACTGAACAGCACCAGGAATCTATAGTGAATCCATGTGATACTTCACTGCTCAGAGGGAAAAGTCTATCACCATCCCAAGCATGTTTTGCAAAGTTGTCCAAATTCTTTATATAGGTCTAGGCATGAACATTTGTCTACGTGTGGCAGTAGAGGTGTAGGGGGAACCACTATTTCTCCATCTGGTTAGAGTCTCTTCTATGGGACTCCAAGCATGAGGAAGGAATAAGAAGACCTCTGCCTCAGTTCCTTCATTTAGGCCAGTTTTGGAGTACAAGAGAAAAGGATTGAAAGTACATAATTTTATCCCAAGAAAGAGGGGAGGTAACTAGGGACCAGATCCTTCTATGTCATATTTCAGAAGCCACTGTGTTCAAGTGTGTCATGAAGCACATGCTGCCCTCTTCCTCTTAATGATGCCCGCCCCCCCCCCCCCCCGCAAATCAGTTCTGAGCCAAAAGATATTATTACTCATCAGGACATACATGCTAAGCTCTTTTGGGCCATGTAATTATGTCTGCTATTCTCCACAATGGCATAAAAAACATGCTACATAATCATTACTGCACTTGAAGTAGCTGAAGAAAAAGCACACTGGGAAAAAAGTCAGTGCCATCCTTCAACTCCACAAAGCCAGCAAGCCAGCCATGCTCTGCAGGCAGTGCAGTGCACCACACTATCTTGACCCCATTTGTGCCCTGTGTGCTATCTGTGCCATGCTTTTTATCCTCCATGCACAAATTTTACAACTAAGAAAACTGTGCCTCATGGTACAACAGAGGCTAAATTATCTCTGCCACATCTTAAAAACAGGATCAGCTTGTACACAACATGAAGAATCAGGATAACAATTAATGAAGACTAAAAGGATATTTACTAATTTCATCTCCTCATTCACCTGTCCATGGGGATCTAAACACACAGCTAAGAAGCCTTTTCCTGTTCAGTGGTGCCACAGAACTTATAAAACCTGCATAAGATCTTAAGCTGTGGGTTGTTATAAGTAGATTTCTCAAATTGATGTGAGTCAGAGCCAATCAAAATTTCGATTGCTTACTTAGCAAGCGGCAACAAGCAAAACAGCGCTGGGCGGCCGGGGAGTCCTTGCTCCACAACGGCACGCACTCACTTCCCGAGGGTCCGTCTCTTTTATATCCTCCGCCTTCCGGTATTGGGTCTCTCTGAGAGGTGTACCCGGCGTCCGCGCACTTTGCAGCTAGGGGGTCGCTCCATCCAGGTCTTCCTCGCGTCACCAATTCCTCGTATTTCCTGCTTTCCTGAGAGTGGCTCACAAAGCTTTTGTTTATATCTTACAGAGTATAGACATTACCCCTTTGTCCTTCTTCCCTTTGTCTTTCTCCCCTTTGTCCTTCTTCCCTTCTCCCTCTTTTCAATCTTTTGTACAATAGGAGTCCTTGCTTCAGCATTTCAACTTAGATAAGCACTTGCAGTCAGCTGGTCGTTACACAGTGTAATAGTTAAGATTAAGCTTAGGCTTACATAGTTTATGGAATAACATGTCACGAGCTCCCAGTATCTTTAATGGAATTTGATGAACAAACAGTTTACTGTCTATCACAATCCCCCCTTTTTCTTTTTATCATTTTGTTCATCAAATTGTTGCAATTTTTGTTGACTTAACAGGAGAGTTGTTTTTTTGTTTTGTTTTTGTTTTTGTTTTTTTTTTAATTTAAAGTCATCATCTAATTGGTCGTTTTTGGTTTTAATGAGTATTGGACGGGTGACAGACATCAGATATGTTACCCGCTGCATCATTTTCCAAGTTATGACATATAATATTATTGACAAAGTTAAACTGATCAAAATTAATAGCAAGAGAACCACAATGGAGGTGACACAACTTATTCAAGATGTCTGTAGCAGTAGGTGACCATCCAAAAAGGGTGTTCCACCAGTTATGTTCTGCATTCTTTTTGCTCTTTCCAAGACTCGGTGTATTTCTTCCACATTGTGATGAACAGTTATTAGTTGGTTTTTTTTGGTGTTTTTTTTTTTTTTGTCCGTTTTCTCTAACTTTCTCTAAAATTTCAACTAAGTCTTTGTGTTGAAGTAACTGCTTAACCAAAGTGAGATTCATTCCAATGGGTGTAGGTTGTAGATTATGTATTAACGTATAATTGGATTGCAGGAGTTGGTGAGACATGACCGGGGCTAAATAGGAAAAGTCACATCCGATTATCTTTGTGAAATTGTAAATACAGAGATTTGAATAATTTTTAGTCTCTACTATGACCTTGTCTACGGTTAAGAATTCACAAACCGTCCTCAAACATACACAACCTTTGCCGATATATATGAGTACTGTTTTAGGACTTTCATTGGGATGGACCTCAAAGTGGTAAATATTTTGTTCGATATCTAAACAAATATCTTGTGCCTCAATTGCATTGCCTTCACAAATAATTCCTTGTTGTCCTCGCACAATGCAAGGTTCTAAATTGACGGCTTGTCATTTTTCGTTTACTTTTCGGGCCCATACTCTATGCTCAGAAGGATAGAGTATGGTCCCATTGTGATTTAGTTTTAATGAAATGACAGGGTAAATTTGGTATATGGTGGTATTATGAACAGTGAGTACAAAGGCAGTAGCTGCATTTGTGATGGGGTCATAGGTAAAGTTTACCAGATTCCACCAGGATTGGAGTTTCCTTTCAAAATCAGTGGTACTGTCCCAAATTATTCTCCGAATTTCAGTAGGGAGGGTTCCTTCTTCATCTTCTTTTATAATTGAAGCAGCTACCGACTGCATCCATATTTGGGCCTGGATGCAGCTGAGAGCCAAAGATAGGTTATTTTGGAGTATACCGAGTGTACCTGTAATCAATTCGTGATCTTTTATATTTACCTTTTCCCCTTTTGGTAATATATTTGACAACAGCTACTGATTTGTCCCCAAAGCCAATAAGGCAGATTACAAAGGTTGTTGTAAATTAGTTAAATTATTAACCGAGGTTGTCAATTTGTTCATTATTACCTCCGAGTCAATATTATTTAAAACTCCTAATCCTGTTTCCAAAACGCCGGTTAAGTTTCTCTGTATTCTTTTCATAGGAGGAGTTCGTTTTTGTAGCCAGGTTGTCCAACCTTTATAAGAGGTTTTTAGGAAAGGTGAACAGGTTGGTTGAATATTTGAAACATTATTTTGTATCAGCAATTCAACTTATTTGAGAGACCACGCCGGGTTAAATAACATTTGTTGTTGACCTGTATTTCTAATTGCGTATGGTCCGATTCCAAAGATTCTTGGGTTAAACACGGCAGTTGGTTGTGTTGGAACAGTATGAGTAGGAGTAGTTATAGTTTCCTCCTGTATGTTCAATGGGAATCGGAAAGATACAACCTGGTCTCCTGACCTGGTTCCCCCCAAACAAACTATGGACACTGGTTGGGTTGCAGTAAATGCATACCAACAGATCTCAGTCTCACAACGGGTTTGCGTTATTTTAGATCCCGTCTTGTCTCTTAAAACGATTTGAGTCAAAGGGGGCTGACGGGTTATCACACTTACATTGAATGTTCTGCAGTCTATTTGTATCTCATCTCCTTTTTTAGTTGTCCAGGTATGGGATGAATTTTCCTATTTATATGTTTGGAGTGTTCGGTTATTATTTAATATGATGGTTGTCAACCTCATCCCATACAAATTTGTACCCATACTTCTCGTATGTCCATAATAAGTGTCTGACCAGGGTCATGGTATTAGGTTAGTTAGGGTATGTTCAAAAGGCTGGTGGGATTCTATAGATTTATGTAGCTTCTCTTATATATATATATATTTTTTTTTTTTTAATCAGGTTGTTTGGCACTCCTATCTGGCCCTTCCCTCTCAGAGGTCTTTTTCTCCTCAGAGTAGGGTAGCAAAGTTTTCCCCACTTCAGTACGTCTCTGCCTCCTCTGCCTACTCTGTTGCTTAGAGCAGCAGGGTGTTCCATCTTCTCGGCAGCAGCCGTATTCTTCAGGGGTACGCTTACCTCTGCTCCGGGACACATAGGCCTCCTAGTTTTTAGTTTTGACTTCGGGTCCACGGCAGGGGACCCAGGGGATCTGCTTTCTACAGATCACCCTTAGGATCTGAGGGTGATATTCAGTAGGCCAATTAGGGTGAGTGCACTCTATTTCGGGATTTATCCCTTTGGTAAATATGTCCCACCAAATTTTCGAATCCTCAATTATTTTTCCCGTTTTTACTCCAATTTTTAGGGCCTGATTAGTTAATCTTCGCTCTCGTTGATAACACTGTTCGCAACTAGACCGAAGGTTTATTCCATGTGCATTATGAACCCACCAGTCTTCTTTACATACATTACACTTTATGCAGATAAAGGGAAAACAAATACAAGTTTCAATTGGACAAAATATTAGGGTCTCACTCATCGAGTCCTTCGTAGGTTCTTTCAAGTTTTCCGAAGGGTGACTCGTAGATCCCCAGGAGGGCTGGTCACTTTCCAGGTCGGATCCTGTATAAGTCCCTTTACTCGGCTTGCGTGTGTCCACCCCTTCTCAGCAGTCCGAACAGCAGTTTCTGTAGTGATAAGAGCAACGTAGGGTCCTTCCCAACGGGGAGGTCAAAGAAGATTCTTTCCATGATTTGATTAGTACTTTATCTCCTGGTTGGATTTGATGCATGGCCACATCCAATGGAGGCCTTTGTACTACCATCCCCCGGGCCTGCAGTTGTTTTCTCCTTGCCATTAGCTGTATCAGATAGGATTTTATCTTTAATTCTTCAAGTTGGGGGTGATCTGGTGGTATTTCTAAATCATAGGGCATCCCATATAACATTTCGAAGGGAGAAATACTTACATCGGTTCGGGGTTGAGTTTTGATATTTAACAATGCTAAAGGGAGACACTTTATCCATGACATTTTGGTTTCTAACATCAATTTGGTAAGTTTTTTGTTGTTGCTGTTGTTGGGGATTTTTTTGTTGTTTTTTTTTTTTCTCCATTCATACGTTCAACTTTTCCTGAGCTCTGCGAGTGCCACGGGGTGTGGTATTGCCACTGTGTACCTAGGGCAGCCAAAGTCTCTTTGGCTACTCTAGATACAAAGTGTGGACCCCTATCTGAGTCTATTGTTTCTATTGTTCCATTCCGAGGTATAATTTCTTCAAGTAATATCCTTGTTACTGTGTGAGCTGTGGCTCGAACTGTGGGAAAGGCTTCTACGAATTGGGTTAAATGATCTATAATTACTAATAAGTATTTATACCTCCCCACCTTTGGTAATTCGGTAAAGTCTATTTGTATTCTTGCAAAAGGTCTATGAGCCAATTCTCGCCCCCCATATACTCATTTTCTGATTTGATGTTTATGTACTTTTTGACAAACGAGACATTCTCCTATCACTCGTTTGGCTATATCATATATCCCAATGCACATGTATTTCGTTGCAAATTGATCCACTAATGCCTGAGTTCCCCAATGAGTGTTTTTATGGAATTGCTGCATTATCTTGGTAGCTATGGGTTTTGGGAGAACTACTCGGCTATCTGGGAGTTCCCATTTTCCATTAGCTTTCTGTTTTTAATCCCCATTTGATTTAATTCTGCTTGTTCTTGAACAGTAAAGCTTAAAATTTCATAGGATTTTCCATGGAAAAAGCACTACTTAAACCCTGGTCTTTCACATACACATTCTATGCCGTCTACCCTGAAATCGTCCCAGCAAGCATAACAGGGGAGGTAATTATCTCCACAATTAACACACCGCTTTCTGTCCTCTATCGGATCATCCAAGTGCAGTGCTAATAGCGCTGCTCTCTTTGCCTCTTGATCAGTAAGGTTATTCCCCCATACTAAAGGATTGAGCCCCCTCTAGTGTCCCTTTAAGTGTACTACCGCAATTTCGCTGGGCCCTCGTATAGCTTGCAAAATTTGTGATATTAATTCCTGATGTACTAGGTCCTTCCCCCGAGAATTGATTAAGCCTCTCTCTTCCCATATTTTTCCAAAGGTATGTACTACTCCGAAGGCATATCTAGAATCGGTATATATAGTTCCCACTTTTTCTTTTAGTAATTGTAAAGCCTTTACTACTGCATATAATTCGCATGCCTGTGCATATTCACTTTCCTCCAAACTAAAGGGTTCCTTTGAATTGACATAAATGTTTAAGGCTTGACAGACCCACTCTTCAAAGGACCCAAAAAAACCAGGCCAATAGAGATGGTCGCCCCTGATTTGTTTCCCTCCCCAAACCTCCATACAATAATAAATCATTTCTACTTTGTCCTTACGCCGCCTAGAGGGGTAATTTTCCCAATGGTTTAACATTAAGCCTAAAGGGCTATCTGGTGGTATCTGGGGGTACCTCACCTTGGGTCCCACACCACCCATGGGATCAGAAGGCTTGCTCTTCTTCTGCCCCATCTTCCGGAGCGCCTTCACAAACTCACACAATTCGTTTTTCCCCCTTTTTGTGACCCAGTCCCTTGCGGGATATGGGAAATGCACTACTGAGGGGTCCGCACTCGCTTCGCCCTGCTGGGCGTCTCACACACCACGCTCCAGGAAACCCAACCCCAACCGAATGGATAACCGGCCTATACTCACGCAACCCTGCGTCTTCGTCCGGGGCTTCGTGCACAAAGATTACGGGGTTACCGATATTCTTTTGCTTGTTGCCGAGTTTTGGAGTTCGTTGGTAGAGGGTGTGATGTGATAGCACTCAGCTGGGGCCGCTGAACTCAGCGGGGCGTGCCTCCCCGTATGGGGCTTCCCACCAGATTGCCTCTATCCCAGTCACAGCACCAATTTTGTTATAAGTAGATTTCTCAAATTGATGTGAGTCAGAGCCAATCAAAATTTCAATTGTTTACTTAGCAAGCGGCAACAAGCAAAACAGCGCTGGGCGGCCGGGGAGTCCTTGCTCCACAACGGCACGCACTCACTTCCCGAGGGTCCGTCTCTTTTATATCCTCCGCCTTCCGGTATCGGGTCTCTCTGAGAGGTGTACCCGGCGTCCGCGCACTTTGCAGCTAGGGGGTCGCTCCATCCAGGTCTTCCTCGCGTCACCAATTCCTCGTATTTCCTGCTTTCCTGAGAGTGGCTCACAAAGCTTTTGTTTATATCTTACAGAGTATAGACATTACCCCTTTGTCCTTCTTCCCTTTGTCTTTCTCCCCTTTGTCCTTCTTCCCTTCTCCCTCTTTTCAATCTTTTGTACAATAGGAGTCCTTGCTTCAGCATTTCAACTTAGATAAGCACTTGCAGTCTGTTAGTCGTTACACAATGTAATAGTTAAGATTAAGCTTAGGCTTACATAGTTTATGGAATAACATGTCACAAGCTCCCAGTATCTTTAATGGAATTTGATGAACAAACAGTTTACTGTCTATCACACCTGTCTTGACTGATAACAAGGACCAAAATATTGTCTGTAATGAAGTTAAAACTCCTTATATCACTATTCATCATCAGTAGCAGAAATTAGCTTTGTGTTATTAAAGCTGAGGATCAAAAGTCCCATTCAGAGAAGTAATGGTAATTATAGTAAAAATAAGGTAAAAAGCAGCTTTCTGGAAGTAAAAATTGGTAAGATGTCCCTAGCACATAAATGCAAAGAAAGGAGAAAAAAAAGGAACTTACAGCTGTGACAGGACCAGTTACTGAGAGCTCAGCTTCATCATTCACTCCTAGAGCTTTCTGCTAAAGAGGACATACAAGGGGAAAACAGGGATAGAAAACATCTTCCCTCCTGCCAACTTCGGAAATTCAAGGCAATAGGAGTTGAATTAAGAAGTGCAGCATTCAGATGCCATGTGGTTTATCCCCCAACCAAAGGCTCAGCTGCTGAGTATCACGATGCTAATTGTAACAGTTCATCACAGACACCAGACAATCCTCTGGGGTCACATTTATCAAACCACACAGCACTAAGACGAACTATACTGCAAGGTTCATCAACACAAAAGCAATCAAGACTTAACATGGGTATAAGCAACACAACAAGCGCTTGTCAGGGAAGGCAAACCTCTTAAATATCTTAAGAGTCCACACAAATCAATGGCTAGCATCTCAAGTGAATCTGATCACACTGTTGTCCCTACTATATAAATAACCTGTGTCAAAAGGGACATGATAGGTGCTCCACAGCAGGTAGGAAAGTCCATGCATTTTTCTCCTTCCCCCCTCCCCAGGGGGATATTATATAGCAAATATAATGTGCATAATCCACAAACACACATGCACTAAAACTCACTCTTTTGGTCCAAAAAATGAAATAAATGTCTTAAACTTCATAAAAGTTCTCGCTTTTCCCACGTTCACCTTCCCTGCCTTCTTCCTCATTCTCACACTAAACTGCCTTTTCCAACCGCCGTGGCCACTCCTGGACTTGAAAATCATCTTCTGCTCAAATTGAGGAAGTCTGTCCATCTTTTTCCTCTGCATACCTGGGCATAGAAAAGAGGTTTATTGAAGAGATGAAGGATTTTCTGAGAGAACTTCCAAATAATGTAGTCAGGACGTATCACTAAATTGTCTGTCAAGTACATGACTACAGAACCCATTAATTTTGCATATCTATACATAAAATAGTTTCATTCCACTCACCTCTTCACCTGGCTGCTTTTCAGTCCAGGGCTGGAAACAAAGCCTTGACAACCGCCACCTGGACCTGCTAAGGGTACGCTGAAGAGCGTCTACTCACTGAGTGATGCCCTGTGATTCTTCAGGCTCAGGATGCACATGCCTCACAAACTTTTTCTTTCAAGCCCCTGAGAAATCCAGTGGTTACTTGTGCCCTTTGTAAGTTGTTCTTTTTTCCCCTGTGGGAGGGAGAAAGGACCAATGCATTGCTTGGTACCTGGGAAGACCCTGTTTCTGCAGCCAGTTGATCCACCTGCCTTGGCAGCATATTCCCTTTTAAAACATTTCCCCCTGCTCTGCACTAACAGAAAATTTCCTGATACAAGACTACTGTGGAACTCCTTCATCTTCATTCTGAGATGAAAATTTTGAACTTGCTCATTCAGGTTGCTCTTCCTGTTTCTTTCCCTTTACATCTTCTTTGATATCTGCTTCTTCACTCAATTACTCTGATCAGACAATTTTAACACCTTCATTTGGTTGTTCCTCTACTTCGAAGCAACTCTTGACTTAAACAATATATGATATAAAACACCTTGCCTTTTACTTTTAACATAGAACTGTGTTTAGACATAGGTAGTTTTTTGTACAGTTAATTTGGAGACCTTGTTTAATCTTTTCTTTAAAAAGGGTGGCCTTCGTGTTCTTAGCAATGCCACCTACCTGCTGATAAACCAAGTATTATCACTATCATAAGCCACATGGCAGATTATGAGACTTACTTCCTATTCTGAATAGCATATTGTAAGACTCTTTTCCATATGCTATGATTGCATGCAAGTGGGCTTTCCTTCACAACAAGATCCACACTCATTCACTAGACTCTTGCACATTAGTCTTTAACCATAACACTGTTAAAAGTTCTTTCATGTATTTCTGACAGATGACCAGCCTACAGGAACTTCAGTGACATTTTCTGGGCCCAGCTTTTCCTACCTTACATTTCTCCAAACAACACCACAGTATTTATACCACAAGTTCCCTCCTGTGCACTGGAACACACTGCGCTAGTGACAACTCAATTATTTCTTCAGTCCTGCAATATAAAATAGACACCCTAGGCAGTACAGAATTAAGTTGATGCTTTTCAGCAGAAATTCAAGGCAAGTTTCTAATTATCATGGTTGGAAAAAAAAAAAAATCCAAGTGAGACTGGACAACAGCTCCCCGCTGACACATGTGCTAAACAAACCTGTCAGTGGTTGCCAATCTGCACAACGGGCCATGAACCTCCCGGCTGTAGCCCCTTCTTCTTGGTATGCCAGCATGAGTGCAGCTGCACCTGGAATGACCCTATGAGAAGGATCCCTCTGCCACCACCCTCTTCAGTCTACCATGGGATGCTATGAAGTTCATTCAAAGTAAACCCAGGATGAATCTGCCCTTTCCTGCCATAACCCAAGGCAGAAGTCTTCTTGTTCTATGGAAGCGTTGCCTGATGTGTGGCCTAGATGTGGCTGTGGGAGGGAGGGAGTCTGACTAAATCAGATGGTAGTAGCCATTGTCATTTGCTTTTGTCTCTCAGCCTTTTGAAAAACCATTCATTCCAATTCTCAAGATGAAATTTATATGCTAATTATCAAACTGAAATTTATATGCTAATTATCAGCTAATACTTGTCTTCTGTTTAAAGCCCTTGAGGAAGCTGTTTCAATTTATCTCATATGCCACCTAGAAAGTTACTCTTCATTCCATGTAACTGTCTCCAAGGTGTGCATTCACAGTCTTTGTGTTGTATAGATAATAAGCAATGTTAATATATACAGTTTTAGACTTCTTTGAGTCTACTGAAAGAACTACTTCTACTCCTATTAGATCAAAACCCCACACTTGAAGAATCTCATACTGGTTTTCTAACTCCATCTCTAACGTTAGATTTAAATTCAGAGTAACTGATATATTCTTCTACTTCTAGTGATCTTCTGACTAACCAACAACTAAACACTCACTCTCAGGATTCACTTCCTTCAGTTCAGGCTTTTGTTTCTACTGCCTCAGGCCCCATGACCCATGATGTCTTAACAGCTTCAACTCACACACAAACACAACATACTACAAAGGTGATCTGAAATTAAGATATCACCAGCACCTGAAAATTACCAATTGAAAGCTCGCTAACATAACTAAATTCATGCAGCAAAACAATCCAAGACGTTTTGTGTCCCAAGACTGTAACCTGTACAAACTTCCTTTCTGATCTTGGCTTGGTCATTTTCTCCCATTTCTCTGTTCAAAAATAAATGGATGACAGTATTTTCTTACTTCACCGGTATGTTTTAAAGATGCATGTCAAGAATGTGAGCCACTCAGATACCAGAGTAATGGGGCCATAACCAGGACAAAACAGATTGTTTTATACCGATAAACTAATTTATGCTTCAGCAATCTCATAAGAGCGTGATCACTTCTCCCCTCATTCACCATGTCTGTAACTCTGACATTTTAATTACTAGCTATATCACTTTGCACTTCAAATTCACTCCAGTCCAGTTACTGTTCAAAAAAATTCAAGCAGTGTATAAATACTTCTATATCTTATATTTCAGTATTTTTTAAGAAATAAAGGTATGTATTGTTTGTAATTGGTCTTGTGGTTCAGGCAGCTGGCATTGCAGAATGACTAGCTGGACACGAAACACGAGAGACTTCAGATGACCACTGTGCCAAAAGACTGGATACAAATGGGTAGTGGTTCCAGACTGACACCCATATTGACTACTTGGATAATTAACATTCACAGCAATGCTGCAACTGAGTTAAGGCTGATACCGGAGTCCAGTCCTCATTAAAGTTCTGTTCAGTGTTGGCTGAAGAAAGGGGGAGAAGAGAATGCAGTAAGGGGGAAAGACGTTCTGAGAAGGTCATCTCTTCTGGGAATAACCACCCTATCAACAGGTCGTCATAAAACCTGATGGAGTGGTTTCACCACACTATACAGGACACAGCCTCTACATCCCAACTAATACAATTAACATGCAACAGGACCCATCTTACAACGGGTGTTCTTTAGAAATGTACTCTTAGAAATCAGAACACCTGCACACCACTTCCTGTCAAAGTTTCAATGACATAACAGAAGGTAAAGCAACTATCTACCCATTACTAGAATTTTTGGGATATACCTTTATACCAGAAGAGTATCACTGAACTGACGAGACAGTGTAAGTTTGCAGGGTCCCATTGTGATAAGTCATTCTATCTACCTCTTGCTCCTGAAAGAAAAACCCCTGTGTCAGGATTATCAAAACAGTCTCTATTTGACATGAACACATGCCATGGGCTAAGAGACCGCTGCTTGCCAGAGCAAGCACACATCCTCAGTATTATGTGATCAACAGAACAGCTGGAATCACAATTAAATTCAAATAGACATAAACATTTACGAAGCTTAAAGGAAAAGATTTCAAATGCACCAATAAGGTCATATTGCTTTAGCTAACTCCTGAGTGGTCAACACCAGACTGTGTAAGTTTGCTGTAGTCTATCAAAGCTGCTATGAACTATCAATACCTCTTTGTCAAATATGTTATCAGCTAAGAGCAGGAATGTTCAATTGTGGGAAGATACCCCATAGTAAGTCCACAATACAACCAATTCAGAGTTCTATCCTAGAAAGTTTAACTAAGATACAAAAATAGAGATTGCTCTTAACATGAAGAAATCATTCAGTTGGCAGGGAATTAATTTTACCTCAGTTCAGCAAAATTTAAGCACATGCTCAAGTCTAGCTTAACCAAATACAGAAATACAAAGGATCTTAAGAAATACATGCTTCAAGATTTTACTCAACTAAGACTTGGCCTACTTCTTTCCTTTATTTGTATAATAAGCAATAGGGACTAGCAGTGACTTGCAACCAGCAAAGATAATGTTTACTGGAGGGGCACATGAGCACTGCAAGGTACTATTAATTCAGATGTTCCAAAAAATATAATTTCATGCACCAATCTTAAATGGTACATTAAAAAAAAAAAAAAAAAAAATCACAATGAAGCATCTAAAATAAGTGTCATTTGAAGTCAATGACAAGACACTGCCTGATCTCAAGGAACTTTGAATCATATCTCAGAAGAAACACAGCTGAACATGCATTGTGTAAGTTGGTTTTAGTCCTCCATATTTTTATCAGGATAGCATTTAATTTCTTGCAAGTTGTTCAGAAAGTCTGATCACAAACTATTTCTCAACACATGTCAAATAATCTAAGCTAAATTATACATTTCAAGTCCAATGTTATTCACTGCAGTGTTAAGAAAGCACTATGCCATGACACAGATTCACTCTCATAAGTAACAAGGCACTGACAGTTTCTCACAGGTATCTGTTTCTGATACACAGTGAAAATGTTACCTTAGCAAGTTAGTGTGATATCAGAATCTGCTAAAAGGCAGCAGAAATTAGTCAAGCATAGCCTTCTCTTGCCTTGCTGTCACCCATGACAGCATACCATTTCAAATACTTTTAGGACTTCTCCCATTCTAGCTGTCAGCTTTCACAGGTATAAAGAAACCCCAACAAATAAACAAACCAACCAACCAACCAAAACCAAACCAAAACCAAAGAAAAGCAAAATTACAGTTTCATTACTTAAAGGGCATGTCTGCAGAACAATCAGCTTAGAGTGTTGAGTCCTCACTGCTTTCTTCCCATACTTGAAAGTAGAGAAGCAAAACCATTTGTTTTTTTCCTATTCATGTCCACCACCTTTCAGTGCTTCAAGTTCTAGAAATAAAATTTGTTTCTTAGGCAATTTACATCACATCAGATGCCAAAGGGAAGTCAGGAAGAAGCACTGAATCACCTTCTATTTTCACTTGATGTTTCTGTCTTCCCCTCAAATAGTGGGAATGACAATTCCCGAAACAGAGCATAGCTCAGATATGCTGGAATCACATCTCGTTTTTAGAAGCATCCTGTCCTGGTCAACTTTTACCTCTTCTTCCCCAAGAACTCCTCTCTCCCTAGTTGCATGCTATGCTTCTGGGTGTACACAAATATTTTTTAAAAACCTCTGCCTAGGACTCCAGTTGTCCAGCCATTACTTACAGTTCACTTAAGTCATTTGCAACGAGAGAAAGCTGCTTTTCATTGTGGTAGGTTTTACTCATTCCACTGAAATTTAATAGCAAGGTATAATTCAGAAGATACTGTGTGAAAAGTGTTTTTACTGTATCCTTGATGCAGTACTAAGCAAAAAGTACTACTACTAAAAAACAAGGGGAAAGCTCATTGGCTACCTTGGCAATGTCTCTTCAATAACTTAATCCTCTGTCTGTCATTACTGTACATTGTCACTGAAACTCACTAAAGGTTCTTTATCACCAGGAAATATAACTCAGATCAATCTGCCTGTAAAATACTAGCTTAAAGAAAGACAGAATGAGATGAGAAAGCAGGATGTAATTACCCATATTAGCAGGTTACTACCAGGTCCCCTAACTGATGTTCATAAAGGAGGTATGTATTTAGACTTTGTTTTCTTGCAAATCAAAAGACTACCCCCAAAGCCAGAGTTACTGACCCAAGCAAGAGAACGGCTGAAAGCGAACAAACCTTACATACAGAAATACAAGATCGAAACTTTAAGTACAGTAGCTCAATGACACAGAACCTTCTTAGATTCATAGAACAGAATCACAGAATCATTTGGGTTGGAAATGACCTTTAAGATCATCAAGTCCAATCGTTAACCTAGCACTGCCACGCCCACCACTAAACCATATTCCTAAGCGGCCATGTCTACATGTCTTTTAAATACTTTCAGGGATGGTGACTCAACCACTTCCCTGGGCAGCCTGTTCCAATACTTGCTAATCCTTTCGGTGAAGAATTTTTTCCTAATATTGAATCTAAACCTTCCCTGGCACAACCTGAGGCCATTTCCTCTTGTCCTGTCACTTGTTACTTGGGAAAAGCGACCAACATCCACCTTGCTGCAACCTCCTTTCAGGTAGTTGTAGGGAGCAATAAGGTCTCCTCTGAGCTTCCTTTTCTCCAGACTAAACCACCTCAGTTCCCTCAGCTTCTCCTCACAGGTCTTGTTCTCCAGGTCTTTCATCAGCTTTGTTGCTCTTCTCTAGACACGCTCCAGCACCTCAATGTCTTTCTTGTAATGAGGGGCCCAAAACCGATCACAGTATTTGAGTTGTGGCCTCACCAGTGTCAAGTAAAGGGGGATAATCACTTCCCTAGACACAGAATCAGAATCATCAAGGTTGCAAAAGACCTTGAAGATCATCTAGTCCAACCATAGTCCTGCTGGCCACATTATTTCTGATACAATCCAGGATACCATTGGCCTTCTTGGCTACCTGGGCACACTGCTGGCTCATTTTCAGCCAGCTGTTGACCAACAGCCCCAGGGCCCTTTTCCACCCAGCAGCTTTCCAGCCACTCTTCCCCAAGCCTGTAGTGTTGCAGGGGGTTGTTGTGACCCAAGTGCAGGACCAGACACTCAGCCTTGTTGAACCTCATACAATTGGCCCCGGTTCATCAATCCAGCCTGTCCAGATCCCTCTGTAGAGCCTTCCTACCCTCCAGCAGATCAACCCTCCCACCCAACTTGGTGTTGCCTGCAAACTTACTGAGGGTTCACTTGATCCCCTCATCCAGATCATTGATAAAGATATTAAACAAAACTGACTCCAGTACTGAGCCCTGGGGAACACCACTTGTGACCTGCTGCCAGCTGGATTTAACTCTGTTCACCACAACTCTTCGGGCCCGGCGATCCAGCCAGTTTTTTACCCAGCGAAGAGTACACCCATCCAGGCCATGAGCAGCCAGTTTCTCCAGGAGAATGCTGTGAGAAACAGTGTTGAAGGCTTTATGAAAGTCCAGGTAAACAACACCCACAGCCTCTCCCTCATCCACTAAGCAGGTCACCTTGTCATAGAAGGAGATCAGGTTTGTCAAGCAGGACCTGCCTTTCATAAGCCCCTCCTGACTGGGTCTGATCACCTAGTTGTCCCATATGTGCCATGTGATGGCACTCAAGATGATCTGCTCCATAACCTTCCTCGGCACTCTGACCTCAGTGTGTAGGGGTGACCTCATTCTGACAGGTCTGTAATCCCCCAGATCCTCCTTCTGGCCCTTCTTGTAGATGGGTGTCACATTTGCTAACTTCCAGTCAACTGGGATCTCCTCTGGTTAGCCATAAATGATGGAAAGTGGCTTGGTGAGCACTTTTGCCAGCTCCTCAGTACCCTCGGGTGGATCCCATCCGGCCCCATAGACCTGTGTGTGTGTCTAAGTGGTGTAGCAGGTCACTAACACTTTCCCCTTGGATTATGGGGGCTTCATTCTCCTCACCATCCCTGTCTCCCACCTCAGGAGGCTGGTACCCTGAGAACAATTGGTCTTACCATTAAAAACTGAGGCAAAGAAAGCATTAAGTACCTCAGCCTTTTCCTCATCCTTTGTCACTGTGTTCCCCGCCCCCCGCCCCCCCTCCATCCAATAAAGGGTGGAGATTCTCCTTAGCCCTCCTTTTGTTGTGAATGTATTTATAGAAACATTTTTTATTGTCTTTTACAGCAATAGCCAGATTAAGCTCTAGCTGGGCTTTGGCCCTTCTAATGTTCTCCCTGCATAACATCACAACATCCTTGTAGTCCTCCTGAATTGCCTGCCCCTTCTTCCAAAGGTCTTAAAGTCTCTGTTTTTTCCTGAGTTTCAGCCAAAGCTCTCTGTTCAGCCAGGACAGTCTTCTTCTCCGATGTCTTGTCTTTTGGCACATGGGGACAGGCAGTTCCTGTGCCTTTAAGATTTCCTTCTTGAAGAATGTCCAGCCTTCCTGGACTCCTTTGCCCTTCAGGACTGCCTCCCAAGGGACTCTGTCAACCAGGCCCCTAAACAGGCCAAAATCTGACCTCCGGAACTCCAAGGTTCCTGTGATATTCGCATCAAGGTCACCTAAAATATGAACTACTTTGGCTCCCCTCCTCTTTCTCCTCTATCAGTTAATCTCTTCATATACTTAAGGAATACAACCTGAAGTCTTTCAGAAATACAAAACAGTCTTTCTTTCATTTTCCTACTACCTACTGTAGCAGTAGCTTTTACTTAAGAGGTTTTTTTAATCTGCATTAACTACAAGTATGGTCTAGTAACAGTATTAGCAAAACCCATGCCTCCATAATGCCACGTCACCAGTAAGCTACAAGTGCAGCAAGCTTTAGAAGTCAACAAGCAGCATTCACAAACAGATAAACTCCATAACTCCTGCTTTCATTTATTCAGGATACAAGAAATGTCTTAGAGCCATTAAGATTGTTTTCTTTCTTGTTTAGTTAAGCTTAAGATCTAATGAAAGATCAAAGATTAAGCCAGTCCATTAATAAAGAAGTAAACAAATGTCAGAAGCAATACAAGCTTCTTTCCATAGGGTGCTAAATCCATAGCACAGCATGCCTTTTTAGCTAAGTCTGGCTCACAAAGACTAAGGTGAGTCACACGTGGATTCATATTCCATGTCCCTAATCCATGAATGTTCCTTCTTCCCATTTTAATAAAAGTCAAACCCTACAACAGTGTATTAAAAGCTTAAGCAAACAGAATATTAAACTTCATCTGGACCTCCGAAACAATTGCCAGTGACATTTCCCATGACCCCTAATGCTGGAAGTCAAAAAGAGTGAAAAACATGCAAATAACTTTACCACAGAAACTAAAAGCAGAATAGAAGGCTGTTCACCTTTGTTTGCATCACAGTCCATCGAGCCCATCACTGCGTTATGCTATTTGCTTACAGTGGCTGCCTCGGTCTTAATAAAACAGTGTGATCTGTTTGTTGAATGCTCCAAAGCCCTAATACATTAAAAGAAGTTGCGCACACAGGAAGGGTAGCTTACCTGTTTGTGGGCAGGGGAGGGCTTCTCATTAGCTGAGGTCCTAATGCAGAGTCTGCAAAATAAAGGACAAAGATCCATTAGGCCACACCAGTAATAACTGCCATATTTTCTGGAGAATAAAGACTTTTTTTATTTTTTTTTTCTTTTTTTTTTTTTTTTTTTTTTTTTTTTTTTACAAAATGGTTCTGACTAAGCATTAAGCCAAATAAATTCTTGTGCAATACAAGAGTTCATCTTGGCATCTAGATTTGCATGTTACCCCTAAGCTTTTCATTCCCTCAGAAGGATGACACGAAATAAAAATGTTTTTACTAGGGACATGTTGTGCAACATATGCTCTTAAGCATGTATTTCTGCATTACATAATCCAATATTTGACAGGGAAAGAATAGAGCTTAAACCCAAAGTAACAACCTCTGACATACAAAGTCTAATTGCACATTTCATTATAAGATGATCCTAATGATTTATTTCATGCTGACACCAAAAAGATTCAACCCAAAATATTGCCAGTAGAATGTGTACTGGCACAGAAAAAGAACTTACCCTGAAAAGCAGGATTTAGACTAAGAAAAATGAATACATGGCAATGTAAAGGCAAACATGGTTAAATGAGTCCCCACAGACTGAACACTTTGGGCAAGACAGTGCAGAAAGACCACAGTGACACCACTTAAATAGCTAAGAGATCTGTAGGAAATTATCTTACTGTATCAATCAACATAGTTGGAAAAGTTATGTGCTTTTGATGCACATTTCCTGTATGATGTGTAAAAGAGCATGCTTGAACCTCTAAATAAGAGTTTACAACCTCAAGCAGTAAGACCAAATCGACCTCTAAGTAGTCCCATTAGCTGATGGCAATTGCACTATCAGCAGTTTATGCACAGTCCTGAATAACTTTTAGGAATAAATGTAAAAGCTGTCCCTTGCACCGGCTCTCTGCAGGGGGGAATTTCAACTTCTCAGGTATGCTTGCAGTCTGTCTGGAAGAGGTAAAGTGTTCCCTTGCAGAGATGTTGGAGGGATGCTACCCCCAAATGGCAACTCAGAAGTGAAGAGCTGAGTGGGAAAACAGCCATGCTCTAAGCCCATACTCTGTCCATGTGCACCAGGGCCAGTAGGTTTCACTGAACCACCAATAACTCTTTACAAGAAAGTGTATGAATGGTCTTCACGTTATCTCCTTTTCAGACTATGAATCATTTCTGCACAGTACAGCAAAACCAGGAACTACTTGGACATTTAAGCATAACACTATGATGCACAGCACTTTTAGAGCACTAATCATAGTCTTAATCCTCTCACCTATCACCGTAGACTTGAATATGCCAATGCTTTCAAATACCACTGTGGTCTTAAATGGAAAATCATCTCAATAATGAGCAATTGACCTGCCAGAACACATTAGCTCCTTTCCATAATCATCACTTCTACTCAAGCCACATATCAGTCTTATTTCCAGACCAAATGGGAACAGCATGAACTTGACAATAAAAGATACAAAACATAATTTGAAACCCTAACCCATGTACAGCTGACAAAATTATAATGTTTTTCTGGGATCCAGGAATACTAGAAATTTCCATTATTCAAGTGAAAAACGATTAGATATGCCAGCAGGGTCTATATTCCAGACTAATGACCATCATCTGCATCCTATTTAGATAATAAAGGTTTGCAGCACACAGATAATTAAAGGAAAAGCTTGAGATAAAGGCAGAACAAGAAAAAGAAAACTACTTATCTTCATTTAATGCTAAACATATCTAATAGCTCACCTAATAAAGGCATAATACTTGCCAGTGAGATGCCCTAGAAACTTCGGAGTTCAAGGCAAGAGTAGCCTCTGGAGCTGGAATCAACTGAAACATTTTTTTTTTCCTAAACGCACTCAGTATTTGAACTGTTTAAATGACCTTTTCCTTGAAAGGGTTGGAAGAAAGAGGCACTGAACTATTTTCACCCTACTGTATGCCTGAAGACTGACTAGCATATCAGTAGAATAACATCATAATCCTTAACTGTTCACACTAGAGTTTCACCCATGCTGGCAATAAGACGTGACTTCAAAATTATCTGCCACTGAAGCTGAATCCTCCCTGAATACGTGAGCTAGGATAGATCATAAAACACGTGTTGTGCAGAAAAGCAGTTTAAGTTTTCAAGTGTACCATTTCCCCATTTGTAACATCCATGCATCTACACTAGTTTCTTAAGGAAAGCAGTCATGTGAAAAATCACAAGCGTGCGACCCTTGAGATTTGGAAAACAAATTTATGACCAACTCAAGAAAGATGCTTCAGTGGATCAATATAAGTGTCCTATAATAACCTTCAGCTCCCACCTAAAAATGGAATAAATTCTACCCATCGGAAAACCACCTTCACAGTTTTACTGTACTCAGTTAAGAAGCTCTCAAAAAGCTCAAGGGCTAACTTATGCATGTTAGCTTATATGTTAGAAAAATATCTGAAGGTGACGGGAACTGCAGGTCTCCGCAGTTTTCACAGTCAGCCCGCTTTTCTATAGCCACTTAGACTTTAACACTGTCCTCTACATGCAGTAAAGTTTCTTCACACTGATTTTTCACTTAGTACACAAGTTGTCTTTGATTCAGCAGCACAAATTATACAGAAGTCCTTTTTGCAACTAATTTTCTCCTCTCCAGACTCACATAATCTGTTCCCTCTCCCACATCCTAGGCTCCCCTGCTCTGCCTTAGAGTTCACACGGGCTATCAGAAGATGTGAGGCTACCTCAGGACCTGTTTTCACATAGCAACTTAAACATGTGCCTGTTAGCTAGAACTCAAAGTCCTTGCATGTGCAAGCAAGTAAAGCAACTGCACTACACTATTCTGCCAGTTACAGAAATCAAAACCAGTTGCTAATTAGCACTAACATACTTAGCTATTTTTATTTTCACCTCCATTTCACCAATAAACTGGCACTACACAATACTTAATAAGTTTCTAAGCCCTAGAAGGCTGCTTCTACTGCAGCAAATACTCCCTAGAAATGTATCCAAACAGGTAGAGCTGTCCTGTTAATAAACAGGTAAATGGTCCTGTCAGGTTAAAAAGCTTCACTGCATGAATCAAATAACAAAAATAATATATAAGTACATTTTATAATTTTTTCCTAAGCCGTATTTATAATGCAGAAGAGTAATTGCATAAAAACAGCTACGTGTTATGTATGAGGAATTTAAATTGTAACTTCTGGGTACTCCCAGGTGTTAACATGTTGTGACTTGTGAGCAATTTCCTCTTCATGGGTGACAGCTCATCACAAGTGGTTGGGCAAGGTTTTACTACCTGTAAAGCTTACAGATCAGATTCTGGTTCTGCTTTGCATTCTTAGAGTTAGAATTAGGAAAACCACCATAAATGGGGAGAAAAATGGGATAAGTATCCTGTAACAAGTCAAAAAAGCATTTAAATTCATAGTGTCATTTTTAGACTTAAGATCCTGGCAAAAAAAAACCTGTGGAGACTCTTCCACCGTTAATGAAGCTTTCACCCTCAGACAAAATGAAGCATGATGACAGGGGTTGAGAGTGTGTGGATCAGGTTAAGGGCCAATAAAGCAGATCTTGCTGTGGGAGTCTGCTATAGACCTCCCAACCAAAGCAGTGAGGTGGATGAAGCTTTCTACAAATAGTTGGGAGAAATCTCGCGGTCACTTGCCGTTGTTCTTGTGGGGGACTTTAACCTCCTGGATATCTGCCGGGATCACAACACAGCGCAGAAGGAACAATCCAGGAGGTTCCTGGAATGTATGGAGGATAACTTCCTCATGCAGCTGGTGAGTGAACCGACCAGGGAAGGTGCCCTCCTGGACCTGCTTCTTGTGAATGGGGAAGAGCTTGTGGGGGAGGTAAAGGTTGGAGGCTGTCTAGGGTGCAGTGATCATGAGATGATCGAACTTTTGATCCTTCGAGAAACAAAGAGAGGGGTTAGTAAAACTGTCACCTTAGACTTCCGGAGGGCTAACTTCGACCTGTTCAAGAGACTGATTAACAAAATCCCTTGGGAGGCTGCCTTGAAGGAAATGGGAGTCCAGAAAGGCTGGAC
Source organism: Strix aluco (assembly GCF_031877795.1). Lineage (NCBI taxonomy): Eukaryota > Metazoa > Chordata > Aves > Strigiformes > Strigidae > Strix > Strix aluco. The sequence continues at coordinate 8,287,089 of NC_133971.1, forward strand.
ATACTTCAAGAGCGAAGTCATAAAGGCACAGGAGCAGGCTGTTCCTGTCTGCCGAAAAACAAGCAGGTGGGGAAGGAGACTGACCTGGCTAAACAGGGACCTTTGGCTGCATCTCAAGAACAAAAGGAGAATCTATCGCCTTTGGAAGAGGGGCCAGGCCTCTCATGAAGACTATAAAGTCATAGTGAAGTTATGCAGGGAGAACATTAGGAGAGCCAAAGCTCAGCTAGAGCTCAACTTGGCTGCAGCTGTTAAGGATAACAAAAAATCTTTCTATAAATTCGTTAACAGCAAGAGGAGGATTAGAGAAAATCTCCCTCCTTTACTGGATGCAGAGGAAAACATGGTAACTAAGGACGAGGAAAAGGCTGAGGTGCTCAATGCCTACTTTGCCTCAGTCTTTAGCAGTGGAACTGGCTGTTCCCTGGACACCCAGTCTCATGAGCTGGGAGATGGGTAGGGGAAGCAGACTGATGTCAGCACAGCTGAAGAGGAGGTGGTCAGAGACCTGCTACACCACTTGGATGCACACAGGTCTGTGGGACCGGATGGGTTACACCCAAGGGTGCTGAGGGAGTTGGCAGATGTGCTCGCCAAGCCGCTGTCCATGATTTACCTGAAGTCATGGCTAACTGGGGACGTCCCATTGGACTGGAGGGTGGCAAATGTTACACCCATCTACAAGAAAGGCAGGAAGGAGGATCCAGGAAGCTATAGACCTGTCAGTCTGACCTCGGTGCCAGGGAAGGTCATGGAGCAGGTCACCTCGGGTGCCATTAAAAGTCATATAATGGACAACCAGGGGATCAGACCTAGTCAGCATGGGTTTATGAAAGGCGGGTCCTGCCTGACAAACCTGATCTCATTCTACGACAGGGCAACCTGCTTATTGGATGAGGGAAAGGCTGTGGATGTTGTCTACCTTGACTTTAGTAAGGCCTTTGACACCGTTTCCCACAGCATTCTCCTGGCAAAACTGACTACTCACGGCTTGGATGGGCACACGCTTTGCTGGGTAAAAAACTGGCTGGATGGCCGGGCCCAAAGAGTTGTGGTGAATGGAGTTAAATCCAGTTGGTGGCCGGTCACGAGTGGTGTCCCCCAGGGCTCGGTTTTGGGGCCACTCCTGTTTAACATCTTTATTGATGATCTAGACGAGGGGATCGAGTGCACCCTCAGTAAGTTTGCAGATGACACCAAGTTGGGTGGGAGTGTTGATCTGCTTGAGGGTAGGGAGGCTCTGCAGAGAGACCTGGACAGGCTGGAGTGATGGGCTAAGACCAACTGTAGGAGTTTCAATAAGGCCAAATGCCGGGTGCTGCACTTGGGCCACAACAACCCCCAGCAGCGCTACAGGCTTGGGGAGCAGTGGCTGGAGAGCTGCCAGTCAGAGAGGGACCTGGGGGGGTTGATTGACAGCCAGATGTACATGAGCCAGCAGTGTGCCCAGGTGGCCAAGAAGGCCAATGGCATCCTGGCTTGTATCAGAAATAGTGTGGCCAGCAGGGACAGGGAAGGGATCTTGCCCCTGTACTCGGCACTGGTGAGGCTGCACCTCGATTACTGTGTTCAGTTTTGGGCCCCTCGCTACAAAAAGGACATTGAATTACTCGAGCGTGTCCAGAGAAGGGCAACGAAGCTGGCAAAGGGTCTGGAGCACAGGTCGTATGAGGAGCGGCTGAGGGAACTGGGGTTGTTTAGTCTGGAGAAGAGGAGGCTGAGGGGAGACTTCATCGCCCTCTACAACTACCTGAAAGGAGGTTGCAGAGAGCTGGGGATGAGCCTCTTTAACCAAGTGACAAGTGATAGGACAAGAGGTAATGGCCTCAAGGTGTGCCGGGGAAGGTTTAGACTGGATATTAGGAAACATTTCTTTACAGAAGGGGTTGTTAGGCGTTGGAATGGGCTGCCCAGGGAGGTGGTGGAGTCCCCATCCCTGGAGGTGTTTAAGAGTAAAGTTGACTTAGCGTTTAGGGATATGCTGTAGTTGGGAACTGTCAGTGTTAGTTCAATTGTTGGACTGGATGATCTTCAAGGTCTTTTCCAACCTAGACGATTCTGTGATAGGAAGTAATGTGAATTGAGATCTTCATCTAGAAAGTTTTTACTTCAGTATACTTACTACTCTTTTGAAACCAAATTAACCTTTCATTGAAATACGAAAAAGGACTATGAAAAGGAAAAAGGATATTATCCTGGATGTGAACAGGTTCACGTGAATGCTAGTATAACTGCTTTCTTGTTCAATTCACCTCACTTCCAGCAAGTTGTTTCCAGAACATCTTCACCTGTCCCTTTAACCCTCAACCTTCCCACTTCATTACTTAATCCTCTGTGACCAGTAGGTTCAGAGGGTTACTAGTCCTGTATACTCTCAAGGGCAACCTTGGCTGCAGTGATCAAGAAACGGTGGAGGTCAAGATCCTTAGGGAAGCGAAGAGGGTGCATAGCAAGCTCGCTACCCTGGACTTCAGGAGAGCAGACTTTGGCCTCTTCAGGGGTCTGCTTGGCAGGGTAAGATGGGATAAAGCCCTGGAGGGAAGAGGGGCCCAAGAAAGCTGGTTAATATTCAAGGATCACCTCCTCCAAGTCAGGAGTGATGCATCCCAACAAAGAGGAAGTCAATAAGTCTGCCAGGAGGCCTGCATTCATGAACAAGGAGCTCCTGGACAAGCTCAAACACAAAAGAGAAGCCTATGGAGGGTGGAAGCAAGGACAGGTAGCCTGGGAGGAATACAGAGAAACTGTCCAAGCAGCCAGCGATCAAGTTAGGAAGGCCAAAGCCCTGACAGAATTAAATCTGGCCAGGGACATCAAGGGCAACAAAAAAAGTTTCTACAGGCACATCGGTGATAAAAGGAAGACTAGGGAAAATGTGGGCCCTCTCTGGAAGGAAATGGGAGACATGGTCACCCAGGATATAGAGAAGGTTGAGGTACTCAACAACTTTTTTGCCTCAGTCTTCACTAGTAAATGCTCCAGCCACACTGCCCAAGATGCAGAAGGTAAAGGCAGGGACTGGGAGAAGTAAAAACCACCCACTGTAGGAGAAGATCAGGTTCAAGAGCATCTAAGGAACCTGAAGGTGCACCTGATGAGATGCATCTGTGGGTCCTGAGGGAACTGACCAATGAAGTAGCCAAGCCACTATCCATCATATTTGAGAAGTTGTGGCAGTTCAGTGAAGTTCCCTCTAACTGGAAAAGGGGAAACATAACCCCCATTTTTAAAAAGGGAAAGAAGGAAGACCCAGGGAACTACAGGCCAGTCAGTCTCACCTCTGTGCCCAGCAAGGTTATGGAGCGATCCTCCTGGAAACTATGCACATGGAAAATAAGGAGGTGATTGGTGACAGCCAACATGGCTTCACTAAGGGCAAATCGTGCCTGACGAATCTAGTGGCCTTCTACAACAAGGTTACAGCATTGGTGGATAAGGGAAGAGCAAATGATGTCATCTACCCGGACTTGTGCAAAGCTTTTAACACTGTCCCACACAACATACTTGTCTCTACACTGTAGAGACGTGGGTTTGATGGATGGACCACTCAGTGAATAAAGAACTAGCTGGATGGTCGCACTCAAAGACTTGTGGTCAACAGCTCGATATCCAAGTGGAGAGCAGTGACGAGTGGCGTTCCTCAGGGGTTGATGTTGGGACCAGTGCTGTTTAACACCTTTGTTGGCGACATGGATCAAGTGCACCCTCAGCAAGTTTGTCGCCGACACCAAGCTCTGTGGTGCAGTCGACAGGCTGAAGGGAAGGGATGTGCCATCCAGAGGGACCTGGACAGGCTGAAGAGGTGGGCCCGTATAGACCTCATGAAGTTCAACAAGATTAAGTGCAAGGTCCTCCCCGTGGGTCAGGGCAATCCCAAGCACAAGTACAGGCTGGGAGAGGAGTGGACGGAGACCAGCCCTGTGGAGAAGGACTTGGGGGTGTTGCTGGATGGAAAACTGAATATGAGCCAGCAATGTGAGCTCGCAGCCCAGAAAGCCAACCATATCCTGGGCTGCATCAAGAGAAGCTTGACCAGCAGGTCAAAGCAGGTGATTATCCCCCTCTACTCTACTCTACTCTCATGAGACCCCACCTGGGGGGGGGGGTCCAGCTCTGGGGCCCCCAACATAACAAGGACATGGACCTGCTTGGATGGGTCCAGAGAAGGGCCATGAACATGATCAGGGAGCTGGAGCACCTCCCATATGAGGACAGGCTGAGTTGGGCTTGTTCAGCTGGAAAAGAGAAGGCTCCAGGGAGACATAGCAGCCTTCCAGTACTTAAAGGGGGACTAGAGGAGAGATGGAGAGGGACTGTTTATCAAGGAGTGTAGTGATAGGATGAGGAGTAATGGTTTTAAACTGAAAGAGGGCTGATTTAGACTAGATATAAGGCAGAAATTCTTCCCTGTGAGGGTGGTGAGGCCCTGGCACAGGTTGCCCAGAGAAGCTGTGGCTGCCCCCTCCCTGCAAGGGTTCAAGGCCAGGTTGGACAGGCCTTTGGGCAACCTGGGCTAGTGGAAGGTGTCCCTGCCCAGGGCAGGGGGGTTGGAACTAGATGGTCTTTAAGGTCCCTTCCAATCCAATCCAAAGCAATCTATGATTCTATGATTATCAACAGACTGCATTAAATGCGTAATACATGTCGATCAAGAGAACACAAAGGGCAAGTTCAGAGATTGAAAGGGTCATTATCATAACTACCAGCTATTACACTTCTTTTAAATCAAAGCAGAACAGTAATGATTGCCTCAAGTAACTATCTGATGGGTCTTAAAAGCTAAGCTGTGATGCTGGTGAAGGAAAGCTCATTTGCTATTGTCACAGCCACTGTGACAGTTTGACAAGAAATCAATAGTTACACTACCCACTGGATGAAAAGAAGAAAGCCTGGTTAGCTTTTAGTGTGTCAAACTCCTCCCACTATTAGGACACCAATGCATAGACCCTCCAATTACTTCACTCCATCTGCTTCAAAACACTGTTTCATGCTTCAGCTCTCCACAGGCTTTCTCCAATTCAACCACTCGAGTCAAGCAAGAGAGGACACTTCAACATTGCAGCTGACAACTCTTGTTCATCCAACAGAATTTTCACCCACAGACATCATGCAGAGTCTAAGCATATGCTGCTCCAAGAGCCCCTAATATGTTCCACCATTTAAAAAAAATTTATATTTAAAGACTGCACACAAATCATCTCCAGAAAACAGGCTGGCAATAAAAGGCAGTTGCTTTCAATGCATTCATCAGGAGATGAAAAATAACATGAATTGTGGCAAATATCTTCACAGAAAAATACCTGCTCAAAACTTGCAAATTAAGAAAAACCCAGCTCATCACAAAGCTTACAAGCTTCATTAGAAGGCTTACGCTTTTTAGGAACTATTTCACTTAATTGAAGACACTGCCAGATAAACATATTTACGGAGAATCGTTTAAAAACTGCTCAAATTCCCATGTAAGCTATTTCAGGAGGCATGTCTGATCTGAGCACATTCCTAAAACAATTTCTGAAAGGGGTCTTGTCTCCTAGTCAACAGTATATGCCACATCTGATTTTAAAGGAGTTAAAGAATTGGTTTTTCTCACCTATATTAAAATGATGTCCGTTGTTATGAAAGAGCATCCCTTCTGCCCAGGTGGTGTAAGAACCCCCTAGCAGGAGGGACCATAAAGGGAGCAACAGGCCTGAAGGATAAATTGTTTCCACAAGTCAACAAATCATCAAGGAGTGCAAGCTTCAAACATGTTCAAATTCACCAGGCAAACTCATCTCGTTATCGCAGTGCCATAGGTGAAGTCAACTTTTTATAGTATCACATTCTGCCAAACTGCTCAGCATCTCAGTACATTGTAAGGTGCAGCTGGGTTCAGCTCAACACTGGTTACCAGCCTTTCCTTACAAAATATCTTTTTTTGGTGATATGGTGATATATGGCCTGGATGCTTTGGCATGCTTAACAGACAGGTCCAATTTGGAACTTCTCATCAGTAGAACTACACTTCTGACCTGTGCTAGAGTCTGAAATGAAGTTGCTCACACTATGTGAGCTACATAAGGGTCAGAAAGGCCATTTCCAAACCAGTCGCTAAGCTGATTCTTCACAGTGCATCAATGAACTGCAGTTGCTTATCAGACAATCTCATCAAGCAAGATTGACCTTCAGTACCTCTAGTGACTGAGGATATTTTGAAAACAAAGTGCCCATGGAGTCAACTCAGCCATCTAATGCTTCAAACTGAAAAAAACATTAACCTATAATCCACAGTCCAAAAGGACAAAGGTAACAGCTTTGGTGAGCACTCATTTGTTCTTTATACAGTAATTCAGCACATAACTAAAACTTGCTTCAGACCAACATCTGCAGTTGGACATTCCAGAAATGAAAGATCACTAGTTGCAGCCTACACACAAGCCGAGCATGTGTCCAAATGATGCTTTCTACAGGTAACGAAATACACTAGCGAGGGGACGTTAAGAGTGTTCAGTTTCCTGTCTGAGAAAAGCCATCAGTGTATTAGGAATATAGAGCCGTTGTCCTGAGATTGTCTGCATATAAGACCTACCTAGAATCCCCTGCGAAGGCTGGGTTTCTATCCCACAACCTACGCTTCCCCTGCCCCAGGGAGCATTTACCTACATGCTTCATATCACTGCCCCATGAGATTGTGGAGGATAATTTCTTTTTAGAACCTAAGCTTTCACTAGCTGCAAGATGAGCAAACAGAATAAAACAACTCAAGAACTGTATGCCTGGGAACAGGTCTCTGTAAAGACAACAGATCTCCAGCTTTTCATGTTGTAAATAAAACCGGCAGGTGTGGAACACAGCAGGGCTTTAACTGCAGACCAAAGCAGGCCTCGGCACAAAGAGAGCTAAGCGAAAAAATTTTAACAGTAGTCCAGGCAGGTGATCCTGCCACCATGGGCTTTATCTCTAAAACTCCCAGACCCTGAATCATATTCCATTTGATGAACAAATCTTGACCCAATTTAAGATGACTGTTCTGTGTTGTTACCACTACCTGGTAACACTGAAGTGGTAAAGGGTTTCTGCCAGGCCTCAGATGCTGAGGCCTTAATATAACATAATTTTCCACCAAGTCCAAGTAACTGCAACTAACAGCTTTTACCAAAAAGGTGGGACAGTCATTGCATAAAGCATATCCTGCACCTCTTCAGGAAAAAGTACCATTATTTTTCATTACTTTTTCTTGAGTCCTCTTCTTCTTTACTTTACAGAGGTCACTGTATCACCTTCTCTTCAGAGCTGTGAAGAAAGAGTACTCATTTTAAGTTTTAAATTGATTCATCTAACTTACTGCTTGAAGACTGCAGTTTTTCCCCTATACTTTGGAAAATGGTATTCTACAAGCACCTATCTTGAAATCCCTTTCTTACTGGCAAAATTGCCTCTACAAATAATTTTCCCTAGTCAGGTTGCCCTAGGCAGATCCAAATATTTCAGTTACATCACCAGTCACAAAAATCAGCCCTTTGCTGGAAGTTGTTTTATGTTGACTTACAGCACATTTTAAAGATGGCACTGAGCTGAAGAAGTTGAAGAAATGTGCATTTTCAGCTTACTTTTCTTGCCTACACCCAAGTGATAAATAATGTATGCTCATACTAAAAATTAAGGGGAAGAGAAGGCCCAAATGTCAGCCTAACACTGGATATGCGGAAAAATTAGGGCTGAAAAATTTATGAAGAATGCAGGAAAAAACAACCGTGGAATTAAGTAACCTGAACCAGAGATAGAATCATAGAATGGTTTAGGTTGGAAGGGACCTTTAAAGGCTCTCTAGTCCAACCCCCCTGCAATAGGCAGGGACATCCTCAACTAGATCAGGTTGCTCAGAGCCCCATCCAACCTGAACTTGAATGTTTCCAGGGACTGGGCATCTGCAACCTCCCTGGGCAACCCAGAGAGGGTGAGTCACGTATTTAAAATGTGACCTCACATAATACCTATTCAAGCAGCTCAAGCACAATTGCAGACAGGAAGATCAGGGGACTGTGGATCTCTACTTCCAGTTTTTACAGACCTGTGACCTTAGGCAAAACCCTTTAACAACCCTATTTGGTTTACAGCATTACCCTTTGCAAAATGGAACAAAAAACATTTTTAAATTAGTTTTACATTAGTTTATAGCTTATATTGCACATCGGACCAGGAACATGCTAGGTACAAGGGTTTACAACATCTTCTGAAATTCTGAAGTACTTTGCAGTATTATGAAGATAGCTATAGAACTGTGTTTTTGAAAAAGGGTTTAATATTTGAGACAAGCTACAAGCTTACTCTAAGTATGAAATACCATTAGCATTAGAACCTGACATGTTGCGCATAATGAGACACACCATAATGCCACTTACCAGCATTCTCAACTAAAACACCCCATTAAGAAATACATCCATTAGAGATCAATCAGACAATAAGTGTCATGGATCAATTTATTTGGGCGGTGCAAGCTCTGCAGTTGTTTGCTGGGTCTCAGTAAGCACGCTCAGCTTCCCTATACTGATTACTATAATAATCTCTGTATTAGTAATATACACATATTTGAGGAAACAGTCCTCCAGATTCAACACACCAAAGCTGCATAACCAACTTTTACTCTAGATTCTGCTTGTCTGAAAAGTGTAACGTTCCCAGTGCTGTCCTCAGAGAGAGATCAGCTTCTGCGCTGCAGCAAAACATTTTGGTGCTGACATAAGCAACCTGTTTCCCAATGAGGTGACTACAAATCTTGTTTTTAACCAGTAGTTTGCAGTTTCAGCCTCTATGAACCCTCTGCCCACTGCTCTCCCATAATCAGCCATTCTCTGTAGCACTTCATCTGCTGCTTAATTGTAGCATAGCTCTCCTGTTAGATTACCTATTTACAACTGACTCCCAAAAGCCCCAGTAAAACTCCTTTAATGGGCAGAATATCAACTTTTTAATACATCTCCAACACCAGAATGTTCTTAAAGAACAGGAACATGTCAGTGAAAGCACTCTACTTCAGATGAAATTCAAAACTTTTATGACCAATATATTTTCAGACCAAGCAGCCAAGAAGCCAACTAGCTTCTACTTTCAGCTCTTTGTTCTAAGAAGACTTAACGTGAAAATTTATTGCCCTCCCATGCATTTAAACAGGAAAACTGCTATGCTGGTGCTGCACTTCAGGTAAGTGTGTCTGGACTTGGAGATTAACTTTTAATACTCCACTGGTGCACGGGCCTCTCCAACTCTGGGGTGGACAGGAAGCATTGGTCAGGTATAATTACTTTATTGGTGGACACAGATCAGTAGTCTTATTAGCCCTGTTCCTAACACGGAAGTTTCGTGTTCTTCCAGTAGTTCCATAACCTGTTGTCCTATTTCTTAAAGGTTTCATTGGAGTTCTACTCAATGATCCTTATGGGTCCCTTCCAACTTGAGATATTCTATGATTCATCTGCCCTTCCTCTAATCCTTCCTGTCTCAGGCTAACTACTTACTATACCCTCCCCCTTTACCTCAAGGCCCCATTCACCCTCCTGCACTCGACAAGCAGGGTATGAGCAGGCATTAGTTTCCTCTCAATAGGAGAATGTCTCCAAGATCATGTCTCTCCCCTAAGCAGGGTATGAGCATACATGTGTGCAGCCATTCCTTTTCTCTGAATGGGAAAACATCTGATCAAACATCATGTTTCTCCCCTAACACCCCTGAAACAGGAGTTGAGTGCGGCTTGATGTAGACAGCTATTAGCAGCAGACCAAAGAACATTCCAACACCACAACTCATTACAAAGTTCATTAAATTTTCATGCAGCAGAACAGGTACTGGCTAGTGCCCAGTCTTTGAGTTAATAAGTCAATAAAATTAGGGGGTGGGGGATGGAGAAGAAAACCTAGAATTACTAGAAAGCTTAAGGAAACTGTAAAGAAATAAAACCAAGGGTGGTAGTGAGGAAAGCATTGCAAAATACAATTTGAAAAATTCCTCATGAGTAAGAAGAAAAAAATACTAGGTGTCTCGGTAATAAATCGAGTTCTAGCATTCCCTCCCTCCCCTGATACCTACCTGACTGCCAGCACTACCCATGTCTGACTCCAACTGCTCTTCTGTTGTCTCTGGCACACAGATCTAGTGCAGTTTCTTCACTTATATATCATCTGATCCTTAATAACCTGAAGGGAAAGCACTAGGGAAACTGACATCTTAAAAACCTCAGAGCTTTTAGTTTTAGATATCTATAAACATATAGAAATCAATTATTACAGAACTCCATACACTGCATTGTGATGTTTCTCTGCTGTGTTTTTTGAACAGCTTAAGGACAGGGTTACACCTGCCACACACTTCCTATATTCAGTCTTCCTGCTCACATTTCACTTTTTAAATGTAGTTTCTAATTATTCAGAAGATGAGAAGGTATTCCTTGAAATAGAAATCAAGTGAAAGAGTAGCTAAAATGACACATCATCAGTTCAGTTCTTTACAATCGCCTCTGTTTACACATAATCACCCACAAACTATAAACCACAAGGGAAAAGTGCGAAAGCTCCATTTGCACACAGTCTAGATGAGATTTGCAAGTATAAACAAATTTCAAATTGTCCACAAGAAAAATCAGTGCAAACTCTTCTCTGAAAAAACAGTCCTAGACCTGTTTGTAAAGGTCTAATCCAATGCCTGCTATAGCCATTAAGAATCTTTCTACTGATGTGAATGGCTTTGGAGTTTTGGGATTGCCTTGGCATCATTTTCAGCATGTTTCTTTCAGTGACACACACAAGGTCTGATACTACCATTCCCATTTAGCTGCAAATTCAGTGAGAACATCTGCTGAACAAAGAGCATTAAGACTGATCTAACAGACCAGGCAAACAAAATGGTAAAATGTGAAAACAAAGCCAGTCTTCTCAACACCAGAAATACTAACCGGATTTAGGGTGAACTACATGCTTTTCACATGAAGACCACTTGGAAAAAACCAAGATCAGCCTGTTATTGCGTGATTTAAATCAGAACTAGCCTTACTGCTTCAATTCAGAACTCATTAACACATGCACCCAGGTTAGAAGGCAGTCAGAGAACGCATTTAGGTCACTCATGAGTTTCCAGTTTTCTATATTCTGAAACTGCATGTCTGTACACCTTGTTCACCAGATGTGTTTCAAGCAGTCTGTTCAGATACTAAAGGAAACAGCAGAAAACTTGAGCACGTGGGCAGCATGGCAGTGTCTGGTGTCCCCTAATCCCTATCAGGCCTGAGGAGCCAGAGTCCCTTTTGTCTAATGTGCATAGGATACAATGCTCAGCTCCTCCCAGCACACCTCCCAGCACAGAAACTACCTCCTCTTTTTTGTGCCCACATGAGGTTAAAAAGCTATCTTTTTTCCACAGATACATGCTGGCCCAATGTGCTTCTTTGGTGCAATATTTGTAGAGAACTACCAAAAGTAGTATGAATACAGGAAAATGAATACATCTTTATGGCTTTTAAAACAGAATCAGTGAAACTGAGCTAGATTTAAAAAGTTATGTTCTGAACTCATCCTCAAAAAAACAGTCTTTCCTCTGCATACGCGTAATCTTTCAGCAGACCAAAAGCTTGAATACTTGTCAGAAAATCAAATCAGGGACAGGAAAGACTTACAAGTTATGTACAAAGAAACAAAAGAAAACCAGGGATTATGGCAGTTTTAGGACCTGTCTCCAGTTGGCAAACCTCATGGATACTCTGTCAACTTCAGAGTGCACTCATGGGAATGGAGCTGACAGCATTTGAGAGGGTGCTGGTCAACATCTACATTTAATGAAATCAACTGGTCCCAAAAGGAGAAACTGTCAGAGCAAGTGGATTTGCTACATCCTGAAAAGAACACTGCTTGACATTTGAAAAGATACACCCAAAAGCCAGTACTTTACTGGACATAGATAGCAAATGCTTTTAGAAAGACAAATTGGCTTATACTAACGCTACGTGCTACTTTTATGAAGCTTTGAACAGGAGCTTGGTCAGGGACTGACCCTTGTCAGTCATAGCCATCAAAATAAATTTTCAGTCTATCATGAATATTTCTCCTTCCTCCACTGCCAAACACACTCCCTCTCCTACCTACAGGCCATTACCTCCACAGCAACACTGCAGTGCAAGCTATTAATGCTTCATTATAAATAAGGCAGACCCAAGGGGCTGCCCAATAGGCCAGACTCCTCTAACTTCCACTTTGAGAGTATGGCCTCAATTGAGTTTAAAATTCATTTTATGCAACAATGGACAATTAAAGTTGAAACAAAACACAAACCATCTGTTCAAAATAAACCTGAACTTCTGTCATCTGTTATATGAAATATCCTTCCAAAAATAAAACCAAACCCCATGCAGAAATGCCTTTGAGTAGGGCCTCATTTTAACACAACTTTCTTCTGCTACTGACATTACTGCTGCACTGAACTTCCTTGTTCTTCTCCATGTTGCTTTCCCTCTCCAACGAAGCAAGCTGCAAGTATTTCCAGTAATTTCACAAAAACGATCACAAGCTTCAAGTAAAATCACCACCAAGGTCCCACAGACTCATGAGATAAGAGAAACTTGCAACAGGCCTGCTTAGGACTTATCAAATCCGTTTACTCATTTGATTTGATAAGAAGGACATAGACCTGCTTGAGCAGGTCCAGAGAAGGCCACAAAGATGATCAGAGAGCTGGAGCACCTCCCATATGAGGACAGACTGAGAGAGTTGGGGGTGTTCAGCATGGAGAAGGCTCCAGGAGACCTGATAGTGGCCTTCCAGTACTTAAAGGGGGATACAGGAGTGATGGGGAGGGACTATTTTGTCAGGGAGTGTAGTGATAGGATGAGAGGTAACGGTTTAAAACTGAAAGAGGGCTGATTTAGATTAGATATAAGGCAGAAATTCTTCCCTGTGAGGGTGGTGAGGCCCTGGCACAGGTTGCCCAGAGAAGCTGTGGTCAAGGCCAGGTTGGACGGGGCTTTGGGCAACCTGGGCTAGTGGAAGATGTCCCTGCCCATGGCAGGGGGTTGGAACTAGATGATCTTTAAGGTCCCTTCCAAACAAAACCATTCTATAATTCTATGATCCTATGACTCTGTTCTAGCTAGCTTAGTAACCTTTCAGCATTATGGTAACAATAGATGCTTCAGCCCAGTTTATCAGCCACTGCAGTCAGTTAATTTTTCTAACCACATACTTATGGAATTAGTCCATATGTCCTAACCTTATCAGCAAGTATCAAAAGAATTAAGGTAGGCCTTTGGGTTTCAAAAGGCATAACAGCTTCCATCATTGCCATTTTTTCCCATTTGGTTTGAGACCAAACGGACCTGTTTTTACAACAGAGTGTTAATGTGCTGCTCTCAGACTATGAACAAAGCTGGTTTTACTGACAGAAGCAACCTTTAAGTAACAGCTGCCCTTAACCATTTTAAACAGAGCAAAACTACACAGTCCAATTGCAACATTTTTACTGTTAATATACTATCACATCATCTATAGTCTTACCTATAAGTTGCAAAATAACAAATTACATATTAAAGTTTGTGAAATTGGAGTATTCATTTTCAGTTCCCAAAGCAACTTAAAAGTTTAGTCAAAAGCAATGCAATATGAATCAAACTGGCTACTTGTTCAGGTCAGCTTTTCATAAAAGCCAAGAGTTGCTAAGTTACTACAAAATATGAAAATCCCAGTTATAACTCCCTAGAGTAGAGCTAATTGGTTCTGGACCAACACTTGCCACTTCTAACCAGACAGAATAATTTCTTACACAGGCAGCAGAGCAAATAAATTACTCGGAACAATAAACAACCTACATATTTCTACATCTTCTCTAGACACTGTAGAAATGGCCTGAAAATCGTACAATAAAATTACTTCTGTTTATTCCATGCTTGTCTTTTTTTCAAGCAAAGTATTTTTGCCTCTTTAATCACTACATGTATGTGTGTGTGTGTGTCTCTCTCTCTCTCCTTTTTCTGCAGACCTGCTACCTAACCTGTTGCTGCCTGTTTTCATCTGCACAGTTGGGAGTATGCTTCCATGTAAGCCTAAGAAGCCTGCACTTGATACTATTAAACTGCATTAGCTGGCTCTGTTACTGAACAATTACTGGCTATGATCCACTGGCAGCCGGTTAAGGCTGAAATTATAACTTTTCTGGCTGATGCATGATCAGCCAGAGTACTGTCATACTTCCTTTTGCATAACATGCTCCAGGCTAGCACTTCCCATTTGTGTCTCAGGGCACATGGATACCACAGGAACTCCCTTACACAACCTGCTTTCTCTGCTGCCAGAGAGTGGTAATTCCATCATCACTTAAAAAGAACAAAGGCAAGTTCACCCCAGTTTCTCTGTACTTCTGCTCAGCACTGTTCCAAAGGTAAGCCTCTCCGCAGAGATCAGGAGGAAAAGAAAACCTATCCAGACATAGGAATCACTGTATTACTGTTGAATTGATACTCCAAGAACAAAATTAAATCCTGATGATACCAGGATTTCAAGAACACCTGTGAAACCAAAGCAGAGCCAGCTCCATACATCTTGTCCCTCATCATTCAACTATTTCACAAACCAACATTAACCTCATGTTCAGTGACAACCCCTAAAATAGGACACAGGTAAAGGTTTAACAGAAAAATCCTCATACGTCCCTATGAATAAAAAGGTACCAAACAAGTAGACAGGCAAGCCGGTACTCAGATCAAACATGAGACAAAGGGAATGCCAGCACCAAGATGTCCAGAGCAGTCCTGATCCTCACTATCCCATGACAGAGCACTGTGCTACCCCTGCAAAAACCCTTTTTTCTTCAATCCTTCAAAAATGAGTTTAGAAGGCAGCATGCTCCCCAAACATAACCAAGCTGTACCACTGGAAGTCAGGCTCTAGATGAGATGCTGCTCTAAAATTTACACATTCAATTACTGCTTGCCTTCCTCTGCTCTATTAGCAACTCCCCCTACAGTAATCTAAAAGTGAAGAGGCTCAAATTCCCAACAAGCTGATTAGGGTAGCATGAGGTGGCTAAACCTCCAGATGCCAAATCTCTGCAACACCATGAGAAGGAGCAATAAGCAGCCAGGAACACTAATCATACCTTACCCTTGCTCTAGAGATAATGTTTTCACATCTTCTAACAAACTTCTAAATCCAACGGGCAGCTCAGGAAGTGCAGTGATGTGCAAAAATCATGCCTTAAAGTGTTTATGTTACAAAGCACATTGCTACTTCTTCAGTGCATACAGAAAATATACATGGAATTAACATATAAGAATTAGCCAAAAAGAAATTTGGGCAGCCCTCCCTTGCAGCAAGCAATGCATTATGGGCAACATCTTCACTAAAGCCATCACATAGTTAATTGTATAATAGACACATCAGGAAAAGAACTTCACAGTTTCTAAGATGTTCCTTTTATTCTCCTTTAAAGCCTTTTGTTATTGCTGCTCATTGGTCCATGAATCTCAATTTATCAGGCTTGCCAAGACACCAGACTTCACAGAAGAGATGTAGAGACTTGCAGACAGAAACAAATCCGAGTTTATGCCCCTTCACACTGACTGATCAAGCCATGTTAGCAACAGACAGGTCTTACCCTTAAGCCTCAGATCTTCTTTACTACTGAGTTAGTGTGTGTTAGTTTCCTAGGCATTTCCACAGTCTTGAAATGTTTGAGAGGCTCCCTACATTCCCATTAATCGAGGGCTCAGCAGCTGATGCCATTTAAGCAACAGGAAGAAGTACTTGGAGCTGAAGTTACACTAAGCAGTCCAAGTAAAGGCAAGCATTTTATACAATAGGGAACAGACACTGGCCAGTTGAAAAGGCAGATCCAACAGCTTGAAAAAAATGAATGAGGAAGCCTACGCTACTCAGATCCATTTAAACATTTTGGTGCCTATTAATGATGCAAAGGTAAGCTTCCTTTGTCTCAAGTGACCAAATGAAACCTAAACCAAAATACAAGTTCAAATAAAATCAAGATTTTCATAGCAGTAGATGGTAATTTTATTTAGTTTCTATCAATCTGATTGAATGCCAGGCCAAAACCTAACAGTCCTGCTGTATTCTACCAAAAGGTGTTTTGCCCAAGAGGGAGGTTTTTCTACTTTCAGAGTTTCTTAACAGACATAGCTTACAGTAACAGCTGGACACAGATCTTCGAGAATGTGCTCAAGCCTAGGAAAGGATACCTATATTATAAACTGCACTACCTGAGATCCAGAAGCAGAATACTTTTTAGGTCATCCACACTAACACAGAGACAGGCAACACTCCAGAGCTTCCTCTCATCTCCCTGTTCCAGTCTCTGGGGCCAGATACATAACAAACCTCACACTCTGTTCAAACCTCTGCTGAGCACAGAGCTCAGATGGTAAGTTTAGTTACTGGACCTGAAATCTGCAGTGATGGTTGGTTACCATCACCCAATCATAGGACAGAAAGTGCAATTGAAACAATTCCTTAAAACTGAAGAATTTTTGAAAACCATACATCAAATAAGCTATTTACAAGGACAGGCTAGGGGAACAGAACACAAGAAACTACACCTATGTTGCCATGCAGGAGACGATGCAAGACAACTGCAGATGTTCTAAACTGAAAACACAGACTATTTATTTACTAACCTCATTCAGACTTCTGTCAGGTATCACCCACTTGGTGGAAGTACTATGTAATTTAAAACTATTCTGCATTGCTTCCTCTCAGTGCAGTTGGCTCCTCTTGCTGTCCACACATGAAAGGACACTGCTACAATGAGCTGCCATTCGGGCTTGGACTAGAGCCCCAAAAACCAGGCAAAAATCACCCCTGCTCAGTACAGTGCAAGACAAGTAAAACCCTCTTATGAGCCTTTAAACAAGACTTCTACAAAACACTGCAAGTTCACCTGCACAGAATGTGTTCAAGAGCTATTTACCTCAGCCTAAAAAGTTTAATTTTCTGAATGATATTCTTTCCAGAGCACTGGAAATTACTGCAGCACTCCCTTCACCCCCCAAGAAGCAAAAAGGGAGCTTAAGGCACACACCACATGCCTCAGTTTACAACAAGGGAGCTCGTTGGTCTCCTGGTGATTGAGACTATATATGTATCAGCTGACATGCACCTGTTTGAGGGGAGAACTAAAGGGTGTTAATTTTAAAAGCCAAACACTTTTTCAGATGAGCAGTAAGCGGCAGCAGTCAGTTGTTCCAGCTATCTGTCCACTAATGTATGGAAAGGAAAGCAAACCTGGTGTCACTACTAGACAGACCGAAAAAATTCTGAACTCCTTGAATCCCTGCCCCACCTCTGGTTATTGCAGCAGTGGAGAAGAGGTCTACAAGCTGAAAGATCAGACCTGCAGCACCCTGCAGACATTTCCAAAAAAATCATTGGAACCACAGGTCAAACAGCAGCACCACACACACACACAGTCACCTACCTCACATATGGTGGAGGTGCCCTTGGCTGGCAGTGTGCAGCCCAAGACCTCTGCAAGAAACTTCGCCATATATGAGCACAGAGGAAGGGGTCTCCCTTGGAATTTGTGCCAGGTAAATATCCTTAGGTGAGAGAGAAGCTCAGCAGAAATATTCTTCCTCACTGCAAAGGCCAGGCCATTCTTTTCTGGGTGGGTTATCCAGGCTGTCTATCATCATCTTCCTCATCCAGGATGATTTCAGCAAGGCTGCATCAATTCACTTGGTAGTAGCCTAGATGGCTTACAAAGCAGATGAACAAATCAAGTAAGTCACCAGCTCAGTGCCTAGGCTTTTCTATGTTTGCTTCCACCCTTTCCTGTGGAATGTCACTATTAGCATAGGAAAGGAAAGGGGCCCCGCAGAGGGGGGTGTGAGAGAGACAACACTGCAGCGCTGCAGGCAGACTGAGACAGGCCCTAGCAAATCACCTCAGTTTGCCTGTGGGACAGGATTTAGCCTGTGCTCAGGACATTCATGTCCTCCCTGTCCACACACAAGAAACAGACCTTCTTCAACAAGATCCTTTTCTCGTTACACTCAGAAATACTTAAGCACTTTAAAGTCCAATAGCAAAAGAAAACAAGTGAAAATCCAGCCCCCTCTCCTACCTCTAAGCCCCAACTACCAGCAAGTAAAAACCCTTGTAGACCATCCTTTTAGCAGCAAGGAAGCACCTTGCCCCGGGTCAGTGCCACTCCAGATGAAAGGACTAGGGTTTGGGGCTGTTCACAATGTTCCTTGCAAACCTTGCCAGGAGGCTCCTGCAAGTGTGGGAAACTGCTGCTCAGGCTTGAAGAATACAGTTTGAGGCCTGGAAGGTCTCAAAACTTAAATTTCCGTAGGCTTCTGAAAAAAAAAGCCTGCTGAAATTTAAATGTTGCATTAAATAAAGCAAGTGCTTCACTACATAAACAGAACTGCCCAACCTCTATACTCCATCGCCAGAACCAAGTGCACTAGCAGCTTTGAGTGGCAAATGTGACTACTTATCCTAACCACCTCTCCACTTTCCAGGCAAGGACACTACACGGCACAGAAAACTGTAACAGTATGGTTATCAGCTTTGGATGCACATTACATTCCATTTGAAGTATTGTGGAGTTCTACTGAAAGGGAATGAAAGGGATCAAACAAATGAATTTCTGACAATTATTTAGATGAACTCTGATGTGATGTGATGTATGAAACCTTTGCTTGTGCTTTGCTTCATTTTGTGTCAAAACTTTGCTTGTGTTTTGCTTCATTTGTTTCTGAAGGACTCCTAACTCCTCAACTGTTTCCTTGGGTCTCTTGTCTGTTTAGGTAAGATTGAAACGCTCGTCAGGCTCCCTACATAAATCACTGGGACTCAAGGCCTTCAGTGGACACTCAGGCAATTCCTAGAATGGGAAAACTAAGGTAAGGGGGGGCTCAAACAAAGAGACATAGAGACCCTGTTTTAGGAAGGATGATTCTGCTTCTGATAGTAAAGAGGCACCTGGACTTTACTTCACAGCGCACGCTCTGGAAAGAGGGTCAACTAGTGAACACTGTGAAGAAGACTGCTTACTTCTTCCCTCGACCACCGAAGACCCTCACCCTATTTCCACTACGCCTGCTCAGACTATGTAAATGAATTCTGGGAACTTATTACCACAAGACACCCCTTTCCAGGAAATCTAATGAATATGTATGATTTGTGTGTATGGAAACTGATGTCCCTTGCTAGTTCGGGGGAGCCCTTATGGTGGAGAATCCCCAGGATGACCCCAGCACTGCTAATAAAGAATACCCACTGAACAGTAAAAAAACTTTACTGTTGAGTCAATGTCCTCGTTTCGGTTGGCAACCCAGGTGGGACGCTCTCTGTCCGGCTGCAGGAGACGCTGAGACGGAGGACTCCCTGAGCGCCCCTGGGACTTCCTGGAGGGACTCCTCTCCTCGCTGGGCTCACTGTGGGGACAGACAAGGACCATCTTCAGAAAGGTATTCTGTTAAAATTTGTTTTGCTTGGGAGGCATGCCCTTGTAAAGGTGCCCATAAATCGTAGAAGACGTTCTACGTTGTGTGCCATACACCCAGCAAAATAGTGTGGAACACTTGATCTGGGGCGTACTTGGTCTTGGCTTGTATTTGTAACTTGTAATTTGCCCAGTGAATCACTGAGCATTGGTTTGGGGGCTGGATTCATTGTGTACTTTGACCATTGGCACCGATATCGACTCTGAGACTTGGAACTTGTATATTGTACGTATGGTGTTAAATTTGGATTTGTCAGTTGTCATAATTGTCCTAGTGGTACTTGTGGTTATAAGTGTAATTCTGTGTTGTTTGTGTAAATGGTGTAAGGGAGCTCCTTGTGTAGTAATATAAGATCGATCTGTTTAATCTAAGAGTGTGTGTGAGTGTGTGAGACGCGGTACTACTGCAAAGCGAGTGTGGAGTCCCAATCCGCGGTTCCGTGATCCCGTGATGGCTGGAGTTTAGAATAAAGTTTAGAATAAAGGAAGACCAATTAATTGAAATTTTAAGTTTGTCTCTGTTACAAACTGAAAAGGAGAGCACGATACTGGCCAAAAATTTGGACCAGGTATATCCAGGAGTGTGGGCTTCTGGAATACCAGGTAAGGGTAAGAATGCCAAATTAATAGAAATCAAATTAAAACCAGGAGCTGCTCCAGTGAGGATTAAACAGTATCCTTTGCGTGCAGAAGATTGGATAGGGGTAAAAGAAATTAGTAATAATTTTTTTGGAATTTGGACTGTTAATTGAATGTGAATCAGAGTATAATACCCCCATCTTACCTGTAAAGAAATCTGACGGCAAGAGTTATAGATTAGTTCAGGATTTAGGGGCAATAAACAAAATTGTAGAAGACCTATATCCTGTGATGGCAAATCCTTGTACTTTGTTAACGAAATTAAAAGGAGATCAAGTATGTTTTACCATATTGGATCTAAAAGATGCCTTTTTCTGCCTGGCCTTAGCAAAAGAGAGCCAGATGGAGAATGGTGGATAGTGGATCACGTATGGTGAATTGTGGGATGGTGGGTGGTGGGTAGTGGATGAGGGATGGTGGGATGGAGGATGGTGGGTGGTGTAATGCAGTAGGGTGGATGAATATCCTGGGTTATCTGATTTATTGCCCTCAGTAACCAGTAATCCTTACCATTGGCCTTTCTAACCGGCAAAACGGGGGGGGTGTATTTTGACTCACACTCCACTCGTAACTTATACTTTAAGAATTTTTCAAATATTGGCACCAACCTGTTTCTAGCTTCTAGCTTTAGAGAATACTGTTTAATTCTTACCAGGGATGATCTTGGTTTAAGGTCAGTTCTTACCGGTTCTGCTCTTTTGGATTTTCCTGGGACTCCTCTGGCCCATACAATAGGAATCACAGTGTCTTCTACTTCTGCAGGTACCTCCTGTAACTCGGCTTCCTTCTGTAAGACTTGGGCATTCAAAGCTTTATTTTCAGGAATATGGATTGGGATTTTCCCTTTTTCAAAAGTGATTTGTGCATTCAGTTTACTTACTGTGTCCTGTCCTACCAGTGGCACAGAGCAGTCTGGTGTATAAAGAAATTGGTGGGTTGACACCGTGTTCCCAATTCCAAACTTAAAAGGCTGGAAAAACAGCTGATTTTCTTTCCGCCCTGTGGCACCAATCACTGACATAAAGAATTTGCTCATGGGTCTCTTACAGCTATTTAGAACAGAGTATGTTGCCCCTGTATCAAACCCTGTCTCAAAGGCAATGTCCACCCCACACTGCCCTCCTGCCACACTTGCTACAACCTCACCAAAACCAGGGGGGGGCAAGTTCAAACCCGAAGGACGAAGGGTCTCGGAGGGAGGCTGGCTGAAGGCTTGCTTTGGGCAGCCGGACCTGACCCGAGGCTGGGCGCAGGCCACCTGCCAGTCACTGCCTGAAACCCGGGTGTCCAGGGGAGACTTTCCCAGGGGGCAGAGGGGGTCAGGTCCCACCAGCTCCACTCCTCCCGGCTGCAGGCGTGCAGGGGGTCACAGGACAAGTTGGGGGGGGGGGTGGGGGGTGGCGAGCTGTTGCTAAGGGCTGGGGATACAAACTCCAGCTGGAGCCGAGCTGCAGACGGACGGAGGGATGGACAGATGGACGGAGGGGTGGAGGGATGGAGCTCACTGGGTCTGTCTGAAATCGGGGCGAAGTGGGGAGCATGTGTGTGTGTGCATGCACCAGTGGGATCCAGGCGTGCAGAAGGGTTCAGGGAGCAGCACCTGGCACAGGGGCAATGCCAAACAGCCCAACTGGCCATGCACCACAGGTAACCCCCCAACCCTCCCTCCTCCGGGGATGGGCCCCACAGGGTGGGACACACACCCCCTGGTCCTGGCGTGGGGCTGTACTCACCCACAGTCTCGGGGCACCCCCTGCAGCTCAGTGCCATCCCCGTATGTGGCCGTGTTTTCCCCCAGCCTGAGAACACAGTCTGAGAAGCCATGCCTGATGCCAACAGACTGGCCAGGTGCCCTGCCAGTCGCTGAGGGGGCCGGTGTGAGCACCGCAACCTTTGGGGATGGAGCCCACCTCCTTCCCAGGGTGACCGGGGCACCCCTGGGCCGCCACGCTGCTGGTGCCACCCGGGCACGGCAAGCTGCTCCTTCCACGCAGGACACACACAAACCATGCACCATCCCTCGCCCGTGCCCAGCCCTGCCGGTGTTTGCAGAGAGCCTGGAGGAGCCCCCCTGCCAGGGTGGGGAGCCGATGGGGGGGCAGTCGGGGTGCCCCGCACCCAGCAGCAGAACCCCCGGCCTGGGGCGGAGGGCAGGGACAGGCAGGGGGGCATGGCCAGCTCAGCGCCGGCAGCTGGGACCCACTGGGGAGAGACACAGGGCACCAACCCAGGGAGGAGGGAGGGGACCCTGCATCACCTCCCGCCTGGACACCCCAGATGCCACCGGGCACCCCGAAACACCCGCCTGGGCAGGGGGGCTCCTCCAGGCTCTCTGCAGCACGGCCACGCCATGAAGCATCATATTTTATTTCAAAACCTTCATTGTATCACCCCTTTCTTTTTAAGCTAGGGAAAGGAAGTTGAAAAGATTAAACTTAGAATTTCCATTAAAAGGGAACTTAAAATTCATCACAGAATTATGAAGCTACACTTCAGCAAAGGAGAGAGCATTTTCTCTATGCAGTAAGCCCTTTTGATCCTGAAGCATCTGGTTCATAGCACAGTCTGAGGCAAGAAAGTTATTCTGTGAATGTCTGCACTAGACAAAGGCCACAAGAAGGTCACAGAATAAGTGACTTCATGAGAGTGGTACCAAGCAGTGACTTGCTTAGCTACTACAGCACGCAGGTCTCCATTCACCGTGTAAGAGGCAGTCAAGATACAAGGATTCCTGCAGCTGACAAACCCAGGCAGGAGTCACATGAGTATTTTACTTTTAATTTTCCAGCTTGCTTGTCTCATGACCACTTCACTTCTGATTTGCAACAAAGCATTTAGTCTGCTGACATGTTTCACACAGAGAACTACCCCATACCCATCCCTCTGTAGAAAGCCAGCTTGTCAGAGCTGGGAGGAGTCAGCAAGGACCCTTGCGTACTAAAGTCAAGGGACCTGCACAAGAGATCCACTTTTTAGAAGTCAAATGGCAAGACGGACATCGCCAGATTCCAGTGGAGGCGAGTAATAAAATAACAGCTATGTCCCCACCAACTAACAGAAAGGAAACGCAAGCTTTCTTGGGTGTTGTGGGTTTCTGGAGACTGCACGTTGCAAAGTAGAGTCAGATTGTCAGCCCTCTCTATCAAGTGACTTGGAAAAAGAATTTGTTTGTATGGGGCCCAGAGCAGCGACAGGCTTTGGAGTTTTGGAGGAGAGCCCTTCAAACTGCTTTCTGTAGCACTGGGATCCAGCACTTATCTGGGTGGCACCTGTAACTGTGAATGTAAAAGTGATTTTCTTCCCTGGAGCCTCTTCTTCCTTGTGACTGTTCAGAACGTGGGGATGGGTCAGACACCTTCGAGGGTGCCTTTGAGCTGAAATGATTCCATCGTTCTACGAGAACTACAGTCATACAGCTCTCTACCTTACTTTACTCAGAGTATCTTGCATAAACCTCAGGTGGTAATGATGTCATTTTTATTCTGTTTAGAAA
Source organism: Strix aluco (assembly GCF_031877795.1). NCBI lineage: Eukaryota > Metazoa > Chordata > Aves > Strigiformes > Strigidae > Strix > Strix aluco. The sequence continues at coordinate 8,310,700 of NC_133971.1, forward strand.
TCTAATTTCTAATCATTTAAATTTATAGAGGCTCTAGTGATTGTAAACATGCATGCACTTGGGCCGCACTTTCCTTAACTGGGAGAATAATAGAAAAATCTAGAGTATCTGGTTAGAAAATGTAAAAAACCAGACAAGAAACTTCTTTTTAAAATCAAGGACTAAGCGTGTTGAAAAGGTTTCCTCTCCTCTAACTAGACATCGGAGTTTCAGATTGAAGTACATGATGCCTTGTTGTCTGCCTGAGGCAATTTAAAATCTTCCTCAGAGGGATATTGTGTCCAGTTAGATAAGGCCTGGCCTAGCCGTTATCTAAGTGCAGCGACAAGCTCTCAGGTCTTCTTTGGGAGAATCCTGTAAGAGCTCAAATGACCAAAATGGGGTGACTTTTCCATGGACGGGAGGTGCAGGGTGTGCTGGGCCAGAGTCGCAGGCCCATTCAGTGCTGCACAACTTGGGGCTTCCAGCATCTGAATGGTTGTAGGATTATCTACACCGTCCTCCTTTTCTTTTTAATGGGATCTCAGAAAAACAGCATCTGAAGAGACGCTTTATAGAATCTGAGTGCCTTTCCAAACAGGGATTACAAAGAACTCCCAATGCAATTTCACGCACCTCCCCACCCTGAAAAGCCACCCCAGAAGCCAAAGCCAAAAGAAAATAATTTTCTAGCATCTTAACATGCCGATATGCCCAGCACAGGACCAGGCTGAGTGAGAGGCCCAGCTCACTAGCTCACCAGCTTTGGGGGCTTTTCCCAGCCACCTTGGCTCGCTGCCCTCCTCCATCACGCAAGGGGACCTCTGGCACGTGACGCTCTCTAGGATGTGGCAGGGCAGGAGGGACCTGGGTGGCTCATCCCTCTGCTCAGGCTATTCCCAGCCCAAATCTGCAGTGTGCCGCTGATCCCGGCGGCCAGGGCTCACCCAGGCAGGGCTGGGCAAAAGCACTGCAACTCCCTGCCCAGGTGTTGCCCACCTTCTGCCCAGGCAGCTGGGTCTCTGGCGGCTCTTGAAGCCCATCACAGGGAAGGGAACCCCGCGGTTCCTCTCCAGGGCCACCTGGGTCCCCCAGCCTCCCCTGTGCTGGGGGGACCTAGGGGAGCGAGGAGGGAGGAGGAGCTGTGTGCCAGCGTGTTGACCTTCTCCTGCTAACTCCCCGCTGGAGAATCACCATGTGTTTAATTAAAGGGCTGTATTCAAAAAAGAAAGAAGGTTTTCAATCCCTCTCTGCAGAGATGCAGGGGGGTCACAGGATTCTTGCAGGCAGGAACGTTAAATATGTTCTCTGACTGGGTCATAATGGTGGGCAGCCCAGGCTGGATGAAGTTGGGCATGGGGAGGAGAGATGGGGAGCAGAGAATTCAGCTTGCAAGTCTCTGGCCCTTGTAAAACTTTGTTAAACTGTAAATCGGGGGTTACCACAGCCTGGACTGTTTGCAGGGTTATCTGTGTTTCTGCTGCTGATGCCATCTCCCGTGGTGCTGCCATGTGTTGCCACTTGTAATGGGATCATGGCCACAGCAGTGTAAAGACCCTCCTCTTCTTCCTTAGCCACTAAGGAGGACCTGCCCTCCTCCAGCTTAGCTCCATGCCTGGAGCAAGTTTGGCTGGGTCCTGCCAGTGCTCAGCATGATCCAAGGCGCCATGGGCACAAGTTACAGGCAAGGACCATTGCCCAAAATTTCCTCTTGCTTGGCAAGTCCTAGCTTGACCCCTTTGGCTCCTGCCACCTCTGGCTGGATTAGATGACAGGCAAGAAAACTCTGCCAGTGACTCGGGACAGGGGCGTTTCTGCTGGGCGTATAGCCCGGGATAGCTTGATGTTGATGTTTCTGCTTTCTTTTTCCCAAAGATCCTTGCTGAAAATGGGCTTTTCCACCAGCCTCTCCACACAGTGGAGAGCCACCCGGCCTTCACCAAAAGAGCCCAGCAAGAAGCAGAGTGCGTCACCAGCCCAGCTGCTTCGGCTTCCACTTCCAGGAACATCCTCAACATCAACGTGGAGTCGCAGCAGCTGCTGGAAGTGTTTGAACAAGTCACCAGCAGGGCACAAGCGCAAGCAGCCCTCACTCAAGCCAATGGCTTGTGCCCCATCTGTCGTGATGCCCCACGTGATGTCGCTTATGTGATGCCATGTTGCCAGCAGTTCTGCCTGGGCTGCATCCTGCGAGGGTTAGATCTGAAGGGAGAGTGCCCAGTCTGCAGAGGACCAGTAGAGATTGTCCAGTTTCCCGTGCGAGGAGAAAATGACTATATAGAGTGTTTCACCATGCACCCTGGAGAGTTGCAAGACGCCAGAGGCCAGGCAGGCACAGCTCCCAGTCACCCGGCCAAAACCAGCCCCCATCACCCCATGGCATCCCCTGAACCTTCTCCACAGGGGACACTGTCCCCAGATGAGCAGGGCACTGCAGGGCCAGAGGCAGAGGCAGTGAGTGGCATCCTGCCTGAGGTCTGGGCAGCAGAACTTTTCCAAACAGAAGATTATCTCCTCCATCCCTTGCGGCCCTGGCTGCGCCTGGAGCTGCAGGCAATACGTTGGGCACGCTGCTGGCAGGCACGTCATGCAGAGGCCGACGTCTTGCACACCCTGTGCGTCAGTGGCCCCGTTGCAGAGGCCGTGGTTCAGGTGCTGCAGCCTGGCCTTGGGGAATGTGGAGCACTTCTGGTCCACGGCATCATCAAGATCATTGTGGACTGTTGCAGCCAGGAGGCCCGGGGGATGCTGCGCTCCCGTGCTGTGTGGGAGGACGACGACAGCTCTGCGGCTGGCTCCAGCTCCACCAGCCCCAGCTCCACCACCTCTCTGGTGGTGCACGGCTCGAGGGGCAACAAATCCTCAGCCACAGCCTGCCATGTCCCAGCGTCTTGATGCAGCAACTGCGAGACTGCCACACATCCAGGGATGACATGGCGTGTTCTTCCTGTGAAGATGTGCATTGCAGCTCCTACATCCTTCTCCCTGTCATAATAAATCACTCATAAATGAACCCTCAGAATCTGAAATTCATGCCTACATTTTTACTCTCACTTTTCTCTGCTACCCATGGAAGTAGAATGGGCTTTCCTTCACCAGAGTGTTAAGGATAGAACCACTCATTTAAAGTCAAACCATGAGGTCTGAGTTAACGGATTTATGGCTGCAGGCAAAGAACTAGGTTGCAGACTGGTCCCTTGCTGAACATCAGAAATTGCTGCACACGGCATGTGCAGTGCAGGAAGCCAGTACAAGTTTCAGAGAGCGCTGTGAGGAATGGCTGGATTTCACAATTGGTGAAGGGGAGTTGCCCGAGAAATGGCCAAAATGCACACAGAAACTGGAGGGGAGCGCTACAGACACGCTGGGAAGTGGAGTCGCGCAAGGAGAAGAGCACCAGCGCAACCATGGAACATCATTTCAGTATGACACTGCCTAAATAATGCTGTCCAAAGTACCAAACCTGGGACCAGATGCAGCCAAGTTGGGACCAATGGGGAAAAAAGTAATTAGGGCTGAGTTGTTTATTTTGGTAGGAAGCTGGACTGGAGCAGTACAGGGGCATCTGAGGGGGCTGAAGACACAGACAAGGCCTTGGTGACTGGCATGAAACACTGACGGTGAGCAGAAGACACTGGTGAGGAGAGGGAGTGGGAAGTGGGGTTGTGGTAGCCCCAGAGGTGTGTGCGGAGGCGTGAGTGATGCGGGGGCAGATGTCCCATTGTGACATCACTGCGCGGTGGGCTGTGATGTCAGCAAGCGATGGGACTGTGACGTCACGTCCCTCACTGCTTATATTCGGGCGCCGGCAGAGCCCGGCCCAGTCTGGCTCGTGCCTGGACTCCTGCCGAGCGTGCCTGCGAGGTCTGGAGGGTCGAGCGAGGCAGCTCCCGGTGCTGGGTGGTGCTTTGGGGGCTGCCGTCGACAGCTCTCGGTGCCCGTGTTGGAGCGATCCCCTGGGTTTCCCCGGCCCTGCCTGGGTCAGGCAGCTGGTCACAGCCAGGCGCGCTTGTGGCAGCGGAGGTGAGCTGTGCGGGGAAGCGTCCCCCCGGGGCGGACGTGGGGTGGGCGAAGGGGCTCGGGGAGCCGGAGGGTGTCCTTCAGGAGGGGCCTGGGCATTTCTTCCTCCCCCTCCCTTTGCCGGGACAGCAAGTGACCAGGGCCTTTCTCAATTTTGCAGGACGTGACGCCCTTTGGAGGCTCCAGCGCCAGCAAGTGGGAGCAGCTCCTCATCATCAGCTCTCCCCAACCTGATGCAGCGTGTGAACATGGCCACGGAGACAGAGCAGATCTGCCCCATCTGCCGTGATGCCCCACGTCATGTTGCTTATGCGATGCCATGTCGCCACCAGTTCTGCCTGTTCTGCATCGTGCGATGGTTATATCTGAAGGAAGAGTGCCCACTCTGCAGAGGACCAGTAACGCTTGTCCAGGTTCCTGTACAAGGAGAAAATTACTCTATAGGGTGTTTCATCATGCACCCAGAAGAGTTGCCAAATGTCAGCAGCCAGGCAGGCCCAGCTCCCAGCCACCCGGCCGAAAACAGCCCCCACGACCCTCAGGTGTCCCTTCCACCATCTCCACAGGGGACACTGTCCCCAGATGAGCAGGACAGTGCAGGGCCAGAGGCAGAGGCAGTGGGTGGCATCCTGCCTGAGGTCTGGGCAGAACTTTTACAAACAGAAGTTCATCTCGTCAATCCCTTGCTGCCCTGGCTGCGTCAGGAGCTGCAGGCAATATGTGGGCCCCGCTGGTGGCAGGCATGTCATGCAGAGGCCAGAATCCTGCACACCCTGTGTGTCAGCGGCCCGGTTGCGGAGGCCTTGGTCCAGGTGCTGCAGCCTGACCTTGGGGAACATGCAGCACCTCTGGTCCATGGCATCATCAATATCATTGTGGACCAGTGCAGCCAGGAGGTCTTGCGGCTGCTGCTTTCCCATGCTGTGGAGGAGGAGGACAACAGGTCTGCGGCTGGCTCCAGCTCCACCAGCTCCAGTTCCACCAGTTCCAGCCCCACCAGCTCCAGCCCCACCAGCCCCACCAGCTCCCAGAGTGGGACTCCCACCCCCCACCGGCCCTCCTCCACCAGCCCTGAAAGCTCCAACGGGGAGGAGGAAGCCAGCAGCTCGGCGGCCGCCCTCCGCGGGGGTCCTGGCCGCCCCCGATCTGTGCCCATCCCAGAGGAGCAGGAGCAGCCCCAGGAGGAGCCGGGGCAGGCAGCGGTGGCAGGCCCCTCTGCCCGGGGCTGCAGGCGCAGCCACTCTGATCCCAGCTGCGGCAGGGACTGCTCAACTGGGGGGTCCCGGCGCCCCCCGAAGAGGAGGGCTTCCAGCCTCCAAGACTCTCCGTAGCCCTGCAAGAGGCCGCCGCACGGGCAGCACTAACAGGGCTGCAGCAAGTCTTTATTGAATCAATAAATAAATTGCTATTTCTCTGACCCCGTCTCTGGGTGTTGCTTTCTCCCCCCTCTCCTGCCGCCTTTCCCTCTCCCCTGTGTCCCACCGTGGTGACCTCCGCCTGCTGGGGGACACGGCCATGGGTCCCCAGAGCCCCAGGGCCATGTGCTCGGTGCCTCCTCCCACAGAAAATCCTGCTGCAGCCACCCACCCACCACGCAGCAGATGCCGAGGGCAGAGCGGGCAGGAGGGGAAGGTGGTTTTGCCGCATGTCCGATGGGGACCCGACTGGGCAATCCAAGGGTCGGGGCGAACTGTAACCTTGCCCCCTCCAGCACTTGTCTCTGCACCCCACAGAGGGTGACACAGCAGGAACCTCTTCCAAGGTGGGGAGATGTTTGTCCCGCGGGAGGTGTCTGTTCCTGTGCTGGGGTGTTCGCGTGTGTCTGCGCAGGGCTCAGTTTCGGGCGTCTCTGGAGGCAGTGAAGAAGCCCGCTGTGGAAGGGAGTGACCTGCCAAGGAACGGGCTGAATAACCCCCCGAGCTCCCCCGTTTCTCACGCTGCTCATGCTCAACAGCTGCTGACAGCAGCAGTGCTGCAGCACTCGCATCTGACCTGCTAGCTGCTGGAGGAGCGAGTGTCACAGCCCTTTTCCCTGCACACATGGCCTGCGGATTTGTGACACTGTCATCGTGCAGAACTTTCTCAAGAGAGCGCAGAGAGCTCTGACCTTTCTGCTGCTGGTTTCAGCAGCTGGCACATTCCATGGCAGTAGGAATCAGGGCAGCGGGCTCCTCGGTAGATGCCCGATTGTTTCTCTCCCAGAAGACAGCGTTTGCAACACTGCTCAGTACCTCAGACTCCTGCCTCCTCTGGCTGTGCCTTGGCATTCAGAGGAGCCCAGCTACTTCCACAGGAGCTGTGAGAACACACACAGACACACATATGCAGAATGGGGCTGTTAACAGATCTCATCCCAGTGTTGTCTGAAAAGCAGATTCATCACCCAGTGTGCAATAGGTCAATAATCATACACTCAGGAGGGACATTGCTTGCTTATTTTAGGGTTGAGCAAGCCTTGGTGCTCGGTGGTTTCCTGCAAATCAAGAACACCAACGGGACTTTTCACACTATATTTATACACACAACTTGCAGAGTGTATAAATCCTCTGTGCGATGATTGCTTAGTAACTCACATACAACTATAACACTGCTGACACAACACTTCTCCTACTACGGATGCTCAGGGGAAGGGTCTTCACCTGAGCAAGAGTCTTCTTGACCTGTAGGCGTGATTTTTGTTATTAGGAAGGTAGTTGAGGTAAGGATACATGGACCTTGAGTTTGCTTGCCAAGTCGGCAATGCACCCTCTTCAAGGTCTAATGGCTCTGGGATGTCATTGCTCAAATGCAGCTATCGACTTGTTCTTCTGATTAGGGATGGCTTCAGCTTTAAGACAGATAAAGAACATCTTTCTTGACCTAAGCGTAATATTGGTGCATTGTTCTAAAAGTTTAACCTTCAACAAACAGACGGAAGGACAAAAGAAGATTGTTAAGTTCATGAGTTAACAAAGTGATTCAGGGGAGAAAAAAAAATAAAGCAAAAAGCCAAACAAAACCCCAAATCCTAACTGGCAATAGTGAAAAGAAAAAGATGGTCCAGTATTTCAGAGGCTATTCCTTGGCTTCTAGGTTCAATGTGAAAACCCCCACACCCTAGTTACTAGATGTAGCCCTGAACATTTCTTTATTTTTTAAACACTACATTTTTAATTAAAACAACTCCTGCAGAACCTTACGAGATTCTGCTTTTGCCCAGCTACCGAAATGCACACAAAATCCTTCTCTTTTAGCAAACAGCACTTAACAAATTGTGGATACAATGAAAACATGAATAATTTCTAACAGTTTCTCAAAACTAAAGCAGCAAAGATTGTCTCTATGTTTCCCCTGTTGCATGTAATACCAAAAGACCAGTGAAAAAGAATACATTTACTTGAAGTATATTCCATTTTCGGAACTACCTGTTCTTTAATTTAGAACTGATAAATATTCGCCATCAGGAAAAACAGTAAAACTGCAGTTTCAAAGTGGTTAAAATTGCTATCCAAAAGTTACAGTACAGTGTAGGGAAAAAGAAAAGTATGGAATGGCAAGAATATTTAAAAATCAAGGTTATCGGGCTTTTGAATTGAATTACATTCCTTAGGCATGATTTTTAAAGGGGAAAGGAGAAATTTTTAGGAAAAAATCTCAATCTGAAATCAGATACCGCAGTTAACAGTTTTCTTCCCATCCTGTTAATTTTTAAACCCATGTTTGGTTCAAAAACTCAACTGTAAAATCCATTATTTGCCCTATGGTGTCTGGAACCTACTCCAGCAGTACTGTAGAAACTGGGAAACAATCATGCTGCCAGACACAAGATAAATGTACTTCTTCTTAAGTTTCAGTATCCTTAAAACACACCGAAGTGTGACTTCTCATTCTTAGCCAGAGAGTACTATGCAAAAGGCTATGCAACCACAACAATATTAGAGGTCTGATTAAGCATCCTAATTGTTGTTAAATAGAGTTTACATTTTTCAACCAGCTGCTTCCGCCTCTCTAGTAGGACACAGCTCAAGTGTGTTCATGTATTGCTCTATAGGAAAGCTCATAAATCAGAGAGCTTAGAGAGAAAGTCGTGTTTAAAAAAGAAGATTTCCTGGATGAAGCAGCATATATCCATGTGGGAAACAAAAGGCATGAAATGTGAAGGAAGATGCCAATTCTTTTCTGAACTCCTGTGTGCTCGTTTTTGTCTATTCATTAGAAAGTTTGTTCTAGTGAAATTGCTAGGATGATTCTTTAGGAGGGATGTTACGCCGTGTTTAAGGCAAGACAAGCAGCATCACAAATAGGTGGAACAGTCATAAATCAGGCACTGTTTTAAGATATTGAACATGAATTTGGATGAGATTTTCGAGGTAGTGCATCTTAGTTCTTCTGAGAAAGCCAGCATAGTCAAGAACACATAACAGTCCATCTTTAAACCAAGCACTCAGTTCAAGAGGCTGTTTCATAATCTCATGAAAATTATAATCATTATATCTGTGTTAGTGTGTTCTTCACCTTAGACAGGCTTACTCTTTCCTCAGTATTGGCCTTCCTACTCTTCTTTTCTTTCCCTCCTCATCAATATGTGGGGAACAGTACTACTCATTCTCAGCCCTTTTGTGACCAGACTAGGCAAACCTACTGTGAACACACGGGTGCTTGAGTAATGACAAATGGTAAAATATCTGTTAAGATCCTCAGTAAAAGAATAGACACAGACTTTTGCATGAGGTCACACTCAATTTCTAAAGATCCTTTTCATTTTATACATATCAGATTCTTTCATAAAAGGATTAGATCAATCCACCGCTTTAAATCAGAAAATCGATTTGTTGAGCTAATTTTTAATGGGAGTAAATCAGACCACTGAGACACTCTATTCTATAGCAGCCCATTTGCCCACATCAATTTGAAAAATTCAGTGCAAACCATGTGTGGCGGTTTGGCCTTGGCTAAATGCCAGGTACCCACCAAGTCGCTCTATCACTTCCCCCCCTTCCCCCTTTTATTCTCAACAGGGCAAAGAGGGGAAAGAAAATAAGATAGGAAAAAAACCCCAACCTTGTGGGTAAAACAAAAGCAGTTATAAGCGAAGCGAAGCAAAAGTCCGCGCGCGGAAGCAAAAAAAGCAAAGAGATTTATTCTCTACTTCCCATTAACAGGCGATGCCAGGCTGTGGGAGTGTCAGCTCTGTGCAGCTGTGGGAGATTCAATATGTTAAGAGTCAAATCATGTGTTACTGGTAAATGATTGTGGAGGTTTGAACTCAGCTGGTAGCCAGACGCCACGTGGCCGGCCGTTCACCTCCCCCTGCCCCCTCTCGTAAGATAGGGGAGGAACAAAAGAAAAGAATTCGTGGGTTGAGTAAAAAGAAAGAATTTACTAAGTATAACAAGAGGACAACAGTAACAATAGTGAGTTCAAAAAGAAAATGGGTAAAATGCAACAGTGGCTTACCGAACACAGCAACTGCCCCCCACAGCACCAATACCGCCCGACGAGCGGACGGCGAGCACGCGAGAGTGAGCGAGCCCGAGAGCGAGAGCCCCGCCCCTGAGCGGTATGAAATACTCCAGTGAAAATTAACTGCATCCCGGCCAAAACCAGGACAAAATGATTAAGAGGCAAGTCAACATTGGCCTGTCAGCCCTGCACAGCTGTGGGAGATTCAATCCTTAGGAGCCAAACAGACATCAGCAGAGGAGCTCTGTTTGGGGAGCTCGGTGAAGGTGGAGAGCTCTGCTCAGGGAAGCGCTGCTTGGCAAGCTCTGCTCAGGAGCTCTGTCCTGCGCTGGCTTGGAGAAGCGCCAGCTCTGCTCTGTGCCGGCCTGGAGAAGCAGCAAGGCTGGGAGGAGAAGCAGGCCTTGGAAGAAAGATAAGTCAGCTTGGGGAAAGTATGGAACTGTTTCTGGGAGAGAGGGTTGATGACTGTCTAGTTGCTGATTTATTTGTTATGAAGTAAGAGCTTGGATGAGAGCATAAGTATGTATTATTGTATGAGTATGTATTAATGTAAGAAGAGAAAAAGAGATATTAAAGAAAATAAACAGCCCCTGCCCTGCAGAAAGAAAGAAGAACATTGTGATGTGTGAATTAGTTTGGCTGCTACAATTTAATACAACTTAGTACAACTTCATATACGATTTAGTATACTTTATTTAAATTTAATACATCGGGCCTTCTCAGGAAGCAGAGCTCCGATACGCATAGTAGTTGCCTCGGAGGACCAAGGGTAACACCCCCCCATCCCCCCTTTTTCCCAGCTTTATACTTGAGCAGACGTCAGATGGTCTGGAATATCCCTTTGGTCCGTTCGGGTCAGCTGTCCTGGTTGTGTCCCCTTCCAAGATCTTGCCCACCCCGTCCCACTGGGGGCGGAGGAACGTTGGAAAGAGCCTTGTTGCTGTGTAAGCACTACTCAGCAGTAGCCACAACACCAGTGTGCTATCAACACCCTGCCAGCTCCCAACATAAAACACAGCACCATGAGGGCTGCTACAGGGGAAAACCAATTCCGGCTCAGCCAGACCCAGTACACCATGTAAAAGAGCTGCTTGCAATGGAAAAAACAACCTTTAAACCTGAAGAGATGAGTGGAATTATAATTCTATAGGCCTCAGCCTTGGAGAAGCAGGGAATGTTTTTGGGCTGCATGTATGAATGGCAGTGGTAAGAAGAACGTCTCATGGAGCTCTCAGTGATCGTAAATGGTTATTTTCAAAGTTATGCTTATCAGATGATCCCTTCACTTTGATGGAGACCGTGACTAGATTTGGATGATGTGCAGTGGAAGAGTCTTTGTTACAAAGTCTTTACTTCACATGAGGCAGATTAAGAATCTTTCTTGTAGTTATTTAGTCTGCTCTATCAGTCTGGTTTATTCATATGTAAGAGAACTGAGGGAATTTTCATTTCATGACTCAGAAATAAAAACATTCTATTTAAAAGGAAGCACATGTGTTATACCTTTTTTCAGATTATATAAGGGATTTATACCTTGGTTGGAAGAAATTACTGTACAAGAAAATGGCTGTTCCCAAAGACTTACCAAATCATCTGATTTAATACCAGCTTCCTGTTGTTATTTTGTTCTGGGGGAAAAAGAAAAACCAAAAAACCACCACAACAACAAAATCCCCAACTAACCTAACAAAAAACCCCAACAAACAACTAAACAAACACATTAGTACACCATTTTTTAATATCAAATCTGAGTGAGTAGCATCTATTATAAACATGTTCTCTGGACCTCATCCCCGATCTCACGTTTGTGTCTAATCTTCAGTGAATCAGGGTGCGAACACATGGACACGTACATGAAAGACCTCTAGAACAGCAAAACAGGGCTCGAGTCCTGAACGGTATGAATGCAAATACCCATGGCCAGAGAAAAAAGGAGGGAGTGGAGTGTGGTGTGCATTCACAGGTCTGCAGCATCACTGAAACTTGGTGGGACAGCTTGCATGGCATTGCTGGACATGTACAAGCCTTTCAAAGAGGGAGGCAGTGACAACAAGGAGGGGGCAGCCCACTGTGTGAAGGAGCAGTTGGGATGTGTGGAGGTCCTCTATAGGATGTGCAACAGGTGGGCCAAAGCAAGTGGGTCAGAGCCAGAGAAGAGGGCAGGAAGATGGATGGCACGCAGGGGGCTGTTAGCAACCACATTGAGGTGGGGAAAGCAGATAAAGCTTCTTTAAACAATGCGATGAAGCCTCTGATCACTGTCCCTGGTTCTCCTGGGATCTTCAACCTCTCTGACAACTGCTGCAGGGGAAACATGACAGGACATGAGCCATCCAAGAGATTTCTCAGTGGTGTCAGGGATAAGAGACAGATGCTGGATGGGCCAGCCTGGGGTCATGTAGCCCAGGAAGAAGTGGTCAGAGCAGTGATAATCAATAGCAACCTCGACTATAGGGAGCCTGCAATAAAGGTGTTTAGGATCCTGTGGGGATAGTGGAAGGCAAGTAGTTGCCTACAGATGCAGAACCTCAGGCAAGCAGTGTTAGGCATGCCCAGAAAACTTTCCAGGTGGGGTCCCACGAGAGGCAGCTCTGAAAGGCAAAGCAGCTCGGGAAAGTTAAGGATGACATCCTCTAGGCGCATGAACAGTCCATCCTGATGCTCAGGAAAACAAGTAGATACATGAAGAGGTCCGTCTGGCTAAGCAGGGGACTTGTGGCAGAGCTCCAGTTCAAAAAGGCACTGAAGGAAGCAGGGACTGACTACAAAGAGGGAATTCTCACTGCTTGAGAATACAGGGGTAATATCAGGAAAGCCATAGCGCAGCTGGAGACTTGCAGTGCATGTCAAGGGCAACAAGAAGAGTGTCTCTGACTACGTTAGTAATAAAAGAGTGAACAAGGGAAAATGTGGGCCCACTGCTGAAAGGGGTGGGTGTCTTAGTGACAGCAGACACAGAGGCAGGGCTGAGCTACCCTGACCTCTGTGCTCAGTGAAAGGGTTCAAGGGGAAGGAGAAGGACCAGAGGTGCATGAGGGTTGAGTCAGGGATCACTTGTGAGAACTTAACCCACACAAGCCCGTGTATTCCAATAGGCCGTACCCACTGGCTGGTGTCTTTGCAACGTTATTCTCTATCATCTTTGAAAGATCACGGAGGCTGGGAGAGATTTCCAAAGACCAGAGAAGTACAGTTAATCGTACCCACCTTCAAAAAATGCAAAAGAGATGGTCCAAAGAACTACAGGCCAGCCAGCCTCACACTGACCACTGGTAAAATCATGGATTGAGTCCTCTTGAAGCATATTTCTACGTACATAGAGGAGTAGAAGCAGATTGAGAATAGTCAGCATGAATTTAGCAAAGGTGAATAATGCTTGCACAACATGGTGGTGGGAGAGCAGAGGATATTACTTATCCTGACTTTAGCAGGGCTCTCAACAATGCCAAATAATAGAAAGTCTTGTCTCTAAATTAGGATGTTACAGTGTGGATGACTGGACAACCAGACAGGTGAAAAACTGATTGGATGAAAGAGGCTTATAGGGGAGCAGTCGATGAGTTAGTTGTATTTACCTGGGGACCAGTAACAAGTACAGACCAGCAGGCTCCGTACCGAGGCCTGTCCTGTTTAACCTCTGTCAGTGAACTGTAATGGGGGGAAGAGGCGTGTGGACATTGCAGATGACACCAAGCAGAGGGACCAGTTGATGCATGTGAGGGCAGGGCCTGGGGCGGCGTGAGCAGGGCCCAGGGCACGGAGCTGGGCCAGGCAGGAGTGATGTCTTATGCTCAGCACCCATCAGGCCTCATCCAGGCACCACATCCCATCTGGGGACCTGGACAGAAGAGACATCAAGCAACCAGAGGGCATCAAAGGAGGCCACTGGGACAGCAGGCCTGCATCACTCGCCCTGCAAGCAGGGGGCTGCAGGGTCAGGGATGGTTCAGCCTGGAGCAGAGGTGGCTTTGGGGCACCTAACAGCACCCCATCACCTATGGGGCAGGGATTGAGGGTCAAGGATGGGCTCTTCACAATGGTACATGGCAGGAGGGCGAGAGACAGCAACAGCAGCTGAAACTAGAGACACTCAGGCTGGACATAAGGAGGAATCCTTCTGCCATGAGGACCGGCAGGCAGTAGAGCAGGTTGTTCAATCTGAGAGTTTTTCGAGGCGTGATTAAAGAAAACCTTAGCAACCAGTTTTGATCAGCACCAGCATCTAACTCTGCTTTGAGAAGGTGGTAGAAAGACAACCTTCCAAAGGACCCTTCCAACCTGAATTATGCTATGATCCTATGACTATACAGAGTAAGAAGCTCATCAGTATGACACAGAAAAGGTTTAACAATTCAGTAACTTCAGTAATTTCTCTCCAAAAAGCAATAAGCCAGCTGCTAATTTTTGATCCTCTCTAGGAAATCTGCATATCAAGAGCCTACTATTTCACTTCTCATCCGTATTCAGATAAAACCACAGATTCTCAGGCAAATCCCAAGAATGGAGGTCTGAACATAAGCTTCCATGACTACATTGAAGACAACGGGTCAGCTGTCCCTGCTGTGTTCCGTCCCAGCTTCTTGTGCACTCCCAGCCTCCAAGGGCAGGGATTCTTGCCTTAGTATAAACACTGCTTAGTAACAACTAGAACATCAGTGGTTTATGAACCAAAACACAGCCGCACACCAGCTACTAGGAAGAAAACTAACTTTATTCCAGCCAAAACTAGGAGACTCATTCAATAATTTTTACTTTTCAGGGCTGTCATTGTATTTAGAAATAAACAAGTGGTTTTGTGAAATATTACCCCCTGACTTCACTGAGCTTCACAGTAGGCAAGTACACTAATAATTAATGTAATGGGAAATGATATTTACTGTGGATACGGAGGATGCTATTTTTTTCTTCTTGTAGAAAAAGCAGATCCAAGTAAACTGCTGAAAAAGAGATGTCTCACAAGACTCTGTTCTCCCTCGTTCTGCGTCAGGACTCATAAAGGATGTGCCTTCCTGCTCAGACTGAGTTATTTCCACATCACTATTTGGTTGTGCATGCAAGATTGGAGACAAAACTACCTTTCTTGTTGCAGCCTAGTGAACATGAGTTTTGGCATGACTAATGTTTCTACTGCCCAGGCAGGGTCTCAGGACACCTCTGTCCTTGTCCGGACCTGAGCGTTTTAGCTTTTTTGCTGAGACAGCAGCTGCCAGGCAGTCGGGTAACTATGAACTAGATTTGGTTCAGTTACTACTTGGTTTATAATGCTAACAAGTAGTTGTTCTGTGTGGACTGAACTGTCCATGGCTATTGCCGCGACTGAGAGACGGGAGACAGGCTTGATGCAAGCAAAGTTCTCCACTTTATTACATGTAACGCTCATTTTTATAGAAAATCAGAAGATGCGTGTGTTAAATTGATTGGTTACTATGCTTCAGAATTCTTATCAGCGCACGCTAATTGGTAGCTACTTAACCTTTAGCAATTGGACTAACAGCAACTAAGCTGCTCCTATAAAAAACTCTAAATTCCTTGCTGTCTGCACCGTCTTCGGCCCTTTATCAAGCATGACTCACAGGCTAGCAATTCTTCACCATATCAGCACTTTTCTCAGCGCTTTTCTCTTCCCTTTATCAGGCCTCCCAAGGTTTGTAGCCTACAAGTTCCAGTACATCCCCCTCTAACAACGGAGCAGTACAGGCCGTTCTGTCTGAGTCCTTCAAGTCGTACCCGACAGGCTATTTCTGAACTACCCGATTTCTTTATCTCGGTGCATTCAATGTAATTCTCCCTTCACTCTCTTCTCCAAACAAGCGCCTCAGTAAAATCACTGCTTCCAGCCCAGTGCGCAGGAGCAATCCGACTTCAGAGCGGTCCTGCATGCACACGAGGACATGAGAAAATGGTAGGGAAGGGAAACAGATATCCCAGGCCCAACCCTACCGAGTGCTACGGACTTCCAGGACACCCCCAGGTGCTTTCCTCTTCCGTTGACTGCAGTGGGTGTAGGACTTTTGGCTGCCTAGAGCCTCAACTTTCAACTCTTGGGGTGTTACAGTATAATTAAGGGGAGCTTTCGGGTTTTGATTATTCTTACCCTGGAGGTATTTAAAAGACGTACAGATGTGGCACTTAGGGGCACGGTTGAGTGGTGGACTTGGCGCTCTTAGGTTTGCGGCTGGACTCAATAGCCTTAAAGATCTTTTCCAGCCTAAGTGACTCTATGGTCCTATGGTTCTAAGATCTCTACAAACTGAATTTCCACATTTGTGAAGAGTCAGGTAGGAGAGGGAAATGCACAGTTGCAGAGGAGTAGCCTTGTCTTACAGAGCTTAAAGCTGACAGAGACCGGTAGGAGAACCAAGTATGACAGGGCTCTGTAAATAATGTACCTCGTGGAAATGCAAATCTCAGACAAACGCATCTCATCCTGCTTGTAAACAAGAGGTGGCTGGACAGCACAAGCCGGGGTCAGCCAGTCCGACTGCCAGTGGCACAAGAGCCCCTCGTCTCCAAGGATGCTCAGCTACGTCCCTGACACAAGGAGACAGACGACCGGGGTTTTTTAACCTTTCCCTCCCCTAAGGAACCAGAACCCTTCTCGGGATCCTTAAGATCTTGCCCTTCAGAACGACAACAATCCAGGCACAGGGACAGGCCAGGTGACAGTTTTGGTGCCGACCTTGGCACCGAAGGGGCTCAGTGCAGGGAAAGAGTTGAGACAACGTCTGGACCGAATCCCCCAGCACCAGACAACCAGAGTGTACCTCTGGGCTCGTTCACCAAGGCAGCAGGAGTTTTGCTTCAGAAGCGTGGTGAACTGTGATGTCAGCGAGCGATGGACTGTGACCTCACACCCCCACTTATACTCGGGCACTGGGAGAGCCTGGCCCAGTCTGGCTCGTGCCTGGGCTCCTGCCGAGCGTGCCTGCGAGGTCTGGAGGGTCGAGTGAGGCAGCTCCCGGTGCTGGGTGGTGCTTTGGGGACTGCTGTCGGCAGCTCTCGGTACCCGCCCTGGAACCATCCCCTGGGTTTCCCCGGCCCTGCCTGGGTCAGGCAGCTGGGCACCGACACGCACACTTGTGGCAGAGGAGGTGAGCTGTGTGGGGAAGCGTCCCTCCAGGACGGCTGTGGGGTGGGTGAAGGCGCTCGGGGAGCCGGAGGGTGTCCTTCAGGAGGGGCCTGGGCATTTCTTCCTCCCTAGGACAGCGAGTGACCGGGGTCTCACTCACTTTTGCAGCACATGATGCCCTTTGGCAGCTCCAGCATCATCGAGTGGGGGAGCAGCTCCTCATCCTCAGCTCTCCCCAACCTGATGCAGCGTGTGAACGTGGCCACGGAGACAGAGCAGATCTGCCCCATCTGCCGTGATGCCCCACGTCATGTTGCTTATGCAATGCCATGTCGCCACCAGTTCTGCCTGGTCTGCATCCTGCGATGATTAGATCTGAAGGGAGAGTGCCCACTCTGCAGAGGACCAGTAACGCTTGTCCAGGTTCCTGTACAAGGAGAAAATTACTCTATAGGGTGTTTCATCATGCACCCAGAAGAGTCGCCAAACGCCAGCAGTCAGGCAGGCACAGCTCCCAGCCACCTGGCCGAAAACAGCCCCCATGACTCTGTGGTGTCCCTTCCATCATCTCCACAGGGGACACTGTCCCCAGATGAGCAGGACAGTGCAGGGCCAGAGGCAGAGGCAGTGGGTGGCATCCTGCCTGAGGTCTGGGCAGAACTTTTACAAACAGAAGTTCATCTCGTCAATCCCTTGCTGCCCTGGCTGCGTCGGGAGCTGCAGGCAATATGTGGGCCCCGCTGGTGGCAGACACATTGTGCAGAGGCCAGAATCCTGCACACCCTGTGCGTCAGTGGCCCGGTTGCGGAGGCCTTGGTCCAGGTGCTGCAGCCTGACCTTGGGGAACGTGCAGCACATCTGGTCCACGGCGTCATCCATATCATTGTGGACCAGTGCAGATAGGAGGCCCGGGGGCTGCTGCGCTCCCGTGCTGTGCAGGAGGACGACGACAGCTCTGCGGCTGGCTCCAGTGACCCCAGCTGAAGCCCCACCAGCTCCCGGTGGAGGACTCTCCCCTCCCACCTGTCTTCGTCCAGCAGCTCTGCAGGCTTTGACGGGGAGGAGGAAGCCGGCACCGCGGAGGCTGCCCTCCGTGGGGGTCCCGGCCGCCCCCCATCTGCTCCTGTCCAGGCAGAGCAGGAGCAGCCCCAGGAGGAGCCGGGGCAAGCGGCGGTGGCAGGTCCCTCTGCCCGGAGCTGTAGCTGCAGCTCCTCCGTTCCTGGCCGCGTCAGGGACCGCTCAATTGGGGGGTCCCAGCGCCCCCTCAAGAGGAGGGCACCCAGTCCCCAGGACTCTCCCCAGCCATGCAAGAGGCTGCGCCGCCGGCGGCACCAGCGCCCCACCGCTCCCTGCCGCGTCAGGGACCGCTCAACTGGGGGGCCCTGTGCCCCCTGAAGAGGAGGGCCCCCAGTCGCCACGACTCTCCCCAGCCATGTAAGAGGCTGCCCTGCTAGAGGCACCAGCGCCCCTCTGCTCCCGGCTGCGTCAGGGACTGCTCAACTGGGGGGTCCCAGTGTCCCTCGAAGAGGAGGGCCCCCGACCCCCAGGACTCTCCCCAGCCCTGCAAGAGGCCGCCTCGCTGGCGGCACTAGCAGTGCTGCAGCAAGTCTTTATTCAATCAAGAAATTACTATTTCTCTGATCCCGTCTCTGGGTGCTGCTTTCTCCCCCCTCTCCCGGTGCATTTCGCTCTCCCCTGTGGTGGCCCGCACCTGCTGGGGAGCACGGCCATGGGCCCCCAGAGCCCCATGGCCATGTCCGTGGTGCCTCCTCCCACAGAAAATCCTGCTACAGCTGCCCACCTGCTACACAGCAGATGCTGAGAGCAGAGCGGGCAGGAGGGAAAGCTGGTTTTGCCGCAGGTACGAGGGCAACGTGAAAATTGCTGGCAAAACCAAATATGTGAGGCAGAATATATTTGTCACGGATTACATGGGTTACTTTCTGTTCTGATCTCGGGGTTGGAAGCAGCATACATGAGGCAGTTTGCAAGAACTCTGCAAGGACCTGGCACAAGCTCCCATTTCCTCCATAGAGAGCCCTTATTCAGTGAACATACCTATTTTGTCACAATTTCCACCTGAGAAATACGCCCCGCCTTGGAACGCTCTTGGCCTGCAGAGCTGCCCAAAACTGAACAGTCCCGTTGCCGTTTCTACTAAGTGCACAGACATGCAAATGGGTCCGCAGTTGAGGCGCGATGGTTCCCCTCTTAGAAGGCAGCTTTAAATGAGAACAGTGTGCAAAATGAGGCTATGGGTGCCGCTCTGGAGGAAAGAAATCTTTTCCTTTAGCTCTGTGACGCATGAAATACTGCAAGTTTGCAGAGAGACCTTCCTTTCCCTCGTGCATAAAAACGCTCCCAGGACCTCAAAACAGCATGTATGAATGGGCCTCGCTATCCTCTTACAGAGCAAGTCCAGACCCACTCCTTGTTGGCCAGCTCAGCGTCACAGGGGCTCTTCAACATTGTGCGGGTGACTCCAAAATCCCAGGAGTCCTCAGTCTGGGAGCGGATCTTCAGCAGCCCATAGTGGGCCTGTGGCATTAGAGAACCTTCTCGGACCTGTTGGAGTCCGCTGTGTG
This sequence comes from Strix aluco, assembly GCF_031877795.1. Classification (NCBI taxonomy): domain Eukaryota; kingdom Metazoa; phylum Chordata; class Aves; order Strigiformes; family Strigidae; genus Strix; species Strix aluco. Next base: position 8,329,795 of record NC_133971.1, read on the forward strand.
ACATTCTCAGTTGATGTCTGGGAAGTTAAAATCACCCATGAGGACAAGGGCCGTTGATCTAGAGATAGGGCAGTGCTGATCGCATTCTTCTTTAAATGTCTTTCAATAGCACCCAGTATGATCTCCGCCTTTTCTCTCCCCTTTCTTGAAGCGGAATGCCAGAATAGCTGAACGTGGCGTTTTTCTGGGCTGTCCTCCCTGCTCTGCTGCTCAACTGAATTGTACACTTGTACTTGTTAGAGACAAGACCTTGTAATGGTGATAAAGCCTCTTGCATTTACATGCAAGTAATGCACCACTCCAGACCAAATCCTGTACGGCCTCTTCTCCTGGGGGCTCTAGGAACAGTTGTCTTAGGCAGCCGTCATTTATTGCGCCCAGAGATGTTCTCTCTGCACTTCATTCTTCAGAAGTCATTGACCCAGCGGTAGGAATCCCCCTGTTACTACCTGTCCACAGGTTGCAGCTTGGCGAATCCTACTTCCCAGTTCTTGATCACTCTCTCCTTCCTGATCAAGGAGGTCAGTGGTGCAACCTGACAAAGACGTTGTTATTGTCGGCCCGTGATTTCCGCCCACGTGTCCTCTGATGTTTGTCTTTTCCGTAAGGCTTTGGTGCTGTTGCTGCTTTCAGAGTCTTTCACGCAGAGTGCCGGTCTGCCCCCTGAACACCTTACCACATCATTGCTACGAGACTGGCAGACAGGTACCGTTGAATCCCATCGATCCTCCATATCCCAGCTCTCTGAGATGCCCACTGTATCAGGGTGCTCCTTGAACATTTACAGTACATTGATGACATCATTATAAGGGGTAACACAGCAGAAGAAGTTTTTGAGAAAGGGGAGAAAATAATCCAAATCCTTCTGAGAGCCGGTTTTGTCATAAAGCGTACTGAAGTCAAGGGACCTGCACAAGAGATCCAGTTTTTAGAAGTCAAATGGCAAGGCGGACATCGCCAGATTCCAACGGAGGTGAGTAATAAAATAACAGCTATGTCCCCACCAACTAACAGAAAGGAAACGCAAGCTTTCTTGGGTGTTGTGGGTTTCTGGAGACTGCACGTTGCAAAGTAGAGTCAGATTGTCAGCCCTCTCTATCAAGTGACTTGGAAAAAGAATTTGTTTGTATGGGGCCCAGAGCAGCGACAGGCTTTGGGGTTTTGGAGGAGAGCCCTTCAAACTGCTTTCTGTAGCACTGGGATCCAGCACTTATCTGGGTGGCACCTGTAACTGTGAATGTAAAAGTGATTTTCTTCCCTGGAGCCTTTTCTTCCTTGTGACTGTTCAGAACGTGGGGATGGATCAGACACCTTCGAGGGTGCCTTTGAGCTGAAATGATTCCATCGTTCTACGAGAACTACAGTCATACAGCTCTCTACCTTACTTTACTCAGAGTATCTTGCATAAACCTCAGGTGGTAATGATGTCATTTTTATTCTGTTTAGAAATCTAATTTCTAATCATTTAAATTTATAGAGGCTCTAGTGGTTGTAAACATGCATGCACTTGGGCCGCACTTTCCTTAACTGAGAGAATAATAGAAAAATCTAGAGTATCTGGTTAGAAAATGTAAAAAACCAGACAAGAAACTTCTTTTTAAAATCAAGGACTAAGCGTGTTGAAAATGTTTCCTCTCCTCTAACTAGACATCGGAGTTTCAGATTGCAGTACGTGATGCCTTGCAGCAACATGTTCTATGTTGTCTGCCTGAGGCAATTTAAAATCTTCCTCAGAGGGATATTGTGTCCAGTTAGATAAGGCCTGGCCTAGCCGTTATCTAAGTGCAGCGACAAGCTCTCAGGTGAACCTCCTTTTTGCTTGACAGTGGAAATGAGGAATAGAGTTGGCTTCTTTGGGAGAATCCTGTAAGAGCTCAAATGACCAAAATGGGGTGACTTTTCCATGGACGGGAGGTGCAGGGTGTGCTGGGCCAGAGTCGCAGGCCCATGCAGTGCTTGAAGTGCTAAGGCTTGTACAACAGGCCCAAGCCAGAGTTGACCTATAGATGAATCCTGTTTATTTTATAACTGATAACCATTGTGCTAGTAGGTATTGTATTAAGTTATAACAACCTATTTAGGCTGGAGTAAAAAGTGCTGAAGCATTGAAATACTGCAGCCTGAACAACAGGCCCCAATCTGAAGCTGCTAACTTAGCATGTAGTCATTAATGAAACATCTAAACTCGCTAGTGAAAGACAAAATATAATCAGTAGAGGGGAGAGAATGTACCCAACTTTCATTTCGCAGCCTTGTTCAAGGCTGAGAACCTAAGTATTTGGTCTTGTTAGAAACTCCCTTGGTTCCCCCGCTGAGCCCTGGCCAGGCTTCGGGTGGAATCCAACAGGAGAATGAAACCAGATATTTTCCGCTCAAAACAAAGGTGCCAGCTATTCTGGCTTGTCGATCTCTGGTATATAAGGCTGGGCCCGTTTGCAGTGACTTTGGATGCCTCACCTATGGGTGGACGCACCGTGTAGGATTTCCCACTTGCCGGGACAGGCTCTCCAAATCCTCGCTGTAACCGGGGCTGCCCAGCGTCTGCAGATCTGGATGATGATGATAATATATGCAAGTGGTGATGTATTTCTCTTAATCACTATTCTCTCTCTCTCGTGTAGTAATGATTTGATGCATTACCCTGTATTTTCCTGTTTGTTGCTTTAAGTGCACTATTCTTCTTTTTTCTTACTGCATGTTTTCTGTATTACTCTGTTACATTACTTGGTTATTACCAGTAAAGTACGCCTACTCTTTTCACTCGGGTGTCTGAGTTTAATTGGTATCCTTAATCAGCAAAACAGTGCTGCACAACGTGGGGCTCCCAGCATCTGAATGGTTGTAGGATTATCTACACCGTCCTCCTTTTCTTTTTAATGGGATCTCAGAAAAACAGCATCTGAAGAGACGCTTTATAGAATCTGAGTGCCTTTCCAAACTGGGATTATAAAGAATTCCCAATGCAATTTCACGCACCTCCCCACCCTGAAAAGCCACCCCAGAAGCCAAAGCCAAAAGAAAATAATTTTCTAGCATCTTAACATGCCGATATGCCCAGCACAGGACCAGGCTGAGTGAGAGGCCCAGCTCACCAGCTTTGGGGGCTTTTCCCAGCCACCTTGGCTTGCTGCCCTCCTCCATCACGCAAGGGGACCTCCGGCACGTGACACTCTCTAGGATGTGGCAGGGCAGGAGGGACCTGGGTGGCTCATCCCTCCGCTCAGGCTATTCCCAGCCCAAATCTGCAGTGTGCCGCTGATCCTGGCGTCCGGGGCTCACCCAGGCAGGGCTGGGCAAAAACACTGCAACCCCCTGCCCAGGCGTTGCCCACCTTCTGCCCAGGCAGCTGGGTCTCTGGCGGCTCTTGAAGCCCATCACAGGGAAGGGAACACCGCGGTTCCTCTCCAGGGCCACCTGGGTCCCCCAGCTTCCCCTGTGCTGGGGGGACCTAGGGGAGCGAGGAGGGAGGAGGAGCTGTGTGCCAGCGCGTTGACTTTCTCCTGCTAACTCCCGGCTGGAGAATCACCATGTGTTTAATTAAAGGGCTGTATTCAAAAAAGAAAGAAGGTTTTCAATCCCTCTCTGCAGAGATGCAGGGGGGTCACAGGATTCTTGCAGGCAGGAACGTTAAATATGTTCTCTGACCGGGTCATAATGGAGGACAGCCAGGGCTGGATGAGGTTTGGCATGGGGAGGGGAGATGGGGAGCAGAGAATTCAGCTTGCAAGTCTCTGGCCCTTGTAAAACTTTGTTAAACTGTAAATCGGGGGTTACCACAGCCTGGACTGTTTGCAGAGTTATCTGTGTTCCTGCTGATGATGCCATCTCCCGTGGTGCTGCCATGTGTTGCCACTTGTAATGGGATCATGGCCACAGCAGTCAGTAATTGCTGCACACGGCATGTGCAGTGCAGGAAGCTAGTAAAAGTTTCAGAGAACGCTGTGAGGAATGGCTGGATTTCACAATTGGTGAAGGGGAGTTGCCCGAGAGATGGCCAAAATGCACACAGAAAGTGGAGGGGAGCGCTACAGACACGCTGGGAAGTGGAGTCGTGCAAGGAGAAGAGCACCAGCGCAACCATGGAACATCATTGCAGTATGACACTGCCTAAATAATGCTGTCCAAAGTACCAAACCTGGGACCAGATGCAGCCAAGTTGGGACCAATGGGGAAAAAAGTAATTAGGGCTGAGTTGTTTATTTTGGTAGGAAGCTGGACTGGAGCAGTACAGGGGCATCTGAGGGGGCTGAAGACACAGACAAGGCCTTGGTGACTGGCATGAAACACTGACGGTGAGCAGAAGACACTGGTGAGGAGAGGGAGTGGGAAGTGGGGTTGTGGTAGCCCCAGAGGTGTGTGCGGAGGCGTGAGTGATGCGGGGGCAGATGTCCCATTGTGACATCACTGCGCGGTGGGCTGTGATGTCAGCAAGCGATGGGACTGTGACGTCACGTCCCTCACTGCTTATATTCGGGCGCCGGCAGAGCCCGGCCCAGTCTGGCTCGTGCCTGGACTCCTGCCGAGCGTGCCTGCGAGGTCTGGAGGGTCGAGCGAGGCAGCTCCCGGTGCTGGGTGGTGCTTTGGGGGCTGCCGTCGACAGCTCTCGGTGCCCGTGTTGGAGCGATCCCCTGGGTTTCCCCGGCCCTGCCTGGGTCAGGCAGCTGGTCACAGCCAGGCGCGCTTGTGGCAGCGGAGGTGAGCTGTGCGGGGAAGCGTCCCCCCGGGGCGGACGTGGGGTGGGCGAAGGGGCTCGGGGAGCCGGAGGGTGTCCTTCAGGAGGGGCCTGGGCATTTCTTCCTCCCCCTCCCTTTGCCGGGACAGCAAGTGACCAGGGCCTTTCTCAATTTTGCAGGACGTGACGCCCTTTGGAGGCTCCAGCGCCAGCAAGTGGGAGCAGCTCCTCATCCTCAGCTCTCCCCAACCTGATGCAGCGTGTGAACATGGCCACGGAGACAGAGCAGATCTGCCCCATCTGCCGTGATGCCCCATGTCATGTTGCTTATGCGATGCCGTGTCGCCACCAGTTCTGCCTGTTCTGCATCGTGCGATGGTTATATCTGAAGGAAGAGTGCCCACTCTGCAGAGGACCAGTAACGCTTGTCCAGGTTCCTGTACAAGGAGAAAATTACTCTATAGGGTGTTTCATCATGCACCCAGAAGAGCTGCCAAATGTCAGCAGCCAGGCAGGCCCAGCTCCCAGCCACCCGGCCGAAAACAGCCCCCACGACCCTCAGGTGTCCCTTCCACCATCTCCACAGGGGACACTGTCCCCAGATGAGCAGGACAGTGCAGGGCCAGAGGCAGAGGCAGTGGGTGGCATCCTGCCTGAGGTCTGGGCAGAACTTTTACAAACAGAAGTTCATCTCGTCAATCCCTTGCTGCCCTGGCTGCGTCAGGAGCTGCAGGCAATATGTGGGCCCCGCTGGTGGCAGGCATGTCATGCAGAGGCCAGAATCCTGCACACCCTGTGTGTCAGCGGCCCGGTTGCGGAGGCCTTGGTCCAGGTGCTGCAGCCTGACCTTGGGGAACATGCAGCACCTCTGGTCCATGGCATCATCAATATCATTGTGGACCAGTGCAGCCAGGAGGTCTTGCGGCTGCTGCTTTCCCATGCTGTGGAGGAGGAGGACAACAGGTCTGCGGCTGGCTCCAGCTCCACCAGCTCCAGTTCCACCAGTTCCAGCCCCACCAGCTCCAGCCCCACCAGTCCCACCAGCTCCCAGAGTGGGACTCCCACCCCCCACCGGCCCTCCTCCACCAGCCCTGAAAGCTCCAACGGGGAGGAGGAAGCCAGCAGCTCGGCGGCCGCCCTCCGCGGGGGTCCTGGCCGCCCCCGATCTGTGCCCATCCCAGAGGAGCAGGAGCAGCCCCAGGAGGAGCCGGGGCAGGCGGCGGTGGCAGGCCCCTCTGCCCGGGGCTGCAGGCGCAGCCACTCTGATCCCAGCTGCGGCAGGGACTGCTCAACTGGGGGGTCCCGGCGCCCCCCGAAGAGGAGGGCTTCCAGCCTCCAAGACTCTCCGTAGCCCTGCAAGAGGCCGCCGCACGGGCAGCACTAACAGGGCTGCAGCAAGTCTTTATTGAATCAATAAATAAATTGCTATTTCTCTGACCCCGTCTCTGGGTGTTGCTTTCTCCCCCCTCTCCTGCCGCCTTTCCCTCTCCCCTGTGTCCCACCGTGGTGACCTCCGCCTGCTGGGGGACACGGCCATGGGTCCCCAGAGCCCCAGGGCCATGTGCTCGGTGCCTCCTCCCACAGAAAATCCTGCTGCAGCCACCCACCCACCACGCAGCAGATGCCGAGGGCAGAGCGGGCAGGAGGGGAAGGTGGTTTTGCCGCATGTCCGATGGGGACCCGACTGGGCAATCCAAGGGTCGGGGCGAACTGTAACCTTGCCCCCTCCAGCACTTGTCTCTGCACCCCACAGAGAGTGACACAGCAGGAACCTCTTCCAAGGTGGGGAGATGTTTGTCCCGCGGGAGGTGTCTGTTCCTGTGCCGGGGTGTTCGCGTGTGTCTGCGCAGGGCTCAGTTTCGGGCGTCTCTGGAGGCAGTGAAGAAGCCCGCTGTGGAAGGGAGTGACCTGCCAAGGAACGGGCTGAATAACCCCCCGAGCTCCCCCGTTTCTCACGCTGCTCATGCTCAACAGCTGCTGACAGCAGCAGTGCTGCAGCACTCGCATCTGACCTGCTAGCTGCTGGAGGAGCGAGTGTCACAGCCCTTTTCCCTGCACACATGGCCTGCGGATTTGTGACACTGTCATCGTGCAGAACTTTCTCAAGAGAGCGCAGAGAGCTCTGACCTTTCTGCTGCTGGTTTCAGCAGCTGGCACATTCCATGGCAGTAGGAATCAGGGCAGCGGGCTCCTCGGTAGATGCCCGATTGTTTCTCTCCCAGAAGACAGCGTTTGCAACACTGCTCAGTACCTCAGACTCCTGCCTCCTCTGGCTGTGCCTTGGCATTCAGAGGAGCCCAGCTACTTCCACAGGAGCTGTGAGAACACACACAGACACACATATGCAGAATGGGGCTGTTAACAGATCTCATCCCAGTGTTGTCTGAAAAGCAGATTCATCACCCAGTGTGCAATAGGTCAATAATCATACACTCAGGAGGGACATTGCTTGCTTATTTTAGGGTTGAGCAAGCCTTGGTGCTCGGTGGTTTCCTGCAAATCAAGAACACCAACGGGACTTTTCACACTATATTTATACACACAACTTGCAGAGTTAGTAATTTTTACATGTACATCCTCTGTGCGATGATTGCTTAGTAACTCACATACAATTATAACACTGCTGACACAACACTTCTCCTACTACGGATGCTCAGGTGAAGACCCCAAGAGTCTTCTTGACCTGTAGGCGTGATTTTTGTTATTAGGAAGGTAGTTGAGATAAGGATACATGGACCTTGAGTTTGCTTGCCAAGTCGGCAATGCACCCTCTTCAAGGTCTAATGGCTCTGGGATGTCATTGCTCAAATGCAGCTATCGACTTGTTCTTCTGATTAGGGATGGCTTCAGCTTTAAGACAGATAAAGAACATCTTTCTTGACCTAAGCGTAATATTGGTGCATTGTTCTAAAAGTTTAACCTTCAACAAACAGACGGAAGGACAAAAGAAGATTGTTAAGTTCATGAGTTAACAAAGTGATTCAGGGGAGAAAAAAAAATAAAGCAAAAAGCCAAACAAAACCCCAAATCCTAACTGGCAATAGTGAAAAGAAAAAGATGGTCCAGTATTTCAGAGGCTATTCCTTGGCTTCTAGGTTCAATGTGAAAACCCCCACACCCTAGTTACTAGATGTAGCCCTGAACATTTCTTTATTTTTTAAACACTACATTTTTAATTAAAACAACTCCTGCAGAACCTTACGAGATTCTGCTTTTGCCCAGCTACCGAAATGCACACAAAATCCTTCTCTTTTAGCAAACAGCACTTAACAAATTGTGGATACAATGAAAACATGAATAATTTCTAACAGTTTCTCAAAACTAAAGCAGCAAAGATTGTCTCTATGTTTCCCCTGTTGCGTGTAATACCAAAAGACCAGTGAAAAAGAATACATTTACTTGAAGTATATTCCATTTTCGGAACTACCTGTTCTTTAATTTAGAACTGATAAATATTCGCCATCAGGAAAAACAGTAAAACTGCAGTTTCAAAGTGGTTAAAATTGCTATCCAAAAGTTACAGTACAGTGTAGGGAAAAAGAAAAGTATGGAATGGCAAGAATATTTAAAAATCAAGGTTATCGGGCTTTTGAATTGAATTACATTCCTTAGGCATGATTTTTAAAGGGGAAAGGAGAAATTTTTAGGAAAAAATCTCAATCTGAAATCAGATACCGCAGTTAACAGTTTTCTTCCCATCCTGTTAATTTTTAAACCCATGTTTGGTTCAAAAACTCAACTGTAAAATCCATTATTTGCCCTATGGTGTCTGGAACCTACTCCAGCAGTACTGTAGAAACTGGGAAACAATCATGCTGCCAGACACAAGATAAATGTACTTCTTCTTAAGTTTCAGTATCCTTAAAACACACCGAAGTGTGACTTCTCATTCTTAGCCAGAGAGTACTATGCAAAAGGCTATGCAACCACAACAATATTAGAGGTCTGATTAAGCATCCTAATTGTTGTTAAATAGAGTTTACATTTTTCAACCAGCTGCTTCCGCCTCTCTAGTAGGACACAGCTCAAGTGTGTTCATGTATTGCTCTATAGGAAAGCTCATAAATCAGAGAGCTTAGAGAGAAAGTCGTGTTTAAAAAAGAAGATTTCCTGGATGAAGCAGCATATATCCATGTGGGAAACAAAAGGCATGAAATGTGAAGGAAGATGCCAATTCTTTTCTGAACTCCTGTGTGCTCGTTTTTGTCTATTCATTAGAAAGTTTGTTCTAGTGAAATTGCTAGGATGATTCTTTAGGAGGGATGTTACGCCGTGTTTAAGGCAAGACAAGCAGCATCACAAATAGGTGGAACAGTCATAAATCAGGCACTGTTTTAAGATATTGAACATGAATTTGGATGAGATTTTCGAGGTAGTGCATCTTAGTTCTTCTGAGAAAGCCAGCATAGTCAAGAACACATAACAGTCCATCTTTAAACCAAGCACTCAGTTCAAGAGGCTGTTTCATAATCTCATGAAAATTATAATCATTATATCTGTGTTAGTGTGTTCTTCACCTTAGACAGGCTTACTCTTTCCTCAGTATTGGCCTTCCTACTCTTCTTTTCTTTCCCTCCTCATCAATATGTGGGGAACAGTACTACTCATTCTCAGCCCTTTTGTGACCAGACTAGGCAAACCTACTGTGAACACACGGGTGCTTGAGTAATGACAAATGGTAAAATATCTGTTAAGATCCTCAGTAAAAGAATAGACACAGACTTTTGCATGAGGTCACACTCAATTTCTAAAGATCCTTTTCATTTTATACATATCAGATTCTTTCATAAAAGGATTAGATCAATCCACCGCTTTAAATCAGAAAATCGATTTGTTGAGCTAATTTTTAATGGGAGTAAATCAGACCACTGAGACACTCTATTCTATAGCAGCCCATTTGCCCACATCAATTTGAAAAATTCAGTGCAAACCATGTGTGGTGGTTTGGCCTTGGCTAAATGCCAGGTACCCACCAAGTCGCTCTATCACTTCCCCCCCTTCCCCCTTTTATTCTCAACAGGGCAAAGAGGGGAAAGAAAATAAGATAGGAAAAAAACCCCAACCTTGTGGGTAAAACAAAAGCAGTTATAAGCGAAGCGAAGCAAAAGTCCGCGCGCGGAAGCAAAAAAAGCAAAGAGATTTATTCTCTACTTCCCATTAACAGGCGATGCCAGGCTGTGGGAGTGTCAGCTCTGTGCAGCTGTGGGAGATTCAATATGTTAAGAGTCAAATCATGTGTTACTGGTAAATGATTGTGGAGGTTTGAACTCAGCTGGTAGCCAGACGCCACGTGGCCGGCCGTTCACCTCCCCCTGCCCCCTCTCGTAAGATAGGGGAGGAACAAAAGAAAAGAATTCGTGGGTTGAGTAAAAAGAAAGAATTTACTAAGTATAACAAGAGGACAACAGTAACAATAGTGAGTTCAAAAAGAAAATGGGTAAAATGCAACAGTGGCTTACCGAACACAGCAACTGCCCCCCACAGCACCAATACCGCCCGACGAGCGGACGGCGAGCACGCGAGAGTGAGTGAGCCCGAGAGCGAGAGCCCCGCCCCTGAGCGGTATGAAATACTCCAGTGAAAATTAACTGCATCCCGGCCAAAACCAGGACAAAATGATTAAGAGGCAAGTCAACATTGGCCTGTCAGCCCTGCACAGCTGTGGGAGATTCAATCCTTAGGAGCCAAACAGACATCAGCAGAGGAGCTCTGTTTGGGGAGCTCGGTGAAGGTGGAGAGCTCTGCTCAGGGAAGCGCTGCTTGGCAAGCTCTGCTCAGGAGCTCTGTCCTGCGCTGGCTTGGAGAAGCGCCAGCTCTGCTCTGTGCCGGCCTGGAGAAGCAGCAAGGCTGGGAGGAGAAGCAGGCCTTGGAAGAAAGATAAGTCAGCTTGGGGAAAGTATGGAACTGTTTCTGGGAGAGAGGGTTGATGACTGTCTAGTTGCTGATTTATTTGTTATGAAGTAAGAGCTTGGATGAGAGCATAAGTATGTATTATTGTATGAGTATGTATTAATGTAAGAAGAGAAAAAGAGATATTAAAGAAAATAAACAGCCCCTGCCCTGCAGAAAGAAAGAAGAACATTGTGATGTGTGAATTAGTTTGGCTGCTACAATTTAATACAACTTAGTACAACTTCATATACGATTTAGTATACTTTATTTAAATTTAATACATCGGGCCTTCTCAGGAAGCAGAGCTCCGATACGCATAGTAGTTGCCTCGGAGGACCAAGGGTAACACCCCCCCATCCCCCCTTTTTCCCAGCTTTATACTTGAGCAGACGTCAGATGGTCTGGAATATCCCTTTGGTCCGTTCGGGTCAGCTGTCCTGGTTGTGTCCCCTTCCAAGATCTTGCCCACCCCGTCCCACTGGGGGCGGAGGAACGTTGGAAAGAGCCTTGTTGCTGTGTAAGCACTACTCAGCAGTAGCCACAACACCAGTGTGCTATCAACACCCTGCCAGCTCCCAACATAAAACACAGCACCATGAGGGCTGCTACAGGGGAAAACCAATTCCGGCTCAGCCAGACCCAGTACACCATGTAAAAGAGCTGCTTGCAATGGAAAAAACAACCTTTAAACCTGAAGAGATGAGTGGAATTATAATTCTATAGGCCTCAGCCTTGGAGAAGCAGGGAATGTTTTTGGGCTGCATGTATGAATGGCAGTGGTAAGAAGAACGTCTCATGGAGCTCTCAGTGATCGTAAATGGTTATTTTCAAAGTTATGCTTATCAGATGATCCCTTCACTTTGATGGAGACCGTGACTAGATTTGGATGATGTGCAGTGGAAGAGTCTTTGTTACAAAGTCTTTACTTCACATGAGGCAGATTAAGAATCTTTCTTGTAGTTATTTAGTCTGCTCTATCAGTCTGGTTTATTCATATGTAAGAGAACTGAGGGAATTTTCATTTCATGACTCAGAAATAAAAACATTCTATTTAAAAGGAAGCACATGTGTTATACCTTTTTTCAGATTATATAAGGGATTTATACCTTGGTTGGAAGAAATTACTGTACAAGAAAATGGCTGTTCCCAAAGACTTACCAAATCATCTGATTTAATACCAGCTTCCTGTTGTTATTTTGTTCTGGGGGAAAAAGAAAAACCAAAAAACCACCACAACAACAAAATCCCCAACTAACCTAACAAAAAACCCCAACAAACAACTAAACAAACACATTAGTACACCATTTTTTAATATCAAATCTGAGTGAGTAGCATCTATTATAAACATGTTCTCTGGACCTCATCCCCGATCTCACGTTTGTGTCTAATCTTCAGTGAATCAGGGTGCGAACACATGGACACGTACATGAAAGACCTCTAGAACAGCAAAACAGGGCTCGAGTCCTGAACGGTATGAATGCAAATACCCATGGCCAGAGAAAAAAGGAGGGAGTGGAGTGTGGTGTGCATTCACAGGTCTGCAGCATCACTGAAACTTGGTGGGACAGCTTGCATGGCATTGCTGGACATGTACAAGCCTTTCAAAGAGGGAGGCAGTGACAACAAGGAGGGGGCAGCCCACTGTGTGAAGGAGCAGTTGGGATGTGTGGAGGTCCTCTATAGGATGTGCAACAGGTGGGCCAAAGCAAGTGGGTCAGAGCCAGAGAAGAGGGCAGGAAGATGGATGGCACGCAGGGGGCTGTTAGCAACCACATTGAGGTGGGGAAAGCAGATAAAGCTTCTTTAAACAATGCGATGAAGCCTCTGATCACTGTCCCTGGTTCTCCTGGGATCTTCAACCTCTCTGACAACTGCTGCAGGGGAAACATGACAGGACATGAGCCATCCAAGAGATTTCTCAGTGGTGTCAGGGATAAGAGACAGATGCTGGATGGGCCAGCCTGGGGTCATGTAGCCCAGGAAGAAGTGGTCAGAGCAGTGATAATCAATAGCAACCTCGACTATAGGGAGCCTGCAATAAAGGTGTTTAGGATCCTGTGGGGATAGTGGAAGGCAAGTAGTTGCCTACAGATGCAGAACCTCAGGCAAGCAGTGTTAGGCATGCCCAGAAAACTTTCCAGGTGGGGTCCCACGAGAGGCAGCTCTGAAAGGCAAAGCAGCTCGGGAAAGTTAAGGATGACATCCTCTAGGCGCATGAACAGTCCATCCTGATGCTCAGGAAAACAAGTAGATACATGAAGAGGTCCGTCTGGCTAAGCAGGGGACTTGTGGCAGAGCTCCAGTTCAAAAAGGCACTGAAGGAAGCAGGGACTGACTACAAAGAGGGAATTCTCACTGCTTGAGAATACAGGGGTAATATCAGGAAAGCCATAGCGCAGCTGGAGACTTGCAGTGCATGTCAAGGGCAACAAGAAGAGTGTCTCTGACTACGTTAGTAATAAAAGAGTGAACAAGGGAAAATGTGGGCCCACTGCTGAAAGGGGTGGGTGTCTTAGTGACAGCAGACACAGAGGCAGGGCTGAGCTACCCTGACCTCTGTGCTCAGTGAAAGGGTTCAAGGGGAAGGAGAAGGACCAGAGGTGCATGAGGGTTGAGTCAGGGATCACTTGTGAGAACTTAACCCACACAAGCCCGTGTATTCCAATAGGCCGTACCCACTGGCTGGTGTCTTTGCAACGTTATTCTCTATCATCTTTGAAAGATCACGGAGGCTGGGAGAGATTTCCAAAGACCAGAGAAGTACAGTTAATCGTACCCACCTTCAAAAAATGCAAAAGAGATGGTCCAAAGAACTACAGGCCAGCCAGCCTCACACTGACCACTGGTAAAATCATGGATTGAGTCCTCTTGAAGCATATTTCTACGTACATAGAGGAGTAGAAGCAGATTGAGAATAGTCAGCATGAATTTAGCAAAGGTGAATAATGCTTGCACAACATGGTGGTGGGAGAGCAGAGGATATTACTTATCCTGACTTTAGCAGGGCTCTCAACAATGCCAAATAATAGAAAGTCTTGTCTCTAAATTAGGATGTTACAGTGTGGATGACTGGACAACCAGACAGGTGAAAAACTGATTGGATGAAAGAGGCTTATAGGGGAGCAGTCGATGAGTTAGTTGTATTTACCTGGGGACCAGTAACAAGTACAGACCAGCAGGCTCCGTACCGAGGCCTGTCCTGTTTAACCTCTGTCAGTGAACTGTAATGGGGGGAAGAGGCGTGTGGACATTGCAGATGACACCAAGCAGAGGGACCAGTTGATGCATGTGAGGGCAGGGCCTGGGGCGGCGTGAGCAGGGCCCAGGGCACGGAGCTGGGCCAGGCAGGAGTGATGTCTTATGCTCAGCACCCATCAGGCCTCATCCAGGCACCACATCCCATCTGGGGACCTGGACAGAAGAGACATCAAGCAACCAGAGGGCATCAAAGGAGGCCACTGGGACAGCAGGCCTGCATCACTCGCCCTGCAAGCAGGGGGCTGCAGGGTCAGGGATGGTTCAGCCTGGAGCAGAGGTGGCTTTGGGGCACCTAACAGCACCCCATCACCTATGGGGCAGGGATTGAGGGTCAAGGATGGGCTCTTCACAATGGTACATGGCAGGAGGGCGAGAGACAGCAACAGCAGCTGAAACTAGAGACACTCAGGCTGGACATAAGGAGGAATCCTTCTGCCATGAGGACCGGCAGGCAGTAGAGCAGGTTGTTCAATCTGAGAGTTTTTCGAGGCGTGATTAAAGAAAACCTTAGCAACCAGTTTTGATCAGCACCAGCATCTAACTCTGCTTTGAGAAGGTGGTAGAAAGACAACCTTCCAAAGGACCCTTCCAACCTGAATTATGCTATGATCCTATGACTATACAGAGTAAGAAGCTCATCAGTATGACACAGAAAAGGTTTAACAATTCAGTAACTTCAGTAATTTCTCTCCAAAAAGCAATAAGCCAGCTGCTAATTTTTGATCCTCTCTAGGAAATCTGCATATCAAGAGCCTACTATTTCACTTCTCATCCGTATTCAGATAAAACCACAGATTCTCAGGCAAATCCCAAGAATGGAGGTCTGAACATAAGCTTCCATGACTACATTGAAGACAACGGGTCAGCTGTCCCTGCTGTGTTCCGTCCCAGCTTCTTGTGCACTCCCAGCCTCCAAGGGCAGGGATTCTTGCCTTAGTATAAACACTGCTTAGTAACAACTAGAACATCAGTGGTTTATGAACCAAAACACAGCCGCACACCAGCTACTAGGAAGAAAACTAACTTTATTCCAGCCAAAACTAGGAGACTCATTCAATAATTTTTACTTTTCAGGGCTGTCATTGTATTTAGAAATAAACAAGTGGTTTTGTGAAATATTACCCCCTGACTTCACTGAGCTTCACAGTAGGCAAGTACACTAATAATTAATGTAATGGGAAATGATATTTACTGTGGATACGGAGGATGCTATTTTTTTCTTCTTGTAGAAAAAGCAGATCCAAGTAAACTGCTGAAAAAGAGATGTCTCACAAGACTCTGTTCTCCCTCGTTCTGCGTCAGGACTCATAAAGGATGTGCCTTCCTGCTCAGACTGAGTTATTTCCACATCACTATTTGGTTGTGCATGCAAGATTGGAGACAAAACTACCTTTCTTGTTGCAGCCTAGTGAACATGAGTTTTGGCATGACTAATGTTTCTACTGCCCAGGCAGGGTCTCAGGACACCTCTGTCCTTGTCCGGACCTGAGCGTTTTAGCTTTTTTGCTGAGACAGCAGCTGCCAGGCAGTCGGGTAACTATGAACTAGATTTGGTTCAGTTACTACTTGGTTTATAATGCTAACAAGTAGTTGTTCTGTGTGGACTGAACTGTCCATGGCTATTGCCGCGACTGAGAGACGGGAGACAGGCTTGATGCAAGCAAAGTTCTCCACTTTATTACATGTAACGCTCATTTTTATAGAAAATCAGAAGATGCGTGTGTTAAATTGATTGGTTACTATGCTTCAGAATTCTTATCAGCGCACGCTAATTGGTAGCTACTTAACCTTTAGCAATTGGACTAACAGCAACTAAGCTGCTCCTATAAAAAACTCTAAATTCCTTGCTGTCTGCACCGTCTTCGGCCCTTTATCAAGCATGACTCACAGGCTAGCAATTCTTCACCATATCAGCACTTTTCTCAGCGCTTTTCTCTTCCCTTTATCAGGCCTCCCAAGGTTTGTAGCCTACAAGTTCCAGTACATCCCCCTCTAACAACGGAGCAGTACAGGCCGTTCTGTCTGAGTCCTTCAAGTCGTACCCGACAGGCTATTTCTGAACTACCCGATTTCTTTATCTCGGTGCATTCAATGTAATTCTCCCTTCACTCTCTTCTCCAAACAAGCGCCTCAGTAAAATCACTGCTTCCAGCCCAGTGCGCAGGAGCAATCCGACTTCAGAGCGGTCCTGCATGCACACGAGGACATGAGAAAATGGTAGGGAAGGGAAACAGATATCCCAGGCCCAACCCTACCGAGTGCTATGGACTTCCAGGACACCCCCAGGTGCTTTCCTCTTCCGTTGACTGCAGTGGGTGTAGGACTTTTGGCTGCCTAGAGCCTCAACTTTCAACTCTTGGGGTGTTACAGTATAATTAAGGGGAGCTTTCAGGTTTTGATTATTCTTACCCTGGAGGTATTTAAAAGACGTACAGATGTGGCACTTAGGGGCACGGTTGAGTGGTGGACTTGGCGCTCTTAGGTTTGCGGCTGGACTCAATAGCCTTAAAGATCTTTTCCAGCCTAAGTGACTCTATGGTCCTATGGTTCTAAGATCTCTACAAACTGAATTTCCACATTTGTGAAGAGTCAGGTAGGAGAGGGAAATGCACAGTTGCAGAGGAGTAGCCTTGTCTTACAGAGCTTAAAGCTGACAGAGACCGGTAGGAGAACCAAGTATGACAGGGCTCTGTAAATAATGTACCTCGTGGAAATGCAAATCTCAGACAAACGCATCTCATCCTGCTTGTAAACAAGAGGTGGCTGGACAGCACAAGCCGGGGTCAGCCAGTCCGACTGCCAGTGGCACAAGAGCCCCTCGTCTCCAAGGATGCTCAGCTACGTCCCTGACACAAGGAGACAGACGACCGGGGTTTTTTAACCTTTCCCTCCCCTAAGGAACCAGAACCCTTCTCGGGATCCTTAAGATCTTGCCCTTCAGAACGACAACAATCCAGGCACAGGGACAGGCCAGGTGACAGTTTTGGTGCCGACCTTGGCACCGAAGGGGCTCAGTGCAGAGAAAGAGCTGAGACAACGTCTGGACCGAATCCCCCAGCACCAGACAACCAGAGTGTACCTCTGGGCTCGTTCACCAAGGCAGCAGGAGTTTTGCTTCAGAAGCGTGGTGAACTGTGATGTCAGCGAGCGATGGACTGTGACCTCACACCCCCACTTATACTCGGGCACTGGGAGAGCCCGGCCCAGTCTGGCTCGTGCCTGGGCTCCTGCCGAGCGTGCCTGCGAGGTCTGGAGGGTCGAGTGAGGCAGCTCCCGGTGCTGGGTGGTGCTTTGGGGACTGCTGTCGGCAGCTCTCGGTACCCGCCCTGGAACCATCCCCTGGGTTTCCCCGGCCCTGCCTGGGTCAGGCAGCTGGGCACCGACACGCACACTTGTGGCAGAGGAGGTGAGCTGTGTGGGGAAGCGTCCCTCCAGGACGGCTGTGGGGTGGGTGAAGGCGCTCGGGGAGCCGGAGGGTGTCCTTTGCCAGGGACCTGGGCATTTCTTCCTCCCTAGGACAGCGAGTGACCGGGGTCTCACTCACTTTTGCAGCACATGATGCCCTTTGGCAGCTCCAGCATCATCGAGTGGGGGAGCAGCTCCTCATCCTCAGCTCTCCCCAACCTGATGCAGCGTGTGAACGTGGCCACGGAGACAGAGCAGATCTGCCCCATCTGCCGTGATGCCCCACGTCATGTTGCTTATGCAATGCCATGTCGCCACCAGTTCTGCCTGGTCTGCATCCTGCGATGATTAGATCTGAAGGGAGAGTGCCCACTCTGCAGAGGACCAGTAACGCTTGTCCAGGTTCCTGTACAAGGAGAAAATTACTCTATAGGGTGTTTCATCATGCACCCAGAAGAGTCGCCAAACGCCAGCAGTCAGGCAGGCACAGCTCCCAGCCGCCTGGCCGAAAACAGCCCCCATGACTCTGTGGTGTCCCTTCCATCATCTCCACAGGGGACACTGTCCCCAGATGAGCAGGACAGTGCAGGGCCAGAGGCAGAGGCAGTGGGTGGCATCCTGCCTGAGGTCTGGGCAGAACTTTTACAAACAGAAGTTCATCTCGTCAATCCCTTGCTGCCCTGGCTGCGTCGGGAGCTGCAGGCAATATGTGGGCCCCGCTGGTGGCAGACACATTGTGCAGAGGCCAGAATCCTGCACACCCTGTGCGTCAGTGGCCCGGTTGCAGAGGCCTTGGTCCAGGTGCTGCAGCCTGACCTTGGGGAACGTGCAGCACATCTGGTCCACGGCGTCATCCATATCATTGTGGACCAGTGCAGACAGGAGGCCCGGGGGCTGCTGCGCTCCCGTGCTGTGCAGGAGGACAGCGGCTGGCTCCAGTGACCCCAGCTGAAGCCCCACCAGCTCCCGGTGGAGGACTCTCCCCTCCCACCTGTCTTTGTCCAGCAGCTCTGCAGGCTTTGACGGGGAGGAGGAAGCCAGCACCACGGAGGCTGCCCTCCGTGGGGGTCCCGGCCGCCCCCATCTGCTCCTGTCCAGGCAGAGCAGGAGCAGCCCCAGGAGGAGCCGGGGCAAGCAGCGGTGGCAGGTCCCTCTGCCCGGAGCTGTAGCTGCAGCTCCTCCGTTCCTGGCCGCGTCAGGGACCGCTCAATTGGGGGGTCCCAGCGCCCCCTCAAGAGGAGGGCACCCAGTCCCCAGGACTCTCCCCAGCCATGCAAGAGGCTGCGCCGCCGGCGGCACCAGCGCCCCACCGCTCCCTGCCGCGTCAGGGACCGCTCAACTGGGGGGCCCTGTGCCCCCTGAAGAGGAGGGCCCCCAGTCGCCACGACTCTCCCCAGCCATGTAAGAGGCTGCCCTGCTAGAGGCACCAGCGCCCCTCTGCTCCCGGCTGCGTCAGGGACTGCTCAACTGGGGGGTCCCAGTGTCCCTCGAAGAGGAGGGCCCCCGACCCCCAGGACTCTCCCCAGCCCTGCAAGAGGCCGCCTCGCTGGCGGCACTAGCAGTGCTGCAGCAAGTCTTTATTCAATCAAGAAATTACTATTTCTCTGATCCCGTCTCTGGGTGCTGCTTTCTCCCCCCTCTCCCGGTGCATTTCGCTCTCCCCTGTGGTGGCCCGCACCTGCTGGGGGGCACGGCCATGGGCCCCCAGAGCCCCATGGCCATGTCCGTGGTGTCTCCTCCCACAGAAAATCCTGCTACAGCTGCCCACCTGCTACGCAGCAGATGCTGAGAGCAGAGCGGGAAGCAGGGAAAGCTGGTTTTGCCGCAGGTACGAGGGCAACCTGAAAATTGCTGGCAAAACCAAATATGTGAGGCAGAATATATTTGTCACGGATTACATGGGTTACTTTCTGTTCTGATCTCGGGGTTGGAAGCAGCATACATGAGGCAGTTTGCAAGAACTCTGCAAGGACCTGGCACAAGCTCCCATTTTCTCCATAGAGAGCCCTTATTCAGTGAACATACCTATTTTGTCACAATTTCCACCTGAGAAATACGCCCCGCCTTGGAACGCTCTTGGCCTGCAGAGCTGCCCAAAACTGAACAGTCCCATTGCCGTTTCTACTAAGTGCACAGACATGCAAATGGGTCCGCAGTTGAGGCGCGATGGTTCCCCTCTTAGAAGGCAGCTTTAAATGAGAACAGTGTGCAAAATGAGGCTATGGGTGCCGCTCTGGAGGAAAGAAATCTTTTCCTTTAGCTCTGTGACGCATGAAATACTGCAAGTTTGCAGAGAGACCTTCCTTTCCCTCGTGCATAAAAACGCTCCCAGGACCTCAAAACAGCATGTATGAATGGCCCTCGCTATCCTCTTACAGAGCAAGTCCAGATCCACTCCTTGTTGGCCAGCTCAGCGTCACAGGGGCTCTTCAACATTGTGCGGGTGACTCCAAAATCCCAGGAGTCCTCAGTCTGGGAGCGGATCTTCAGCAGCCCATAGTGGGCCTGTGGCATTAGAGAACCTTCTTGGACCTGTTGGAGTCCGCTGTGTGACATTCTCAGTTGATGTCTGGGAAGTTAAAATCACCCATGAGGACAAGGGCCGTTGATCTAGAGATAGGGCAGTGCTGATCGCATTCTTCTTTAAATGTCTTTCAATAGCACCCAGTATGATCTCCGCCTTTTCTCTCCCCTTTCTTGAAGCGGAATGCCAGAATAGCTGAACGTGGCGTTTTTCTGGGCTGTCCTCCCTGCTCTGCTGCTCAACTGAATTGTACACTTGTACTTGTTAGAGACAAGACCTTGTAATGGTGATAACGCCTCTTGCATTTACATGCAAGTAATGCACCACTCCAGACCAAATCCTGTACGGCCTCTTCTCCTGGGGGCTCTAGGAACAGTTGTCTTAGGCAGCCGTCATTTATTGCGCCCAGAGATGTTCTCTCTGCACTTCATTCTTCGGAAGTCATTGACCCAGCGGTAGGAATCCCCCTGTTACTACCTGTCCACAGGTTGCAGCTTGGCGAATCCTACTTCCCAGTTCTCGATCTCTCTCTCTCCTTCCTGATCAAGGAGGTCAGTGGTGCAACCTGACAAAGACGTTGTTATTGTCGGCCCGTGATTTCCGCCCACGTGTCCTCTGATGTTTGTCTTTTCCGTAAGGCTTTGGTGCTGTTGCTGCTTTCAGAGTCTTTCACGCAGAGTGCCGGTCTGCCCCCTGAACACCTTACCACATCATTGCTACGAGACTGGCAGACAGGTACCGTTGAATCCCATCGATCCTCCATATCCCAGCTCTCTGAGATGCCCACTGTATCAGGGTGCTCCTTGAACATTTACAGTACATTGATGACATCATTATAAGGGGTAACACAGCAGAAGAAGTTTTTGAGAAAGGGGAGAAAATAATCCAAATCCTTCTGAGAGCCGGTTTTGTCATAAAGCGTACTGAAGTCAAGGGACCTGCACAAGAGATCCAGTTTTTAGAAGTCAAATGGCAAGGCGGACATCGCCAGATTCCAACGGAGGTGAGTAATAAAATAACAGCTATGTCCCCACCAACTAACAGAAAGGAAACGCAAGCTTTCTTGGGTGTTGTGGGTTTCTGGAGACTGCACGTTGCAAAGTAGAGTCAGATTGTCAGCCCTCTCTATCAAGTGACTTGGAAAAAGAATTTGTTTGTATGGGGCCCAGAGCAGCGACAGGCTTTGGAGTTTTGGAGGAGAGCCCTTCAAACTGCTTTCTGTAGCACTGGGATCCAGCACTTATCTGGGTGGCACCTGTAACTGTGAATGTAAAAGTGATTTTCTTCCCTGGAGCCTTTTCTTCCTTGTGACTGTTCAGAACGTGGGGATGGATCAGACACCTTCGAGGGTGCCTTTGAGCTGAAATGATTCCATCGTTCTATGAGAACTACAGTCATACAGCTCTCTACCTTACTTTACTCAGAGTATCTTGCATAAACCTCAGGTGGTAATGATGTCATTTTTATTCTGTTTAGAAATCTAATTTCTAATCATTTAAATTTATAGAGGCTCTAGTGGTTGTAAACATGCATGCACTTGGGCCGCACTTTCCTTAACTGAGAGAATAATAGAAAAATCTAGAGTATCTGGTTAGAAAATGTAAAAAACCAGACAAGAAACTTCTTTTTAAAATCAAGGACTAAGCGTGTTGAAAATGTTTCCTCTCCTCTAACTAGACATCGGAGTTTCAGATTGCAGTACGTGATGCCTTGCAGCAACATGTTCTATGTTGTCTGCCTGAGGCAATTTAAAATCTTCCTCAGAGGGATATTGTGTCCAGTTAGATAAGGCCTGGCCTAGCCGTTATCTAAGTGCAGCGACAAGCTCTCAGGTGAACCTCCTTTTTGCTTGACAGTGGAAATGAGGAATAGAGTTGGCTTCTTTGGGAGAATCCTGTAAGAGCTCAAATGACCAAAATGGGGTGACTTTTCCATGGACGGGAGGTGCAGGGTGTGCTGGGCCAGAGTCGCAGGCCCATGCAGTGCTTGAAGTGCTAAGGCTTGTACAACAGGCCCAAGCCAGAGTTGACCTATAGATGAATCCTGTTTATTTTATAACTGATAACCATTGTGCTAGTAGGTATTGTATTAAGTTATAACAACCTATTTAGGCTGGAGTAAAAAGTGCTGAAGCATTGAAATACTGCAGCCTGAACAACAGGCCCCAATCTGAAGCTGCTAACTTAGCATGTAGTCATTAATGAAACATCTAAACTCGCTAGTGAAAGACAAAATATAATCAGTAGAGGGGAGAGAATGTACCCAACTTTCATTTCGCAGCCTTGTTCAAGGCTGAGAACCTAAGTATTTGGTCTTGTTAGAAACTCCCTTGGTTCCCCCGCTGAGCCCTGGCCAGGCTTCGGGTGGAATCCAACAGGAGAATGAAACCAGATATTTTCCGCTCAAAACAAAGGTGCCAGCTATTCTGGCTTGTCGATCTCTGGTATATAAGGCTGGGCCCGTTTGCAGTGACTTTGGATGCCTCACCTATGGGTGGACGCACCGTGTAGGATTTCCCACTTGCCGGGACAGGCTCTCCAAATCCTCGCTGTAACCGGGGCTGCCCAGCGTCTGCAGATCTGGATGATGATGATAATATATGCAAGTGGTGATGTATTTCTCTTAATCACTATTCTCTCTCTCTCGTGTAGTAATGATTTGATGCATTACCCTGTATTTTCCTGTTTGTTGCTTTAAGTGCACTATTCTTCTTTTTTCTTACTGCATGTTTTCTGTATTACTCTGTTACATTACTTGGTTATTACCAGTAAAGTACGCCTACTCTTTTCACTCGGGTGTCTGAGTTTAATTGGTATCCTTAATCAGCAAAACAGTGCTGCACAACGTGGGGCTCCCAGCATCTGAATGGTTGTAGGATTATCTACACCGTCCTCCTTTTCTTTTTAATGGGATCTCAGAAAAACAGCATCTGAAGAGACGCTTTATAGAATCTGAGTGCCTTTCCAAACTGGGATTATAAAGAATTCCCAATGCAATTTCACGCACCTCCCCACCCTGAAAAGCCACCCCAGAAGCCAAAGCCAAAAGAAAATAATTTTCTAGCATCTTAACATGCCGATATGCCCAGCACAGGACCAGGCTGAGTGAGAGGCCCAGCTCACCAGCTTTGGGGGCTTTTCCCAGCCACCTTGGCTTGCTGCCCTCCTCCATCATGCAGGGGGACCTCCGGCACGTGACACTCTCTAGGATGTGGCAGGGCAGGAGGGACCTGGGTGGCTCATCCCTCCGCTCAGGCTATTCCCAGCCCAAATCTGCAGTGTGCCGCTGATCCCGGCGTCCGGGGCTCACCCAGGCAGGGCTGGGCAAAAACACTGCAACCCCCTGCCCAGGCATTGCCCACCTTCTGCCCAGGCAGCTGGGTCTCTGGCGGCTCTTGAAGCCCATCACAGGGAAGGGAACACCGCGGTTCCTCTCCAGGGCCACCTGGGTCCCCCAGCTTCCCCTGTGCTGGGGGGACCTAGGGGAGCGAGGAGGGAGGAGGAGCTGTGTGCCAGCGCGTTGACTTTCTCCTGCTAACTCCCGGCTGGAGAATCACCATGTGTTTAATTAAAGGGCTGTATTCAAAAAAGAAAGAAGGTTTTCAATCCCTCTCTGCAGAGATGCAGGGGGGTCACAGGATTCTTGCAGGCAGGAACGTTAAATATGTTCTCTGACCGGGTCATAATGGAGGACAGCCAGGGCTGGATGAGGTTTGGCATGGGGAGGGGAGATGGGGAGCAGAGAATTCAGCTTGCAAGTCTCTGGCCCTTGTAAAACTTTGTTAAACTGTAAATCGGGGGTTACCACAGCCTGGACTGTTTGCAGAGTTATCTGTGTTCCTGCTGATGATGCCATCTCCCGTGGTGCTGCCATGTGTTGCCACTTGTAATGGGATCATGGCCACAGCAGTCAGTAATTGCTGCACACGGCATGTGCAGTGCAGGAAGCTAGTAAAAGTTTCAGAGAACGCTGTGAGGAATGGCTGGATTTCACAATTGGTGAAGGGGAGTTGCCCGAGAGATGGCCAAAATGCACACAGAAAGTGGAGGGGAGCGCTACAGACACGCTGGGAAGTGGAGTCGTGCAAGGAGAAGAGCACCAGCGCAACCATGGAACATCATTGCAGTATGACACTGCCTAAATAATGCTGTCCAAAGTACCAAACCTGGGACCAGATGCAGCCAAGTTGGGACCAATGGGGAAAAAAGTAATTAGGGCTGAGTTGTTTATTTTGGTAGGAAGCTGGACTGGAGCAGTACAGGGGCATCTGAGGGGGCTGAAGACACAGACAAGGCCTTGGTGACTGGCATGAAACACTGACGGTGAGCAGAAGACACTGGTGAGGAGAGGGAGTGGGAAGTGGGGTTGTGGTAGCCCCAGAGGTGTGTGCGGAGGCGTGAGTGATGCGGGGGCAGATGTCCCATTGTGACATCACTGCGCGGTGGGCTGTGATGTCAGCAAGCGATGGGACTGTGACGTCACGTCCCTCACTGCTTATATTCGGGCGCCGGCAGAGCCCGGCCCAGTCTGGCTCGTGCCTGGACTCCTGCCGAGCGTGCCTGCGAGGTCTGGAGGGTCGAGCGAGGCAGCTCCCGGTGCTGGGTGGTGCTTTGGGGGCTGCCGTCGACAGCTCTCGGTGCCCGTGTTGGAGCGATCCCCTGGGTTTCCCCGGCCCTGCCTGGGTCAGGCAGCTGGTCACAGCCAGGCGCGCTTGTGGCAGCGGAGGTGAGCTGTGCGGGGAAGCGTCCCCCCGGGGCGGACGTGGGGTGGGCGAAGGGGCTCGGGGAGCCGGAGGGTGTCCTTCAGGAGGGGCCTGGGCATTTCTTCCTCCCCCTCCCTTTGCCGGGACAGCAAGTGACCAGGGCCTTTCTCAATTTTGCAGGACGTGACGCCCTTTGGAGGCTCCAGCGCCAGCAAGTGGGAGCAGCTCCTCATCCTCAGCTCTCCCCAACCTGATGCAGCGTGTGAACATGGCCACGGAGACAGAGCAGATCTGCCCCATCTGCCGTGATGCCCCATGTCATGTTGCTTATGCGATGCCGTGTCGCCACCAGTTCTGCCTGTTCTGCATCGTGCGATGGTTATATCTGAAGGAAGAGTGCCCACTCTGCAGAGGACCAGTAACGCTTGTCCAGGTTCCTGTACAAGGAGAAAATTACTCTATAGGGTGTTTCATCATGCACCCAGAAGAGTTGCCAAATGTCAGCAGCCAGGCAGGCCCAGCTCCCAGCCACCCGGCCGAAAACAGCCCCCACGACCCTCAGGTGTCCCTTCCACCATCTCCACAGGGGACACTGTCCCCAGATGAGCAGGACAGTGCAGGGCCAGAGGCAGAGGCAGTGGGTGGCATCCTGCCTGAGGTCTGGGCAGAACTTTTACAAACAGAAGTTCATCTCGTCAATCCCTTGCTGCCCTGGCTGCGTCAGGAGCTGCAGGCAATATGTGGGCCCCGCTGGTGGCAGGCATGTCATGCAGAGGCCAGAATCCTGCACACCCTGTGTGTCAGCGGCCCGGTTGCGGAGGCCTTGGTCCAGGTGCTGCAGCCTGACCTTGGGGAACATGCAGCACCTCTGGTCCATGGCATCATCAATATCATTGTGGACCAGTGCAGCCAGGAGGTCTTGCGGCTGCTGCTTTCCCATGCTGTGGAGGAGGAGGACAACAGGTCTGCGGCTGGCTCCAGCTCCACCAGCTCCAGTTCCACCAGTTCCAGCCCCACCAGCTCCAGCCCCACCAGTCCCACCAGCTCCCAGAGTGGGACTCCCACCCCCCACCGGCCCTCCTCCACCAGCCCTGAAAGCTCCAACGGGGAGGAGGAAGCCAGCAGCTCGGCGGCCGCCCTCCGCGGGGGTCCTGGCCGCCCCCGATCTGTGCCCATCCCAGAGGAGCAGGAGCAGCCCCAGGAGGAGCCGGGGCAGGCGGCGGTGGCAGGCCCCTCTGCCCGGGGCTGCAGGCGCAGCCACTCTGATCCCAGCTGCGGCAGGGACTGCTCAACTGGGGGGTCCCGGCGCCCCCCGAAGAGGAGGGCTTCCAGCCTCCAAGACTCTCCGTAGCCCTGCAAGAGGCCGCCGCACGGGCAGCACTAACAGGGCTGCAGCAAGTCTTTATTGAATCAATAAATAAATTGCTATTTCTCTGACCCCGTCTCTGGGTGTTGCTTTCTCCCCCCTCTCCTGCCGCCTTTCCCTCTCCCCTGTGTCCCACCGTGGTGACCTCCGCCTGCTGGGGGACACGGCCATGGGTCCCCAGAGCCCCAGGGCCATGTGCTCGGTGCCTCCTCCCACAGAAAATCCTGCTGCAGCCACCCACCCACCACGCAGCAGATGCCGAGGGCAGAGCGGGCAGGAGGGGAAGGTGGTTTTGCCGCATGTCCGATGGGGACCCGACTGGGCAATCCAAGGGTCGGGGCGAACTGTAACCTTGCCCCCTCCAGCACTTGTCTCTGCACCCCACAGAGGGTGACACAGCAGGAACCTCTTCCAAGGTGGGGAGATGTTTGTCCCGCGGGAGGTGTCTGTTCCTGTGCCGGGGTGTTCGCGTGTGTCTGCGCAGGGCTCAGTTTCGGGCGTCTCTGGAGGCAGTGAAGAAGCCCGCTGTGGAAGGGAGTGACCTGCCAAGGAACGGGCTGAATAACCCCCCGAGCTCCCCCGTTTCTCACGCTGCTCATGCTCAACAGCTGCTGACAGCAGCAGTGCTGCAGCACTCGCATCTGACCTGCTAGCTGCTGGAGGAGCGAGTGTCACAGCCCTTTTCCCTGCACACATGGCCTGCGGATTTGTGACACTGTCATCGTGCAGAACTTTCTCAAGAGAGCGCAGAGAGCTCTGACCTTTCTGCTGCTGGTTTCAGCAGCTGGCACATTCCATGGCAGTAGGAATCAGGGCAGCGGGCTCCTCGGTAGATGCCCGATTGTTTCTCTCCCAGAAGACAGCGTTTGCAACACTGCTCAGTACCTCAGACTCCTGCCTCCTCTGGCTGTGCCTTGGCATTCAGAGGAGCCCAGCTACTTCCACAGGAGCTGTGAGAACACACACAGACACACATATGCAGAATGGGGCTGTTAACAGATCTCATCCCAGTGTTGTCTGAAAAGCAGATTCATCACCCAGTGTGCAATAGGTCAATAATCATACACTCAGGAGGGACATTGCTTGCTTATTTTAGGGTTGAGCAAGCCTTGGTGCTCGGTGGTTTCCTGCAAATCAAGAACACCAACGGGACTTTTCACACTATATTTATACACACAACTTGCAGAGTGTATAAATCCTCTGTGCGATGATTGCTTAGTAACTCACATACAACTATAACACTGCTGACACAACACTTCTCCTACTACGGATGCTCAGGGGAAGGGTCTTCACCTGAGCAAGAGTCTTCTTGACCTGTAGGCGTGATTTTTGTTATTAGGAAGGTAGTTGAGGTAAGGATACATGGACCTTGAGTTTGCTTGCCAAGTCGGCAATGCACCCTCTTCAAGGTCTAATGGCTCTGGGATGTCATTGCTCAAATGCAGCTATCGACTTGTTCTTCTGATTAGGGATGGCTTCAGCTTTAAGACAGATAAAGAACATCTTTCTTGACCTAAGCGTAATATTGGTGCATTGTTCTAAAAGTTTAACCTTCAACAAACAGACGGAAGGACAAAAGAAGATTGTTAAGTTCATGAGTTAACAAAGTGATTCAGGGGAGAAAAAAAAATAAAGCAAAAAGCCAAACAAAACCCCAAATCCTAACTGGCAATAGTGAAAAGAAAAAGATGGTCCAGTATTTCAGAGGCTATTCCTTGGCTTCTAGGTTCAATGTGAAAACCCCCACACCCTAGTTACTAGATGTAGCCCTGAACATTTCTTTATTTTTTAAACACTACATTTTTAATTAAAACAACTCCTGCAGAACCTTACGAGATTCTGCTTTTGCCCAGCTACCGAAATGCACACAAAATCCTTCTCTTTTAGCAAACAGCACTTAACAAATTGTGGATACAATGAAAACATGAATAATTTCTAACAGTTTCTCAAAACTAAAGCAGCAAAGATTGTCTCTATGTTTCCCCTGTTGCGTGTAATACCAAAAGACCAGTGAAAAAGAATACATTTACTTGAAGTATATTCCATTTTCGGAACTACCTGTTCTTTAATTTAGAACTGATAAATATTCGCCATCAGGAAAAACAGTAAAACTGCAGTTTCAAAGTGGTTAAAATTGCTATCCAAAAGTTACAGTACAGTGTAGGGAAAAAGAAAAGTATGGAATGGCAAGAATATTTAAAAATCAAGGTTATCGGGCTTTTGAATTGAATTACATTCCTTAGGCATGATTTTTAAAGGGGAAAGGAGAAATTTTTAGGAAAAAATCTCAATCTGAAATCAGATACCGCAGTTAACAGTTTTCTTCCCATCCTGTTAATTTTTAAACCCATGTTTGGTTCAAAAACTCAACTGTAAAATCCATTATTTGCCCTATGGTGTCTGGAACCTACTCCAGCAGTACTGTAGAAACTGGGAAACAATCATGCTGCCAGACACAAGATAAATGTACTTCTTCTTAAGTTTCAGTATCCTTAAAACACACCGAAGTGTGACTTCTCATTCTTAGCCAGAGAGTACTATGCAAAAGGCTATGCAACCACAACAATATTAGAGGTCTGATTAAGCATCCTAATTGTTGTTAAATAGAGTTTACATTTTTCAACCAGCTGCTTCCGCCTCTCTAGTAGGACACAGCTCAAGTGTGTTCATGTATTGCTCTATAGGAAAGCTCATAAATCAGAGAGCTTAGAGAGAAAGTCGTGTTTAAAAAAGAAGATTTCCTGGATGAAGCAGCATATATCCATGTGGGAAACAAAAGGCATGAAATGTGAAGGAAGATGCCAATTCTTTTCTGAACTCCTGTGTGCTCGTTTTTGTCTATTCATTAGAAAGTTTGTTCTAGTGAAATTGCTAGGATGATTCTTTAGGAGGGATGTTACGCCGTGTTTAAGGCAAGACAAGCAGCATCACAAATAGGTGGAACAGTCATAAATCAGGCACTGTTTTAAGATATTGAACATGAATTTGGATGAGATTTTCGAGGTAGTGCATCTTAGTTCTTCTGAGAAAGCCAGCATAGTCAAGAACACATAACAGTCCATCTTTAAACCAAGCACTCAGTTCAAGAGGCTGTTTCATAATCTCATGAAAATTATAATCATTATATCTGTGTTAGTGTGTTCTTCACCTTAGACAGGCTTACTCTTTCCTCAGTATTGGCCTTCCTACTCTTCTTTTCTTTCCCTCCTCATCAATATGTGGGGAACAGTACTACTCATTCTCAGCCCTTTTGTGACCAGACTAGGCAAACCTACTGTGAACACACGGGTGCTTGAGTAATGACAAATGGTAAAATATCTGTTAAGATCCTCAGTAAAAGAATAGACACAGACTTTTGCATGAGGTCACACTCAATTTCTAAAGATCCTTTTCATTTTATACATATCAGATTCTTTCATAAAAGGATTAGATCAATCCACCGCTTTAAATCAGAAAATCGATTTGTTGAGCTAATTTTTAATGGGAGTAAATCAGACCACTGAGACACTCTATTCTATAGCAGCCCATTTGCCCACATCAATTTGAAAAATTCAGTGCAAACCATGTGTGGCGGTTTGGCCTTGGCTAAATGCCAGGTACCCACCAAGTCGCTCTATCACTTCCCCCCCTTCCCCCTTTTATTCTCAACAGGGCAAAGAGGGGAAAGAAAATAAGATAGGAAAAAAACCCCAACCTTGTGGGTAAAACAAAAGCAGTTATAAGCGAAGCGAAGCAAAAGTCCGCGCGCGGAAGCAAAAAAAGCAAAGAGATTTATTCTCTACTTCCCATTAACAGGCGATGCCAGGCTGTGGGAGTGTCAGCTCTGTGCAGCTGTGGGAGATTCAATATGTTAAGAGTCAAATCATGTGTTACTGGTAAATGATTGTGGAGGTTTGAACTCAGCTGGTAGCCAGACGCCACGTGGCCGGCCGTTCACCTCCCCCTGCCCCCTCTCGTAAGATAGGGGAGGAACAAAAGAAAAGAATTCGTGGGTTGAGTAAAAAGAAAGAATTTACTAAGTATAACAAGAGGACAACAGTAACAATAGTGAGTTCAAAAAGAAAATGGGTAAAATGCAACAGTGGCTTACCGAACACAGCAACTGCCCCCCACAGCACCAATACCGCCCGACGAGCGGACGGCGAGCACGCGAGAGTGAGCGAGCCCGAGAGCGAGAGCCCCGCCCCTGAGCGGTATGAAATACTCCAGTGAAAATTAACTGCATCCCGGCCAAAACCAGGACAAAATGATTAAGAGGCAAGTCAACATTGGCCTGTCAGCCCTGCACAGCTGTGGGAGATTCAATCCTTAGGAGCCAAACAGACATCAGCAGAGGAGCTCTGTTTGGGGAGCTCGGTGAAGGTGGAGAGCTCTGCTCAGGGAAGCGCTGCTTGGCAAGCTCTGCTCAGGAGCTCTGTCCTGCGCTGGCTTGGAGAAGCGCCAGCTCTGCTCTGTGCCGGCCTGGAGAAGCAGCAAGGCTGGGAGGAGAAGCAGGCCTTGGAAGAAAGATAAGTCAGCTTGGGGAAAGTATGGAACTGTTTCTGGGAGAGAGGGTTGATGACTGTCTAGTTGCTGATTTATTTGTTATGAAGTAAGAGCTTGGATGAGAGCATAAGTATGTATTATTGTATGAGTATGTATTAATGTAAGAAGAGAAAAAGAGATATTAAAGAAAATAAACAGCCCCTGCCCTGCAGAAAGAAAGAAGAACATTGTGATGTGTGAATTAGTTTGGCTGCTACAATTTAATACAACTTAGTACAACTTCATATACGATTTAGTATACTTTATTTAAATTTAATACATCGGGCCTTCTCAGGAAGCAGAGCTCCGATACGCATAGTAGTTGCCTCGGAGGACCAAGGGTAACACCCCTCCATCCCCCCTTTTTCCCAGCTTTATACTTGAGCAGCCGTCAGATGGTCTGGAATATCCCTTTGGTCCGTTCGGGTCAGCTGTCCTGGTTGTGTCCCCTTCCAAGATCTTGCCCACCCCGTCCCACTGGGGGCGGAGGAACGTTGGAAAGAGCCTTGTTGCTGTGTAAGCACTACTCAGCAGTAGCCACAACACCAGTGTGCTATCAACACCCTGCCAGCTCCCAACATAAAACACAGCACCATGAGGGCTGCTACAGGGGAAAACCAATTCCGGCTCAGCCAGACCCAGTACACCATGTAAAAGAGCTGCTTGCAATGGAAAAAACAACCTTTAAACCTGAAGAGATGAGTGGAATTATAATTCTATAGGCCTCAGCCTTGGAGAAGCAGGGAATGTTTTTGGGCTGCATGTATGAATGGCAGTGGTAAGAAGAACGTCTCATGGAGCTCTCAGTGATCGTAAATGGTTATTTTCAAAGTTATGCTTATCAGATGATCCCTTCACTTTGATGGAGACCGTGACTAGATTTGGATAATGTGCAGTGGAAGAGTCTTTGTTACAAAGTCTTTACTTCACATGAGGCAGATTAAGAATCTTTCTTGTAGTTATTTAGTCTGCTCTATCAGTCTGGTTTATTCATATGTAAGAGAACTGAGGGAATTTTCATTTCATGACTCAGAAATAAAAACATTCTATTTAAAAGGAAGCACATGTGTTATACCTTTTTTCAGATTATATAAGGGATTTATACCTTGGTTGGAAGAAATTACTGTACAAGAAAATGGCTGTTCCCAAAGACTTACCAAATCATCTGATTTAATACCAGCTTCCTGTTGTTATTTTGTTCTGGGGGAAAAAGAAAAACCAAAAAACCACCACAACAACAAAATCCCCAACTAACCTAACAAAAAACCCCAACAAACAACTAAACAAACACATTAGTACACCATTTTTTAATATCAAATCTGAGTGAGTAGCATCTATTATAAACATGTTCTCTGGACCTCATCCCCGATCTCACGTTTGTGTCTAATCTTCAGTGAATCAGGGTGCGAACACATGGACACGTACATGAAAGACCTCTAGAACAGCAAAACAGGGCTCGAGTCCTGAACGGTATGAATGCAAATACCCATGGCCAGAGAAAAAAGGAGGGAGTGGAGTGTGGTGTGCATTCACAGGTCTGCAGCATCACTGAAACTTGGTGGGACAGCTTGCATGGCATTGCTGGACATGTACAAGCCTTTCAAAGAGGGAGGCAGTGACAACAAGGAGGGGGCAGCCCACTGTGTGAAGGAGCAGTTGGGATGTGTGGAGGTCCTCTATAGGATGTGCAACAGGTGGGCCAAAGCAAGTGGGTCAGAGCCAGAGAAGAGGGCAGGAAGATGGATGGCACGCAGGGGGCTGTTAGCAACCACATTGAGGTGGGGAAAGCAGATAAAGCTTCTTTAAACAATGCGATGAAGCCTCTGATCACTGTCCCTGGTTCTCCTGGGATCTTCAACCTCTCTGACAACTGCTGCAGGGGAAACATGACAGGACATGAGCCATCCAAGAGATTTCTCAGTGGTGTCAGGGATAAGAGACAGATGCTGGATGGGCCAGCCTGGGGTCATGTAGCCCAGGAAGAAGTGGTCAGAGCAGTGATAATCAATAGCAACCTCGACTATAGGGAGCCTGCAATAAAGGTGTTTAGGATCCTGTGGGGATAGTGGAAGGCAAGTAGTTGCCTACAGATGCAGAACCTCAGGCAAGCAGTGTTAGGCATGCCCAGAAAACTTTCCAGGTGGGGTCCCACGAGAGGCAGCTCTGAAAGGCAAAGCAGCTCGGGAAAGTTAAGGATGACATCCTCTAGGCGCATGAACAGTCCATCCTGATGCTCAGGAAAACAAGTAGATACATGAAGAGGTCCGTCTGGCTAAGCAGGGGACTTGTGGCAGAGCTCCAGTTCAAAAAGGCACTGAAGGAAGCAGGGACTGACTACAAAGAGGGAATTCTCACTGCTTGAGAATACAGGGGTAATATCAGGAAAGCCATAGCGCAGCTGGAGACTTGCAGTGCATGTCAAGGGCAACAAGAAGAGTGTCTCTGACTACGTTAGTAATAAAAGAGTGAACAAGGGAAAATGTGGGCCCACTGCTGAAAGGGGTGGGTGTCTTAGTGACAGCAGACACAGAGGCAGGGCTGAGCTACCCTGACCTCTGTGCTCAGTGAAAGGGTTCAAGGGGAAGGAGAAGGACCAGAGGTGCATGAGGGTTGAGTCAGGGATCACTTGTGAGAACTTAACCCACACAAGCCCGTGTATTCCAATAGGCCGTACCCACTGGCTGGTGTCTTTGCAACGTTATTCTCTATCATCTTTGAAAGATCACGGAGGCTGGGAGAGATTTCCAAAGACCAGAGAAGTACAGTTAATCGTACCCACCTTCAAAAAATGCAAAAGAGATGGTCCAAAGAACTACAGGCCAGCCAGCCTCACACTGACCACTGGTAAAATCATGGATTGAGTCCTCTTGAAGCATATTTCTACGTACATAGAGGAGTAGAAGCAGATTGAGAATAGTCAGCATGAATTTAGCAAAGGTGAATAATGCTTGCACAACATGGTGGTGGGAGAGCAGAGGATATTACTTATCCTGACTTTAGCAGGGCTCTCAACAATGCCAAATAATAGAAAGTCTTGTCTCTAAATTAGGATGTTACAGTGTGGATGACTGGACAACCAGACAGGTGAAAAACTGATTGGATGAAAGAGGCTTATAGGGGAGCAGTCGATGAGTTAGTTGTATTTACCTGGGGACCAGTAACAAGTACAGACCAGCAGGCTCCGTACCGAGGCCTGTCCTGTTTAACCTCTGTCAGTGAACTGTAATGGGGGGAAGAGGCGTGTGGACATTGCAGATGACACCAAGCAGAGGGACCAGTTGATGCATGTGAGGGCAGGGCCTGGGGCGGCGTGAGCAGGGCCCAGGGCACGGAGCTGGGCCAGGCAGGAGTGATGTCTTATGCTCAGCACCCATCAGGCCTCATCCAGGCACCACATCCCATCTGGGGACCTGGACAGAAGAGACATCAAGCAACCAGAGGGCATCAAAGGAGGCCACTGGGACAGCAGGCCTGCATCACTCGCCCTGCAAGCAGGGGGCTGCAGGGTCAGGGATGGTTCAGCCTGGAGCAGAGGTGGCTTTGGGGCACCTAACAGCACCCCATCACCTATGGGGCAGGGATTGAGGGTCAAGGATGGGCTCTTCACAATGGTACATGGCAGGAGGGCGAGAGACAGCAACAGCAGCTGAAACTAGAGACACTCAGGCTGGACATAAGGAGGAATCCTTCTGCCATGAGGACCGGCAGGCAGTAGAGCAGGTTGTTCAATCTGAGAGTTTTTCGAGGCGTGATTAAAGAAAACCTTAGCAACCAGTTTTGATCAGCACCAGCATCTAACTCTGCTTTGAGAAGGTGGTAGAAAGACAACCTTCCAAAGGACCCTTCCAACCTGAATTATGCTATGATCCTATGACTATACAGAGTAAGAAGCTCATCAGTATGACACAGAAAAGGTTTAACAATTCAGTAACTTCAGTAATTTCTCTCCAAAAAGCAATAAGCCAGCTGCTAATTTTTGATCCTCTCTAGGAAATCTGCATATCAAGAGCCTACTATTTCACTTCTCATCCGTATTCAGATAAAACCACAGATTCTCAGGCAAATCCCAAGAATGGAGGTCTGAACATAAGCTTCCATGACTACATTGAAGACAACGGGTCAGCTGTCCCTGCTGTGTTCCGTCCCAGCTTCTTGTGCACTCCCAGCCTCCAAGGGCAGGGATTCTTGCCTTAGTATAAACACTGCTTAGTAACAACTAGAACATCAGTGGTTTATGAACCAAAACACAGCCGCACACCAGCTACTAGGAAGAAAACTAACTTTATTCCAGCCAAAACTAGGAGACTCATTCAATAATTTTTACTTTTCAGGGCTGTCATTGTATTTAGAAATAAACAAGTGGTTTTGTGAAATATTACCCCCTGACTTCACTGAGCTTCACAGTAGGCAAGTACACTAATAATTAATGTAATGGGAAATGATATTTACTGTGGATACGGAGGATGCTATTTTTTTCTTCTTGTAGAAAAAGCAGATCCAAGTAAACTGCTGAAAAAGAGATGTCTCACAAGACTCTGTTCTCCCTCGTTCTGCGTCAGGACTCATAAAGGATGTGCCTTCCTGCTCAGACTGAGTTATTTCCACATCACTATTTGGTTGTGCATGCAAGATTGGAGACAAAACTACCTTTCTTGTTGCAGCCTAGTGAACATGAGTTTTGGCATGACTAATGTTTCTACTGCCCAGGCAGGGTCTCAGGACACCTCTGTCCTTGTCCGGACCTGAGCGTTTTAGCTTTTTTGCTGAGACAGCAGCTGCCAGGCAGTCGGGTAACTATGAACTAGATTTGGTTCAGTTACTACTTGGTTTATAATGCTAACAAGTAGTTGTTCTGTGTGGACTGAACTGTCCATGGCTATTGCCGCGACTGAGAGACGGGAGACAGGCTTGATGCAAGCAAAGTTCTCCACTTTATTACATGTAACGCTCATTTTTATAGAAAATCAGAAGATGCGTGTGTTAAATTGATTGGTTACTATGCTTCAGAATTCTTATCAGCGCACGCTAATTGGTAGCTACTTAACCTTTAGCAATTGGACTAACAGCAACTAAGCTGCTCCTATAAAAAACTCTAAATTCCTTGCTGTCTGCACCGTCTTCGGCCCTTTATCAAGCATGACTCACAGGCTAGCAATTCTTCACCATATCAGCACTTTTCTCAGCGCTTTTCTCTTCCCTTTATCAGGCCTCCCAAGGTTTGTAGCCTACAAGTTCCAGTACATCCCCCTCTAACAACGGAGCAGTACAGGCCGTTCTGTCTGAGTCCTTCAAGTCGTACCCGACAGGCTATTTCTGAACTACCCGATTTCTTTATCTCGGTGCATTCAATGTAATTCTCCCTTCACTCTCTTCTCCAAACAAGCGCCTCAGTAAAATCACTGCTTCCAGCCCAGTGCGCAGGAGCAATCCGACTTCAGAGCGGTCCTGCATGCACACGAGGACATGAGAAAATGGTAGGGAAGGGAAACAGATATCCCAGGCCCAACCCTACCGAGTGCTATGGACTTCCAGGACACCCCCAGGTGCTTTCCTCTTCCGTTGACTGCAGTGGGTGTAGGACTTTTGGCTGCCTAGAGCCTCAACTTTCAACTCTTGGGGTGTTACAGTATAATTAAGGGGAGCTTTCAGGTTTTGATTATTCTTACCCTGGAGGTATTTAAAAGACGTACAGATGTGGCACTTAGGGGCACGGTTGAGTGGTGGACTTGGCGCTCTTAGGTTTGCGGCTGGACTCAATAGCCTTAAAGATCTTTTCCAGCCTAAGTGACTCTATGGTCCTATGGTTCTAAGATCTCTACAAACTGAATTTCCACATTTGTGAAGAGTCAGGTAGGAGAGGGAAATGCACAGTTGCAGAGGAGTAGCCTTGTCTTACAGAGCTTAAAGCTGACAGAGACCGGTAGGAGAACCAAGTATGACAGGGCTCTGTAAATAATGTACCTCGTGGAAATGCAAATCTCAGACAAACGCATCTCATCCTGCTTGTAAACAAGAGGTGGCTGGACAGCACAAGCCGGGGTCAGCCAGTCCGACTGCCAGTGGCACAAGAGCCCCTCGTCTCCAAGGATGCTCAGCTACGTCCCTGACACAAGGAGACAGACGACCGGGGTTTTTTAACCTTTCCCTCCCCTAAGGAACCAGAACCCTTCTCGGGATCCTTAAGATCTTGCCCTTCAGAACGACAACAATCCAGGCACAGGGACAGGCCAGGTGACAGTTTTGGTGCCGACCTTGGCACCGAAGGGGCTCAGTGCAGAGAAAGAGCTGAGACAACGTCTGGACCGAATCCCCCAGCACCAGACAACCAGAGTGTACCTCTGGGCTCGTTCACCAAGGCAGCAGGAGTTTTGCTTCAGAAGCGTGGTGAACTGTGATGTCAGTGAGCGATGGACTGTGACCTCACACCCCCACTTATACTCGGGCACTGGGAGAGCCTGGCCCAGTCTGGCTCGTGCCTGGGCTCCTGCCGAGCGTGCCTGCGAGGTCTGGAGGGTCGAGTGAGGCAGCTCCCGGTGCTGGGTGGTGCTTTGGGGACTGCTGTCGGCAGCTCTCGGTACCCGCCCTGGAACCATCCCCTGGGTTTCCCCGGCCCTGCCTGGGTCAGGCAGCTGGGCACCGACACGCACACTTGTGGCAGAGGAGGTGAGCTGTGTGGGGAAGCGTCCCTCCAGGACGGCTGTGGGGTGGGTGAAGGCGCTCGGGGAGCCGGAGGGTGTCCTTTGCCAGGGACCTGGGCATTTCTTCCTCCCTAGGACAGCGAGTGACCGGGGTCTCACTCACTTTTGCAGCACATGATGCCCTTTGGCAGCTCCAGCATCATCGAGTGGGGGAGCAGCTCCTCATCCTCAGCTCTCCCCAACCTGATGCAGCGTGTGAACGTGGCCACGGAGACAGAGCAGATCTGCCCCATCTGCCGTGATGCCCCACGTCATGTTGCTTATGCAATGCCATGTCGCCACCAGTTCTGCCTGGTCTGCATCCTGCGATGATTAGATCTGAAGGGAGAGTGCCCACTCTGCAGAGGACCAGTAACGCTTGTCCAGGTTCCTGTACAAGGAGAAAATTACTCTATAGGGTGTTTCATCATGCACCCAGAAGAGTCGCCAAACGCCAGCAGTCAGGCAGGCACAGCTCCCAGCCGCCTGGCCGAAAACAGCCCCCATGACTCTGTGGTGTCCCTTCCATCATCTCCACAGGGGACACTGTCCCCAGATGAGCAGGACAGTGCAGGGCCAGAGGCAGAGGCAGTGGGTGGCATCCTGCCTGAGGTCTGGGCAGAACTTTTACAAACAGAAGTTCATCTCGTCAATCCCTTGCTGCCCTGGCTGCGTCGGGAGCTGCAGGCAATATGTGGGCCCCGCTGGTGGCAGACACATTGTGCAGAGGCCAGAATCCTGCACACCCTGTGCGTCAGCGCCCCGGTTGCGGAGGCCTTGGTCCAGGTGCTGCAGCCTGACCTTGGGGAACGTGCAGCACATCTGGTCCACGGTGTCATCCATATCATTGTGGACCAGTGCAGATAGGAGGCCCGGGGGCTGCTGCGCTCCCGTGCTGTGCAGGAGGACGACGACAGCTCTGCGGCTGGCTCCAGTGACCCCAGCTGAAGCCCCACCAGCTCCCGGTGGAGGACTCTCCCCTCCCACCTGTCTTTGTCCAGCAGCTCTGCAGGCTTTGACGGGGAGGAGGAAACCGGCACCGCGGAGGCTGCCCTCCGTGGGGGTCCTGGCCGCCCCCATCTGCTCCTGTCCAGGCAGAGCAGGAGCAGCCCCAGGAGGAGCCGGGGCAAGCGGCGGTGGCAGGTCCCTCTGCCTGGAGCTGTAGCTGCAGCTCCTCCGCTCCTGGCCACGTCAGGGACCGCTCAACTGGGGGGTCCTGGCGCCCCCTCAAGAGGAGGGCCCCCAGTCGCCACGACTCTCCCCAGCCATGTAAGAGGCTGCCCTGCCAGAGGCACCAGCGCCCCTCTGCTCCCGGCTGCGTCAGGGACTGCTCAACTGGGGGGTCCCAGTGTCCCTCGAAGAGGAGGGCCCCCGACCCCCAGGACTCTCCCCAGCCCTGCAAGAGGCCGCCTCGCTGGCGGCACTAGCAGTGCTGCAGCAAGTCTTTATTCAATCAAGAAATTACTATTTCTCTGATCCCGTCTCTGGGTGCTGCTTTCTCCCCCCTCTCCCGGTGCATTTCACTCTCCCCTGTGGTGGCCCACACCTGCTGGGGGGCACGGCCATGGGCCCCCAGAGCCCCATGGCCATGTCCGTGGTGCCTCCTCCCACAGAAAATCCTGCTACAGCTGCCCACCTGCTACGCAGCAGATGCTGAGAGCAGAGCGGGCAGGAGGGAAAGCTGGTTTTGCCGCAGGTACGAGGGCAACGTGAAAATTGCTGGCAAAACCAAATATGTGAGGCAGAATATATATGTCACGGATTACATGGGTTACTTTCTGTTCTGATCTCGGGGTTGGAAGCAGCATACATGAGGCAGTTTGCAAGAACTCTGCAAGGACCTGGCACAAGCTCCCATTTCCTCCATAGAGAGCCCTTATTCAGTGAACATACCTATTTTGTCACAATTTCCACCTGAGAAATACGCCCCGCCTTGACGCTCTTGGCCTGCAGAGCTGCCCAAAACTGAACAGTCCCGTTGCCGTTTCTACTAAGCGCATAGACATGCAGATGGGTCCGCAGTTGAGGCGCGATGGTTCCCCTCTTAGAAGGCAGCTTTAAATGAGAACAGTGTGCAAAATGAGGCTATGGGTGCCGCTCTGGAGGAAAGAAATCTTTTCCTTTAGCTCTGTGACGCATGAAATACTGCAAGTTTGCAGAGAGACCTTCCTTTCCCTCGTGCATAAAAACGCTCCCAGGACCTCAAAACAGCATGTATAAATGGGCCTCGCTATCCTCTTACAGAGCAAGTCCAGACCCACTCCTTGTTGGCCAGCTCAGCGTCACAGGGGCTCTTCAACATTGTGCGGGTGACTCCAAAATCCCAGGAGTCCTCAGCCTGGGAGCGGATCTTCAGCAGCCCATAGTGGGCCTGTGGCATTAGAGAACCTTCTTGGACCTGTTGGAGTCCGCTGTGTGACATTCTCAGTTGATGTCTGGGAAGTCAAAATCACCCATGAGGACAAGGGCCGTTGATCTAGAGATAGGGCAGTGCTGATCGCATTCTTCTTTAAATGTCTTTCAATAGCACCCAGTATGATCTCCGCCTTTTCTCTCCCCTTTCTTGAAGCGGAATGCCAGAATAGCTGAACGTGGCGTTTTTCTGGGCTGTCCTCCCTGCTCTGCTGCTCAACTGAATTGTACACTTGTACTTGTTAGAGACAAGACCTTGTAATGGTGATAAAGCCTCTTGCATTTACATGCAAGTAATGCACCACTCCAGACCAAATCCTGTACGGCCTCTTCTCCTGGGGGCTCTAGGAACAGTTGTCTTAGGCAGCCGTCATTTATTGCGCCCAGAGATGTTCTCTCTGCACTTCATTCTTCGGAAGTCATTGACCCAGCGGTAGGAATCCCCCTGTTACTACCTGTCCACAGGTTGCAGCTTGGCGAATCCTACTTCCCAGTTCTTGATCACTCTCTCCTTCCTGATCAAGGAGGTCAGTGGTGCAACCTGACAAAGACGTTGTTATTGTCGGCCCGTGATTTCCGCCCACGTGTCCTCTGATGTTTGTCTTTTCCGTAAGGCTTTGGTGCTGTTGCTGCTTTCAGAGTCTTTCACGCAGAGTGCCGGTCTGCCCCCTGAACACCTTATCACATCATTGCTACGAGACCGGCAGACAGGTACCGTTGAATCCCATCGATCCTCCATATCCCAGCTCTCTGAGATGCCCACTGTATCAGGGTGCTCCTTGAACATTTACAGTACATTGATGACATCATTATAAGGGGTGATACAGCAGAAGAAGTTTTGAGAAAGGGGAGAAAATAATCCAAATCCTTCTGAGAGCCGGTTTTGTCATAAAGCGTACTGAAGTCAAGGGACCTGCACAAGAGATCCAGTTTTTAGAAGTCAAATGGCAAGGCGGACATCGCCAGATTCCAACGGAGGTGAGTAATAAAATAACAGCTATGTCCCCACCAACTAACAGAAAGGAAACGCAAGCTTTCTTGGGTGTTGTGGGTTTCTGGAGACTGCACGTTGCAAAGTAGAGTCAGATTGTCAGCCCTCTCTATCAAGTGACTTGGAAAAAGAATTTGTTTGTATGGGGCCCAGAGCAGCGACAGGCTTTGGGGTTTTGGAGGAGAGCCCTTCAAACTGCTTTCTGTAGCACTGGGATCCAGCACTTATCTGGGTGGCACCTGTAACTGTGAATGTAAAAGTGATTTTCTTCCCTGAAGCCTTTTCTTCCTTGTGACTGTTCAGAACGTGGGGATGGATCAGACACCTTCGAGGGTGCCTTTGAGCTGAAATGATTCCATCGTTCTACGAGAACTACAGTCATACAGCTCTCTACCTTACTTTACTCAGAGTATCTTGCATAAACCTCAGGTGGTAATGATGTCATTTTTATTCTGTTTAGAAATCTAATTTTTAATCATTTAAATTTATAGAGGCTCTAGTGGTTGTAAACATGCATGCACTTGGGCCACACTTTCCTTAACTGGGAGAATAATAGAAAATTCTAGAGTATCTGGTTAGAAAATGTAAAAAACCAGACAAGAAACTTCTTTTTAAAATCAAGGACTAAGCGTGTTGAAAATGTTTCCTCTCCTCTAACTAGACATCGGAGTTTCAGATTGCAGTACGTGATGCCTTGCAGCAACATGTTCTATGTTGTCTGCCTGAGGCAATTTAAAATCTTCCTCAGAGGGATATTGTGTCCAGTTAGATAAGGCCTGGCCTAGCCGTTATCTAAGTGCAGCGACAAGCTCTCAGGTGAACCTCCTTTTTGCTTGACAGTGGAAATGAGGAATAGAGTTGGCTTCTTTGGGAGAATCCTGTAAGAGCTCAAATGACCAAAATGGGGTTACTTTTTGTCCTGGTTTAACCAGGATAGGGTTAAGTTTCCCCAGCAGTGGCGGGGGGAGCTCTAGCCGGGTTATTCAGATACCACGCGGACGTCACATCCTGGCAGGTCACATTTTTGCTGGCGCGGGAGCGCGGTGCACTTGTGGTTTTGTACATCGTGTTTCTCACTGCTGTATTTGGTAGCTATTTTGCTCTGTTCATTGCTATCACTATTATTGTTATTGTTGTTGTTTGTTGTGTTGCTATTGCATTGTTCTATTAAACCTTTCCTTATTTCAGTGTCGGGGCTTTGTATTTCACTCCCTTTGTGGGGGAGAGGTAGCGGACACGTGGTCTCAGACCCCGGCAGGGGCTAAACCACCACAACTTTGGCGCCCAACGTGGTGCTGGAGAAGACTGAAATAAGGACAAAAGGAGAAGTGTGTTAGAGCAATCTGTTAGGTGTAATTTTTCTGTTTTTACTTGTATTGTTTGATAAGAAATGTTTGCAATGCTGGGCAATTTGCTTGCATGGTGGGGCTGGATTAATCCTCATCTGCACTCTATGCTCCTAGTGCTGGTGTTTGTTCTCAGTGGAAAATGTATCAAGGGTCTTGTTCTGCTCCACTGGTTACTGTCTGCGTATAATGGGCTCGTTTCGCTGCTTGTGGGGGTGAACCGATACCTGTTTGCTGCCTGGTCTTTTGTTTGGGGTCTCACCCCCTCTGTGGGTGAGCCAGGGGAAGAGATTCTCTCGGTTTTTGAGAGTTTCAGCTATCCCTGGAGCACCCAGGCCACTGTGCTTGTGGCTCTGTGCTTTCTGAATGTCTGCCAGATCTTGTTTTGGGCCATGCGGTACTTCTCCAACAATAGCACCACCCAGAAACCTGCCCCGGGGGCAGATAGTTATAAATGGCTAGGTATGCGGGAGAAGATGGGCAAGTACCTGAGTGAGTGGTCATCCCCAACGTTCTGGGTTTTTACTCCCGAACAAGTGCAGAGTCCTGATAAACTGGTGGAGTGTTTGGAAAAGGTGTGCTGCCAGTCAGACAAACCCCGGGAGATGCAGCTCGCTGCGATGTGCTGGGGGCTTGCCCATGCTTACCGCATTGCCCTTAACACTGATCACTGCCCTCGAGGGGGCAAAAGAGCTGCAGGGTCTGAAAGTGAGCCTGCTGGTACAGCAGCTGGGCCAGGGGGACAGGCAGCGCCAGTACCGGTCGCCTCCACCAGCACAGCAGCTGAGCCGGAGGGACAAGTAGTACCAATATCAGTTGCCCCGATACGGAAAACCAAATATACCAAAAAATCCCCTCGCAGTGCACAGGGTGATAATGAACCAGGCCCATCACGAGAGCAGGAGGAAGAGCCGGAGGTAATCATCCGATCTCTATCCCTCAGTGAGTTGCGAGATATGCGGAAGGATTTCAGCCACATTGCAGGTG
This sequence comes from Strix aluco, assembly GCF_031877795.1. Taxonomy (NCBI): domain Eukaryota; kingdom Metazoa; phylum Chordata; class Aves; order Strigiformes; family Strigidae; genus Strix; species Strix aluco. The sequence goes on from NC_133971.1 coordinate 8,372,551, forward strand.
AGCAAATTTGCACCTGGTTGCTCCGGTGCTGGGATACTGGAGCTGCTGGTTTGGAATTGGAGGGGAGAGAGGCCAAGCAGGTGGGACCTTTAGCCAAGCAGGCTGGTATTGACAAGGCAATAGGGAAACAGGCTCAAACCCTCAGCCTTTGGAGGCGACTCCTGCTCGCTGTGAGGGAGAGGTACCCCTACAAGGATGATGCTCTATGTCGGTTAGGCAAGTGGACCGACATGGAGAAAGGCATCCAAAACCTCAGGGAAATGGCTGTGTTTGACATGGTCTATGGTGATCTGAATGATGAGCAGTCACCAATGGATCCAGATCAGGTCCCTTGTACACAGTTGATGTGGCGGAAGTTCCTGCAAAGTGGACCAGAGGGACATTCCAAAGCATTAGCAGCAGCATCCTGGTGGCGAGACACTCAGACAGTGGATGAAGTGACTATGCAGCTCCGGCAATATGAGGGAAGTCTCCCTTCCTCCCAACATGCTTTGGTTTCAGCCGTAGAGGAACTGTCTCAGAGGCTCCAGAAAGTGGAACAGGACATGTCCTATGTTCCACCTGCATGGGCCGATGTCTCAGCTATTAGAAGCAGGCGTTTCCCCACCCAAGAGAAGGGCAGTAGAAGGTACGCACCACGGGGCACCCTGTGGTTCTTCCTCGGCGACAATGGGGAAAACATGAGAAGGTGGCATGGACAGCCCACTTCTGCCCTAGCTGCACGAGTACAGCAACTGAAAGGGAAGACCACCATGAAAGGGGAGTCTTCCAAGAGAGATGCAGCTCCAGTGTCTAGTCAGAAATCCCCCAGACAGAATAGAATGGCCAACAGTATGCTCGACCCTCTTGAGGGGACCAGGAAGTCATTCTTGCAGGAGTCATTCTTAGATCAAGTCAGTGATGGTGAGCAGGATTAGAGGGGCCCTGCCTCCAGCCACGTGGAGGAAAGGGATAATCAGATTTACTGGAAGGTGTGGATCCGATGGCCTGGCACATCAGAACTACAAGAATATAAGGCCTTGGTAGACACTGGTGCACAGTGCACCTTGATGCCATCGAGCCACAGCGGGGTTGAATCCATCTGCATCTCCGGAGTGACAGGGGGGTCCCAACAGCTGACCCTATTAGAGACTGAAGTAAGCTTAACTGGGAAGGACTGGCATAAGCACCCCATTGTGACTGGCCCAGATGCCCCGTGCATCCTAGGTATAGACTACCTCAGGAGAGGGTACTTTAAAGACCCAAAAGGGTACCGGTGGGCCTTTGGTATAGCTGCCCTGGAGGAGGTTGAGCAATTGTCCACCTTACCTGGCCTCTCAGAGGACCCCTCGGTGGTGGGGTTGCTTAAGGTTGAAGAGCAGTGAGTGCCAATTGCTACCAAGACGGTGCACCGGCGACAGTACTGTACTAACCGAGATTCCCTGGTCCTCATCCATCAGCTGATCCGTCGACTAGAAAGCTAGGAGGTGATCAGCAAGACTCGCTCACCTTTCAACAGCCCTATATGGCCAGTGAGAAAACCTAATGGCGAATGGAGACTGACTGTGGACTACCGTGGCCTGAATGAAGTTACGCCAGCGATGAGTGCTGCAGTGCCGGACATGCTAGAGCTCCAGTATGAGCTGGAGTTGAAGGCAGCCAAGTGGTACGCCACGATTGACATCGCTAACGCTAACTTCTCCATTCCAATAGCACCAGAGTGCAGGCCACAGTTTGCGTTCACTTGGAGGGGTATCCAGTACACCTGGAATCGATTGCCCCAGGGGTGGAAACACAGCTCCACCATTTGCCATAGACTGGTCCATACCGCACTGGAGAAAGGTGGGGCTCCAGAACACCTGCAGTTCATTGATGATATCATTGTATGGGGGGACACAGCTGAGGAAGTCTTTGAGAAAGGAAAGAAGGTAATTGAAATCCTTCTGAAGGCTGATTTTGCCATCAAGCGACAGAAAGTTAAGGGGCCTGGAAGGGAGATTCAGTTCCTAGGAATAAAATGGCAAGATGGGCGTCACCACATCCTAATGGAGGTGATAAACAAGGTAACACCCACGGCCCCACCAACCACCAAAAAAGAGACTCAATCTTTCCTGGGCGCTGTGGGGTTCTGGAGGATGCACATCCCAAACTACAGCTTGATTGTGAGCCCTCTCTACCACGTAACCCGCAAGAAGAACGATTTTAAATGGGGCCCAGAGCAACAACAAGCCTTTGAACAAATTAAGCAGGAGATTACCCAGGCAGTGGCCCTTGGGCCAGTCCGGACAGGGCAGGAGATTAAGAACGTGCTCTACACCGCAGCCGGGGAGAATGGCCCTTCCTGGAGCCTTTGGCAGAGAGCAGATGGGGAATCCCGAGGCCGACCTCTAGGCTTTTGGAGCCGGGGATACAAAGGCTCTGAAGCTAACTATACCCTGACTGAGAAGGAGATACTGGCAGCGTATGAAGGAATTCGAGCTGCCTCAAAAGTGGTCGGCACTGAGACACAGCTCCTCCTGGCACCTCGACTGCCGGTGCTGGGATGGATGTTCAAAGGAAAGGCTCCCTCCACACATCATGCAACAGATGCCACGTGGAGTAAATGGGTCGCGTTGATAACACAACGGGCTCGAATAGGGAACCGCGACTCCCCAGGATTAGTGGAAATGATCATGAACTGGCCAGAGAGCAAAGATGCTGGGATGTCACTAGAACAGGAGGTGAAACGTGCTGAGGAGGCCCCACCATATAACGAGCTGCCAGAGGAAGAAAAACAATATGCCCTGTTCACTGATGGGTCTTGCCGCATTGTGGGAAAACATCGACGATGGAAGGCTGCAGTGTGGCATCCCACACGAGAAACCACTGAAGCTGTTGAGGGACAAGGTGAATCGAGCCAGTTCGCAGAGGTGAAAGCCACCCAATTGGCTTTGGAGATTGCTGAGCAAGAAAAGTGGTCGAGGCTCTATATCTACAATGACTCGTGGGTGATGGCAAGTGCCCTGTGGATGTGGTTGCAGCAATGGAAACAGAACAACTGGCAACGCAAGGGCAGACCCATCTGGGCCACTGAAGTATGGCAGGACATTGCAGCCCGGGTGGAGAACCTTGTTGTGAAGGTGCGCCATGTGGACGCCCATATACCCAAGAGTCGAGCCACTGATGAACATCAACATAACCAGCAGGCGGACCAAGCTGCTAAGATCGAGGTGGCTCAGGTGGACTTGGACTGGCAGCGTAAAGGTGAACTGTTCATAGCCCGGTGGGCCCATGAGACCTCAGGCCACCAAGGCAGAGATGCAACATATAGGTGGGCTCGAGATCGAGGGGTGGACCTCACCATTGACACCATCGCAGAGATCATCCACGGATGTGAGATATGTGCTGCAATCAAACAAGCCAAACGGGTGAAGCCCCAGCGGAATGAAGATCAATGGATGAAATATAAATATGGAGAGGCCTGGCAGATCGACTACATCACACTGCCACAGACCCGCCGAGGCAAGCACCACGTGCTCACAATGGTGGAAGCAACCACTGGGTGGCTCGAAACTTATCCAGTGTCCCACGCCACCGCCCGAAATACCATCCTGGGCCTTGAAGACCGACTCCTGTGGCAACACGGCACCCCAGAGAGGATTGAGTTGGACAATGGGACTCACTTCCGAAATAACCTCATAGATGCCTGGGCAGAAGAACACGGCATCGAGTGGGTCTACCACATCCCCTACCACGCACCAGCCTCCGGGAAGATCGAGCGCTACAATGGACTGTTAAAAACTACATTGAGAGCAATGGGGGGTGGAACCTTCAAACACTGGGACACACATCTGACAAAGGCCACTTGGTTAGTGAACACAAGAGGATCTGCCAATCGAGCTGGCCCGGCTCAGTCAAAACTTCCACGTGTTGTGGACGGGGATAGAGTCCCTGTGGTGCGCATGAGGGACCTGCTGGGAAAAATGGTCTGGGTTAGTCCTGCGCTGGGCAAAGGCAAACCCATCCACGGGATTGTTTTTGCTCAAGGACCTGGGTGCACCTGGTGGGTGATGCAGAAGGATGGAGAGGTCCGATGCGTGCCACAAGGGGACTTGAATGTGGGTGAAAACACACCGTGAATTATACTGTGCTTTTGTTAATTTTTCTTTGTCAATGCTAATTGCTAAGTGGCAGCTGGATGTGACGTACATGGTATAGAATAAAGGGGTGGATTGTGTCCTGGTTTAGCCAGGATAGGGTTAAGTTTCCCCAGCAGTGGCGGGGGGAGCTCTAGCCGGGTTATTCAGATACCATGCGGACGTCACATCCTGGCAGGTCACATTTTTCTCCTGGCGCGGGAGCGCAGTGCACTCGTGGTTTTGTACATCGTGCTTCTCACTGCTGTATTTGGTAGCTATTTTGCTCTGTTCATTGTTATCACTATTACTGTTATTGTTATTGTTTGTTGTGTTGCTATTGCATTATTGTATTGCAATATATATTGTATATTGTATTGCAATATATTGTATATTATTGCATTATTTCAGTGTCGGGGCTTTGTATTTCACTCCCTTTGTGGGGGAGGGGTAGCGGTCACGTGGTCTCAGACCCCGGCAGGGGCTAACCACCACAAGTCTTCAACTCAATAAAGGACAGAATCCTGCTGAAGTCCATTCAAAACCATCATTCATTCACTGACCCTGTAGGAAAACCCAATAAATCTCCAACTTTATCTTCATTAATATCTTATTTTAGAGGTCTTGAGATGTTCAAATGAAATTCAAGGCACACGCAGTTATTAAAAACTAGTGATAACTGCACAGAAATTAAGAAAGCAAATACAGCCTCTTGACAGCTGCAGCTGTCTCTGGGAACTGAGAGATACTAGGCATTTGAAACAACATTAAGAAGTTGCTCTCCTGACAGGGGTGATACTTACACAATGTATTAAAGAGATCTGAGCACCAGGAAGCTTCCTTTGATGTCAGCGGCAGCTGCCAGATGCACTGCACTTCTGAAAACAAATCACGGTGATGCTTTGACCTCTGGTAATCTTCTCAAGTGGCCTGTTTGATTAAAAATTGTTATTTCAGAAAGGGGGTTCTACAACTGAGTGACTGTTCAGATTTTTAGTATGAGCTCTTACATTACAAGACTGTTGGCCATGAACAAAAAACCCAAATTGATTTGTCAGGTATTACTGAGAGTAAAATAAGAGACACAATACTACTGTAGTACCGTAGCAGATGACTTGATATTTGAACAACAGAGGTACTTCTATGTTCACCACATAATTGTGCATTTCATGATGTTGATCATAATGAGGGGTTACAAGAACTGAGGTTATTTCTTCAAGTACATCACACAAACTCAATGCTGTCCCACCTCTTTCCTCCCTCCTCTTTGTTAAGTGAGAGGTTTCTGTGACTGAGGTCACACTAAGATTCATGAGATTGGGGATCATCTCTTGGGTACCATAAAGAGGTTATGCATGAAGTCAGGAACCATGGATTGGATCCAAAGGCAACACATTTATTTCAGTGGGTTTGAATCAGGCTTTTACTTAACAACCATCAGAAAGTAGAAAGGTCAGGTCATGCTCCCCAACTTCTGCCAAGCCAACACCGAGTACTACACCTGAACATACAATAAAGTTATCAGAGGACTAAAAAGCTGCAACTTTACAGAGATATTTTCAGAAAAGACCTGTACATTTACACTGAAACTTATCATTATCACATTTGGAGAGCAGGCAAAAATGCATTTGAATCAGATTTTTAGGGAAAAAAAAAAAGTCAGAATTGCTGATTATGGAGTAAGAAGAGCAGTTTGAAATGAGCCAGAGCCAGAGGGTATTTAAAGGCTCCTCCTACAAATCCACCCAGCTGAATGGACCCTTCCAAAACTGCATGATCCCTCTAAGTCACTAGGTTTGTCCTCAAGAGACTGCCTGTACAGGTTTTCTGTGCAGGAACCTCAAAGATTACAGCTATGTGAGACAGCAGATCTAACCAGCAGATCTAGCTGGTTAGACTGTTCAGAAACAAGAACTAGTGGGCTGTCAATCAAACTACCAGGAGCCAGGTTGAAAATCAACAGGAGAACATGACATGTGTGGAATTCACTGTAGAAGATGACTGTGGGTCCTAAAAGCTGACCTAAGTTCAAAAGGAGAGTGAACAATTTCATGGAAGAGAAATCCACATCTAGCTGAGAAAAAGCCACATACTGAATATACTTCAAAGAGCAGAAAGTAGCTGGGGCAAGTCTCACCTAAGCATGCCCCATTTTTATCACTCTCTATGTGTTTATATGTTGGCCACAAAATTGGTTAGTGGACAGGTTGTGGACTACAGCCATCTTGGGTCTGACCCGGTATGGAGAAAGACCATCTTGATCAGATACATTTTTTTGTACTGATCCATACTCTATACCCATAATATGTGCTATGTTCATCACAGCTGTTCTTGTCTGCACATACAATTCCTTCCTATGCTTCCCTACAAGCAATGAAGATTCATGTAAAACAAATGACTGTTTTGGACATATGCAAACATCCCAAATTACTCATAGAAGAAAAGGGCAAGGCTTCCTATGTCACCACACAAACAGGGTAACTTGAAATAAGAGAAAGGCCACATCTACGTGTTGCTAAATAATGGGTTATGCAAACATAATAAAGTCAAACTTCAATGCACATTTTCCTGGTGTTCCTGAGAACACAGAGATATAATCTGGAAAGGCAATTTTCATGGTTCATGCATTCCCTGTTGGGTTGGCTTCAGCAGCCCCACGATCAGGACAGCTGTTATTTTGCTCACGTGGAAAGTGTGTAGGTGTGCAATAGCTTTGCTACCAAAAACCATTCAGAAAGTAACTAGTGAAAGAAATTATTCCATTTCTTCTCACAGTCCACATAGAGCAAGAAGGAGAAATCAACAGGCCTCACTGCCATAGAATCAGAACATCAACAACTTGGAAGTGGTTTGCCTTGACTTTAATAGCTTCATATCACGTTTAATATAATCACCAAAACTCTATCTATAATATACCCTCAGGACATCTAGAAGGGAAAAAGGGGTGGCGAGGGATGTCAGACCAATTGGGGAATGTAAATTCCATTCATGAAAGCGTGACGGACGTTGAATATTAGGAGCCACAACACTCAAACCCTACCTTTACAGATCAGCTGTGTTTACATGGATCTACAAAGTCAATCAGATGTTACAAAATAAGAATTGTAGCCTTAATACTGCCACAAAAGGTTGAGCTGAATGTTTAAGCTATATTCACTCCCTCTGCCTAGGCATTCAAACTGCTATAAAGATAACATCTAAAGTGGCAATCAGACCGATAACTTCTGCAGCTCCAGCTGATCCAGGCTACCTGCCAGGAGGGAGCTCATAAGTTTATTCAGAATGCGAAGGGTGAAACTAGAAACCTGTACTGTACCAGTATAAAACTGAACATAAAACCTGAATATTTTCCTTTGAAACTTAACAGTTGAAAACCAATTCTAGCATTAATCAATGTATCAACTGAAATGAACTTAGCAGGAATAAATATCAATTACAGTAAGAGCTCTAGGCATAAAACTACGGTATGTGATAAAAAGCAGCTGAAGTGAAAGTGTGCAGCATTTTGTGTTAAATGAGTGGACCTGGACCCTGGGCTACTGTACTAATGTTTTGCCAGTTTCCATTACTAGGTATATCTCTTTTCAACTGAAACACCAGATTTTTTTAAAATAAAAAAAAAATAACTCAATCACGAGTTCAGAGCTTTATGCTACATGCACAGAACTGCCAACTCCTCAGAAGCAGACAATGGTTTCTAAGAGCTCCGCTAAATCTGCCAGAGAGTGTGGAAACCTGGCTTGGACTTGGGCTTGAAAGTCCATGTTTGAAAAGAGTTGGAGAAGGGGGAATAAAGAAAAAGAAAAAAAAAAAAAAAAGAATCAAATTGCCCCTCAACAGCCCCTTAGCCCTTCACCCTCACAGAAGCTGCCCGAGCTCTGGGGCAGTCGGAGGCCAAGCAGAGCTGTGCCACAGCAATCTGCAGCTGTTCAAAGAGAAGCACAGCAGACACCATCAAACAAACATGGCACTGGTAATACAGCAAAAAAGATGATTCCCAAGCAAGCTGGGACTTTTCTTCAAACAACCTGCCCTCTGGATGGGGAATATATATCAGAACAGCAAGATAAATCAGCAAACACCTGCCACGTAAGAGTGGGAGATCAGAAAGCCTGTTTCAGTCATCAGGGTTGTCTGTCTGTTTAGGAATCTGCCAGTTAATAAAACCCGGAGATGAATGGCAGCTCAGGACACTACGAAAGTTTAACTGAAAGTGTGATGCTTAGTAAGGGCAACCTAAGAGCTGTATTGAGGGGATTCTTCTTTTTCATGTAATGCATCTCCTATCTCACTCAGTCATCATTAATGTGCCTTGTCTTGGATTTTACTAGTCACCAGCTCCTACATGCCCTGATTTTTCAGAAAGTACCTTCAGAGGTACTGCAGGAAAGGAAAGTGGAAATATACTTAGAAAGGAAAGGATATGTGAAAAAAGAGTTGGATGAAGAGCGGGAAGAGAGGATTCATGCTCAAGTCAAGGCTGAAGCCAATGGGCTACAAGTTGACTGAGAGAAGCGTGTTGGGGCCAGACTAAGCAGCAGGAGAACACCACTGGAGAAGGGACTGGATTGGGACATATGCTGGTGTCACAGAGCGGCAGGCCAGATCAGACAGGTATACACATGGCTAGGCAAGGCAAGTGTGCTGGGACGGAACAGACTGGGGGCCTGGAGCTGGGCTACTGTGAGAGCAGGGCAGTGGAAGGCAGCGGTGGAAGCAAGGGGTTTCAGGGTAAAGAATCTGACTGGACAAGGAGCTACTTCCTTGACTGGACAGGTCCTACTTCCCACCAGCCCTCACTGCAGGTGGGAATGACCCAAGCATTCACCTTTGTCTCTCTCCTGAAGAGAGGTGACCTGAAAAGGGTCACAGCAATAAATATTCTCTAGTAAGAATATAAACTTATGTCAAGTATTTGCCACATTTCTAATTATTTTGCATTTCACATTCCTTATATGTTGCTCCTGTACATTTTCCCTTTCTGTTCTAATTCAGCCGCCTCTCTTCCTGTCTCCCCTTCTTCTCCCCCCGTGTCCTAGTCTGATATACTTTTAACACAAACAACGCTCAGAGCTCCATCAGTCCTCTCCCCTCTTCCCCATCTCCCTTGTTAATAGGCTGAATGGAAAAACTAGGATTTTATGCCTTTAAACACATGCTGCTGGACCAAACACATGGAAGAGGATGGTTAGTTATTCTTTGGGAGCAAGGAGCTGTTTACAAAAACAGTAGCTCATGCTACAAAACACTACAAACTCCGTTCTCTGAAGCTCAGTCCTACATTCCAAGGCCCCCTCCTCTCAGCAAGTTCAACAATTTCACCTAACACAGAAAACTTCCAAGACAAGATGCAGAAGTTTTAGAAGAGTTATTATGAATCCAAGGAAGCAGGAGGATGAAAACTGATCTTATATTTAAGAATTAGCTGGAAATCACCAGTGAAGCAAGACATCAAGTCAAACAGGTATTTATTGCCTACATAATGCTACACAATTCTACTGGTTTGCCAGCAGAAGGATAACAATATCATCCACTACAGAAATTATACATGCTGATCCTCCAGAAATAGGCCTTAGCCACTATCTCATCCTGTACACACAGTACTGTATACCAAAAGAGAAAGCAAGCATTGCAAAATTTAGTCTAGTGACCCAAGTGCCTAATACATAGATGGCATTATACTGTCAATACTAGGAGAAAGAGTTTAAAACAAACAAACCAGGTCAATTGCAAAGTTTAGGATTCCCTCCTCTCTTCCTTTCATCTCAGCCATGTCCAGACCTCAGCTTGTTTGCATGTTGCTGCTCTAAACTTCAAGGAAGATTTTAACACTAAACTCTTTGCTCCTCTATTCAGAAACCAAATCTTTTCTTGCAACGATTCTGTCATAACCACTGCAGGTAGCACGTCGTACTATTTCAGACGAAGAAACAGGATTTGCCAACTCTGTGTCAGATGGTGATGCTCCCAGTCTGATGACCTTGTACTCTTGTCGTGTGTCAGAGGAATAACCTGCCCAAGTTAAGAAAGCACAACTGGATCCCTAGAAGGATCTCTATTGCCAGAAACCTAAGCGCACCACTCCTTTACACATTTCTATAGTACCTCATGCTTTGGAACTGGGGACCACCTTTTGAACTGTATAAATATGCAATTTTCTAACTCCTGCTATGCAATGAACATCTGTTTTCATTGAACTGTTATCATTAAAACCTTGCTCTTCTTCCTGGCTGCTCACAGTAAAGTCAACCACATCAGTGCTATAATTCTTACTTCCAACACGTGCTGTCTGGTACTGGTTTGAATTTAATCTCATCTACTCTGATTCTTCAAATCTTTGCAGCTCCATGAGGTCCTGCCAATGCACTGCAAACTCTTTTCTAGTTTTTGCTAACATATAATGGCATGTCACTTGCAAATTCTGCCCCATTGCTGTTGACCTCTTCTGTTTAGCAATACACTAGCAGATGAAGAACAGTTTATTGTTTTGACTTCTAGTCCTAACTTTGATAGCTCATGTCAAAGAAAAAAATCTTTAGAATTTGGATTTCCTTCCCACTGCAACAGCAGAACACAAGATAAACAGGAAATCTGTGACATGTGGAAAGACAAACCAGACATGCAAAAGGCACTGCTTATAGGCAAGAAACCATTAACTACTCAGAACTGTCTTCTCCGGTTCAAAAAAAGAGCAGGCAACGACCTTTACTCAAGAACATGCCAGACTAATCAAGAAAAATGAGTGGTTTATTTTCGAGTAGCTTTATTACTTTTGTAGCTTTAGTACTGTTCTTTGCTTATCTTACATTGAAGGAAAGCTCAAATCCTGTCTTTTGTGTGGGTGACACTGACCTTGTCAAACCTAAACTAGGGATCTCAAGTAATTCCCGTAGGTAACACGCAGTGCTTCATGAGTATAACCTAGAAGCAAAATTGCAGCAGCGTTTTCAGAGCAAGGCTTTCCCATTACTTTCTCAAGGTGAGCAGTCAGAATCCTGTGGTCTTTTTTTTCCTTATTACTCACCCAATAACCATTCTCTAAAATACATCATTTAAAAATGGTAGTTACCAAGCCTCAGCATAAACTAGTACAAAAAAAAAAGTCATTTGAGTTCTTCAGTTTTGTGATAGTGCAATATACACAGACCCCAAAGACTGTGCAGAAAGAATGGCATAAGCTTTCCCTAGATTGTAGCAGCTTTTTGCATTTCTTGTTAGCTAGGAAGACAGTAATTTAGAAGAGAATGGGCTTTAGAGGATTATCTTAATGGTTAAAACTAAAGAAAAGCTCAGCCCAAGTAGGATCTTTATGAAACTGGTGTGGTGGTGTTTTCAGAAGTAACATTCACAGGAAGGTACCTGACTGAACACCATTCTAAAGAATAAACACCCTCCCACCTCATCCCAAACTTGACAACAGTATCTTAGTTTGACAGGGTTACCCTCATTTCCCACATACTATTACTAAATCCTGGGATAAGCAGTGGTAGCTGTTAAGGCCTGTTAAAGCCCAAGAAACAAGAGTAAAGAAAAGTTACTTTAAAGCAGCAGAGACGGTCATCTTACAAAATCTTACATGAGACGACTGAAATCAAAGTGCATTCTAAATGTGTTTGCAGCCCAGAAAGCCAACTGTATCCTGGGCTGCATGAAAAGAAGCATGACCATCAGGTCAGGCGAGGTGATTCTTCCACTCTACTGCACTCTTGTGAGACCCCACCCCTGCAGTGCTGTGTCCAGCTCTGGGGCCCCCAGCATAAGAAGGACACAGATCTGCTCAAGTGGGTCCAGAGGAGGCCACGAAGATGCTCGGGGGGCTGAAGCACCTCCCCTGTGAGGACAGGCTGAGAAAGTTGGGGGTGTTCAGCTGGAGAAGGCTCCAGGGACACCTGATAGTGGCCTTCCAGGACTTAAAGGGGCTACAGGAAAGATGGGGAGGGGCTTTGTCAGGGAGTGTAGTGATAGGATGAGGGGTATCATATTTAAACTGAAAGAGGGTAGATTTAGATTAGATATAAGGAAGAAATTCTTCCCTGTGAGGGTGGTGAGGCCCTGGCACAGGTTGCCCAGAGAAGCTGTGGCTGCCCCCTCCCTGCAAGGGTTCAAGGCCAGGTTGGACGGGGCTTTGGGCAACCTGGGCTAGCGGAAGGTGTCCCTGCCCATGGCAGGGGGGTTGGAACTAGATGATCTTTAAGGTCCCTTCCAACCCAAACCATTCTATGATTCTATGACTTAAGACCTGATAAATTACAAATAACACTGGGAAGATATGCCTGAGTAAAGGTTTACTTTCTTTTATTATTATTTTACACAGAAGATTTCATAGTTTTGCTGTATTGACTATTTCCTTTAGTGTCCAGTACCTAAAACATGTACTTCATATTACTCTATAGATCTAAATCAGTCAATATGGCCTTCCTAGCTTTCAAACAGCTGTAAGCCCAGCTACGCTTTTAGCGCATGTTCCTTTCAGGCCTTCCAAATGCAGAAGGCAGTACACAAGCCAAGTTACCAGGAAAGCTACAGTACCTTACTCAAAAAAAGGACAGGGGTAACATTGGTCCTTCACTTTGGATATATAAATACCCTGCCAAGAGCCACACCTTTTCAACCCATTTATAAAATGCATAGAAGTTATGCTGATTTACAGAAACAAAGCTAAGTGCTGTAGATGGCATCGTATATAGATACAAGGAATAGCATTAATGGGTGGAGGGAAGAGGAAACTGTTTTAACTTGTTATGTTCTTCTGTTGTACCATGCCTCCACCATTTAAAAGCCCACTTGGTCTGATTTATATTGCCTTTGGCACTCAGAAAGCATAGTGCATTCCCATCAAGAGAAATGGAATACACGTCTCCTGGAGTTCCTTATTAATCTCTTCAGTTTTCACATCAGCTTGACACGGTTTCTCAGTCTAATGGCAGTTCAGTACTCAAGGACTGCAAATTCAATCTGATCTTGGAAGAAGAGTACAACCTACTTCTTTCATGTTCCCAGATCAGGATTAGTGACACACTTGACACCACACTTCTGGCACTCAAAAAGCATGGGCAGACTTCTTCCTCTTTCCCTTTCTTCCTTGTCCAGGGGAACATGTGAACTAGTTCAGGCCTTGGAACGTGTGAGTAACCCCAGGACACAAGGAGAATCCAGACAGAACCTGTAAATTGTTACTATGCTCTAGGCCTCAATGTTACCATGAGGTAGATAAAGGTCTGATGACATGTGCTACAATCAGAGAAACATTTTTCCAAACCTAACTTTAGAGCTATGCCACACAACCAAGAACCTAAGAAACAGTTCAGGTAGGTGAATGCTTAATCCCATGGGGTTTCCAAGCAGAGACAATCCAATCAGGACCTCCGATTTACAATTTATTTATAAAAATCAGATTATGTCTACAATGAGCATATGTCAAAGCAAGCCATAGAGAAGGATCTCAGAAGGAAAGAAGGTATGCCAAGACAAGATGGCTTCAAAATGGGTCATTTTCCAACTCCAATGTACTAAAATACCCTTGTCACGGCCATTAAAGAAACACGGAATTCTTAACTCACCACTGCTGTACCTCACTATTACAGCAGTATAATAGCATCTGGCAATGAGCTAGGCTGCTGTAAAGCTGCCAGTCCAAGCCAGACATCATCAGAATGACAACAAAACAAGTAACTGTTGTAGTATTATATGCTGCTACTTCTCTCTCCAAAATGGTTATCCCCTTTTATAAAGTCAATTCCATACCAGCCATTTACTTTCTGGCAGACATCAGTGAAGTAATTTTTGCCCTATTCTTGAATACACAATAAATAAGACTAATTGTTCACGGGGATTATTTGACTCTCTTTGGTTCAAAACACTTCTTTGGGCAAGTCAAGCCTAACATCTGCTTTGCTCTTCTGCATAATGAAGTTTTCAACTGCATTGCCAGTGTCGTCAGACACCTTGAAATAAAGAACAGCATTTGGAGACAGATGTGGTAGTTTGAGAAACAGGGCAGTAATTGTTACTCATCAGCTATAAAGACAAGAAGAAGGATGCTGGAAATCACAAGAATACAGAGCTGCACCTCTTCTCCTTTCCTTAGTTTCCTGATACATCTGGAAAAGGCAGAACAGCACATCTTTTCCCATTCTGAATCTGAATTCAGAGCTAAATGGCCTACCTCTTAAATAAACAGATTAAGCAGGGCCACACCTTCAAACGGAGGAATCCAAGGCACAGGATTTTAAGTGAAAGGGTCGAAGGCAGGCAGCATTTCTGCCCTCAGACACATGTTGCTATCCCTGAGGGTAGACACTGACCATGGGGAACCTGCGGCAGAAAATGCTTGCCCAGCGCACCCCGAAAAGCAAGCTGGAAAGCAACAGCAGTTGAAAGTTTCCATGTGACAGGTTGGAAAGCTCAGCCAAGATACTTCTGTTGTCAAGCTGCAAGCTGATAGTTAAGTAACTGCTTTGAAAAACTATACTGCTTCTGTAGGTGAAAGCACTAATTTAATGAACCGCTAAGATGCTCTTCATTTGTTGCTCTGATACCATCAAGTAACATAAATTAGGAAAAAAGCACGGGTCTTGTGATTTGCCATTTTAAATAGGTCTTTTTATGATTTTTCCCAGAGAGTCCATCAGCAGAAATACATGTAAAAGATGACAAGCAATTACCAAATTGTTGAATTCAGTTACCCATTTCCTCAAGGAGACAATGCAGGCTGGTTTTGCTGCCCTTAGCACATAGTACAGCAGTTTATTCACCCTGAGCTTGGTGGGGCTCCTGAGTAACACACTAGCCTCAATGCAGACTGTCCAGGACAACCAGGAGATGCACATTCAGTTCCTCAGTATTGAAATAGTGCTGTCTACAGACATGTGACCACCCAATACAGCCAAACTCTTGGTTAGGTACCAACAGTGCATTCAGTTGTCTAATACTGGGCAACTCCTGGTAGCAAAGTTGGCAACACCATTGCCAGAGATGTAGCAGCCCACACAGTATCTCCAGCTGAGAACTTGATCGTCCTCTACACAGTGTCACTTCATATGCTTATAAACCGATTCAGTGCTAGAGCACTGACTTCTCACCACTTTGGAGGAGGAGTCTATGCTGTCTTCCCTCTATAGAGAGCATTAAGAACTCAAGAAATACATTTGTCAGAAGTTTCTAAAGCTAGCCTAGGGTGACACACAAGAAAGATCAAACCATATCCTCTCTCCAGGCTTTCAGTGCTGCTTATACTTCAATTTCTGTACAACTATTACATCAACAGCCATTTTAGGATTGACCATTTCATCTCCACACCTACCATAAAGCCCCTGGTCCAGAAAGGTCAGCAAGCTCTGGCTTAGTCTGATTCACATGAATAGTTCCACTGAGACTAATAAGATAAGGTAGCATATAGACTTAAGTGCTTTGCTGAATCAGGGCCAAAGCCTCCTAAACCATTTTAACCACAAGAGAGACAGAAATCCGAGCCTCAGCATTTTACTCTTGAGCATTATATAATATTACGAAGTTCCCAGACTCCAGATCCCTTCCTTCTGAATTGGAGCCAAAAAGCAGATACAGGCTTGCCCAGGAAATTACAAAGTTTATTACTTGTCCAGGGTTTTCCCACATCTTGTGTCATTTCACATCTTCTCTCCTTTTGTTTATATGATATTCTAACACCCAGAGACCAGCCCCACTTCCTTAAAGAAAAAAAGTAGGAAACTAATGCCCTAGTGCCAGCATCAGCAACTCGTCCACAACCAGACACCTACGTCAAGCCAACTATAAATGCTTTCTAATGTTTTTTTAGAGAAGCATTAGCCCATGAACTTCAGTTCTCTTTCCTAGCAATGTATGTCACCAGCTCCTTTCCCTGTCCGTTTACATCAGAGATACCTATGTGGATCTACAGTGCATACTAAAAAGGATCTGACAAATAAAACAGTATTTCCAAACCTGATCTCACTCATCCTAACAAGTTACTTCCTCCACAAAATTTGTACAGTGATCTTTAGAACTGTATGGATTTTGAATATGTTTACAAGTACAGGATCCCTGTCCCACTCTCTTTTCACTGTTGAACCTGCAGGATTTCCAAGCGAGATTATTATTTCAGGATTATTCCAAGCAATAATCACATGAGAAGCTGAAGTTTTCAGAACCATACTTAATAGCCTGATTTTGTCAACACCATTCAGGAGGCTGCTCTTGTACGTAGGACCCCCCAGCTTTAAGCTCTTTTTCAAAAAAAAGCTGCTCAGGTTAACCTCTTCAGTGAGAAACACTGCTCAAGACAGCAACTCCTGCCCTGTTTTCAATGCCCTGATGAGCAAAAATAAAGGCAGGGCTTTAGCCAAGAATGGGGTGAAGAGGACTCCTTCTGTAAGTGGTCTTTTAAAGGAACATCAAATGGTAGCAAAAATACTTAGGCTTTTCCATCATTTACTGCTGGCATCAAAAAGCTGTCCTAGAGACCACTGGTAAGAATCAATGTCAACCACTGAAGAATGTATGAATTCAGAAATACACACCTGTAGGGAAACAGCCTGTCCCATGAGCCAGAGTGCTCTTCAGCAGAAAAACCAGGATGCAGCACTGTAATAGAAAGCTCAGAAGACTAAAGAGAGAACTCACTTTCCAGCATTCACAAGTGTTGTTTCAGAAATTCAGTTATATGTTGAACTGTAACAAGATTATACACTTGAAGGTCAGAGAGAGGCTGTAGCTCTTAGCTGAATCACAGTCTCCTTTTTAACAAGGAGCCTGATCAGGCTCCTCCTTTAGATGCCTCATAAACTATACCTGGGAAGAGCCCTTGGTGCTCAACCTGAATGAAGTATTCAGGTACATGAGTTCTGCTACCTGAAATGCTGCCTAGGTGATCCAATCAGTGATACTGCTATTTGCCACTCTGGGGGAAGGCAGGGAGGTGGGGGAGTATCAGAGAGATAAATTACAACTGAGAAAAAACCAAACACTCGGGACAACCAGGAGTAGAGGACAAAACAATACAAGCTGCTTACAGAAAAAAGTACCTGGCCCCATTCTTGCTTATCTGTGGTTCAAAAGCATTGCTCAGGAGAAGGGAGAGATGGCATAAAGGGTTTAATCAAAGGAAATAATGGACCTTCATTAGCACATGACTACTTGCCTCCCCCAGCCCTTCTCAATCAGGCTGCTACACCTCACCTTAAATAGAGCAGCAACTCCCTCCATGGGTGCGCCCAATACACTGAAAACAGCCGTATTTGCAATGAGGTTCTTCAGAGTCATCAGACCTTTCTATCAGTATTTTCAGGGAGCTCTTGAAAACAAGTACTTTTAAGACAACAGGCACCTCACAATGAAATCAAGTGTATGCTGTGTACTCATCTTGGAAGCAGACTACACACCGATGGTTCAACCCAAAAGCCGGTCACAATTCAGGACGTCCCAAAAGTAAAAATAAGCAATATCCAAATCTAATTCACTGTACCCTGGGGATAAGTACTTTGGCAGGAAGGACACAGAATTCCGAGGAGAGCAGTCAAGAGCACAGAAATCATGCCAAATTTCCCTTTGGTATGGCAGCAGTTTTTCAACAGATGACTTCTGGGAACACTCTGCAACACCTACTATAAACAAATAAGTAATCAAGCAGAGTCTGTTTTGTCATTGAGACAAAGGTTCAATAACTTTTCTATTAAAAATGTAAACCCTTCTACATTTCAGGTAGTAAGTGAGGTTTATATAATAGACCTTCTTATCCAGGGAGGAAATGTCTCTCTAATGTCTTCATGGTGAGATAATTTAATAAGTAGCACATACTTTATAAAACTCATTTGTGTAAAGAGGAATGGGAGCAATTTCAGCCACCTCTTCAATTAGTTTTCCTCTGAACAACAGTTACAAAATGGAAAGCTCCAAGTGGCTGCATAGAAAATAATCTCTGGGCATTTAGAATGAATCTATAGATTCTTAAAAATTAGACAAATAACATTGTGTTAATTAATGTACTGATTTTTAAACTGCTGCAAAAGAGTTTAACATTTGTGAGCTGTTCAGATCACCCAACTTAGTGAACAATTTGATCTCCCTTATTTTTATAAATCACTGTTCATTTCGCCACTACTTCTCCAAAGAAGCACCTGTAACCCTTGCACTACAGCATTGCATAGAATATGACAGTACCTGACACAGGCCCTAAGATACCACTCAAGCACTACACAGAAATGACACTTATAAGCTAAAATAAATAAGAACAAAGACACAAAGTTCAAACTTCCAGAGTTAGAAAATATAAATATTAAGATAATCTGGACATTTAGCAAGAAAAATTTCAGCCTTCAAATTTGCCAAGTTCAAAAGCAACTAAAACCAGCCTCTGCTGAATGCTATTGTCTTATCTAAACTGAGGACTAATTCTCCACCGTACGTTTGGAGAACGTGCCTGATCTCAGTCAGGGTTAATACATGCCTATTATATTACCAAATAAAAAATAGTAATAAGAATTATAAAGCCAGTAATAGTGATACTGCAGTAACAGTTGCAGAACCAGCTGTTAGCTTGGTTCACTGACCCATCTTCTATCACCAATGGCTCACGAGACAAGTCTCTAACATCAATACAAACCATTTTGGCCATATACACAGTGAAACAGCAGATAGAACACAGAAGAATCATGCAGAAGCTTTTTTCCTTCCATCTTTCCTAACTGGTTCCGTCAGGAAAATATTATCTACAAAATACATTCCATAGCACAATACTATAGTGGTTTTAAGGGTACATGCACCACCATCTCACCTAAGGGAAGGCAAGTAAAACTGGACCTTGGTTGCCACCAAATTTATGGCTGTCCAAATTCAGCACCTGAACGCATTTCTGAGTCTTACAATCTCATAAATCCCCTTTAGCATATACCATCCCTTACCTCTGGTTACTCAAATTTAACATTCATTAAAATAAACGGATGCCCCTAAGCATAACTATGTTTTGCACAATAGTAGACTACTGACCACACAAGGCAAGTTTTGCATTAATCGGCAATCTACTCCCTCTACTGTAAGAAAATGCTCTGCATCTGGACTTCTTCAGCTCCGTTCAAAACCCAGAGAGCTGTCAGAGCATAAGGCTAGATTTCTCATTTGTAAGCCCACAAGCTTCCAAGCAGGGATAAAAGATCCAGGTAAAAACACATACAGGAGCTTGGGGCAGGGGAAGCAGCTTCAGTGACTCTAGTGCTGAACTCCAAGACTCCATGCTTTGAACTTCCAAGTAGAAAACAAAATACACTTTTTTTTCAAACTGAGCAAGAATTGACTGTTCAGATACTCACACATGCAATAAACTTAATTTTCAAGTTGGTTTTCCCAAGCACCAATTCTAATACTGCCTATTTAACCAGCCACAATTTATTGTGCAAACAGATCTAAAAGATCCAGTATTTGTGATTGCCACTGAAGCACCAGTTCCTGGTCACAACAGGAGTGAAATAATGTAAGTGATGCATTGAAACCAGATTGTTGAAAGAACAAAAAAAGAGCAGAGAACCAAAATGAACCCTCTTCTGCTCCCAACAATCTGCCCCGCTTTACTGCTGTGAAGAAGCCACAGCTTTACTAAGTTTGTGGGTTGTTTTTGAAAGACATCTTTCAAATACCCCTTCTCCCCAGTAGCAATACAGTCATGAAGCGCTAGTGGAAAGCAGGGCACAAAGTGCTCATGAGTAGCTGGTTGAGCCAACAGAATTTGGTGGGGTTTTTTGGGGGGGTTTTGTTTGGTTGGTTGGTTTTTGTTGTTTTTTTTTTTTTTTTTACCACTAGGCCCTAGCATGGCTCTCGACTATCGACCAAAGCAATGACTCCAAAGCTACGGATTGCCTTGCAACAGTTAAATAGCAAGCAGAAATAGTGCACAGAAGATCCATTATTTTCTAAAGTTTGCCACCTTTACAACGTTCCCTTAATATGCCAGGAGCACATTTTGTTGCCATGATACTTATGTCACTGTCACAGTAGTATGTAAATGGTATTTAACCACCACGTCCATATGAGCAACAAATTTTCCAGACACAAGGAAAAAAGTGAAGATCACAAGGATTTCAGGTTTATTTCCTATACGCATTTTCACAGTATAACAGATGTTTACAGTTCTTAAAGCAGTTCAAGAAAAAAACCCACACCATTGCCTAGAGGCAAACTGCATACAATCACTGAACGTATTTCCCTATGCAGCCCTGCAACATCAGTTGCCCACCACAGAAATAAGATCACCACTACCCTTTTGGCAAAAGAAGCTACTGGTTTATTACAAAACATAACAATAACAACAAAGCGGTCAGTAAGAACAGAACCACATTTGCTTCTGTTCATAGGTCCAAGTGCTCAAAGTCTCGTACCTTTGGCCAGGAGACCAAAGATCCATCTAATTTTGCCCAATCTACCTGTGTCCAAGTTTTGTCACCATGAATTTCCTTTATGGACTTTGGAACTAAGACATACAAATGCCCTGGGTCTAGATTTCACTGGGTTTGTAGCAGCACAACTTAAAAGTCAAGAAAATTATCTTGAACTAGAATCAGCTGAGGGCCGCCCACCATTACTTTAATGATTTCTAACAGTGAAGAACTGAATTTTTGTTGCTTCCTGTAGTGCTCTGCACACATACCTATAACCATAGAATACCACTGTGACTAGAGATGCTGTAACAGGTCTCAGTGATGGAACATTTCACGTTGTCTGTACTTGTGCAGTTCAACCTCTGCCTTCTGCACAGAAGAACAAGTCCCACCCATCATCAAGAATGTTTGCTCTCAAGCAATAGAAAGGACATCACTGCCAACACTCTGGAAACATACCAAGGTGACACCATAACAGATAATTCTTACGAGCCTGGAGAACACATTGAGTATGAAGTACAAAGAGAATATTCTCATTCATATACACAAGTATTTTGATGATCTTGTGATGTAAATTATTGAAGCTCTTGGCATATGCATGCTTACGGTCTGGTCTGTCCTGAACTGACGACCACCTAGGGAAAAGATCACTTTATCTCCTAACATCTTTAGGTTGATCTTCTGCAAGGTAGGAATACAGTGTTGTGTCTCATGCTAAGGTCTTTGTGACTGTAGTTTCATCATACCTTTTGCTCAGACTTTCCATCTCTTGTCCAAGTGACCAGACAACACACATCCCACCCTCCTGTCATAGAGACATGTCTTAGAATCAGGCAAGCTCCTCTCCTCCAAGCTCCATTTTTTCACTTAATTTCTTAAGCTTGCATGTCATGTGAGCTTGTGTGATGATAATTCACCAGCTCCAGACAAACAGCCTTTTTGCTTTGAAACTGTCAGAACTAATTTGAGAGCTGAAATTACAGGTAGGCCTGTAATTAGCTTTAAATAAAGGTCCCTTCAACAGGAAATTAAATAGCAGGACCATTTAACAAAGGCTACCACAGCAGACATGGCTCTCACTCCTTTGCCTCCAACACAAAACCAGCCTTCCTGCCAAGCACAACCCAAGCAGGATCCTGAAGCACTACAGAAATGACCATTTACAAAAGGGTCCTCTTTCATCTCTGAAAGAGGACACTTAAGATTGGCATGATGCATTTTCATCTACAAATCAATTGTTCCCAGTTGGAGAACTGCATTAATTCCCTGCAATCACAACCACAGACACGAGAAAGCCAATAGCAACCTAACCACATGACAAAGCCCGAGGCATCCACAAACCCTACATCCAAAGACTGACTTTTGAATGGACCAAAGGGCCAGATGTGGCTGCTGGCTGAGGGCTGCTCAGCCTGGCTCCCCAGAGCAAAATGCTGAGGCAGTGGGAAGTGGGTTGAGTGTATTTTTCCAAAGGAGTCCTCCAGTCAGAACAGGCAGCTGCAGGAACTACTCCACACAGAGACACCTGTAAGGACAGAGGGTAGCTGTCACCCTCACCTGAGGGACACATCCAATGTCATGGCTGCACCATGGGCAAGCACCAACTCCACCTCTACCAGGGCTTATGACAGGAATATGAAGCCTACTCAAGTTTCTCCTGACCTTCACAAGAAGCTGAGCCAAAGCATCCTATGATTTTTTCCCATTTTTCTATTTCTGAGAATTACTAAAGTAGATTGGAAGCTTTCGTTCATCTAGAAGAGAATTAAGAGTGCTCGTTGAAAGAGCTGTTAAAACTTACTTTCTTTAAAGGTTATATGACCTAAGGACAGTTAAAAAAAATTAGTCAAGAGGCAGGCTGTCATTTCAACGTACACAACATTTAGCTGAAGGTAATATAACTTTTGCCTGCATTCATAATTTCTTATATCTGGTTTGCTCTGTCTCATCCATTTGATAGTGCTGCAACCAAGTAATCAAAACATTGAATCCTCCTGTCTTCATTTCTATGTATTAAGTTTCACAGAAGCACCTGTGTCAATTTTTTCCTAGAAAAGTATTTCTGGGTTTCATTCTAGTTATCTATACAGCCTGAGATTTTTTTCTGAGCTACGACTGACTCACTGCCCATAACTGACATTGCTCTGGCATAAAGCTGAAAATTGAGAGAGTGTCTCTTGCTGTCTACTAGAAACAAAAATAGAAAGATAAAACCATACAAATATATCTCGCTATAAAATCACTCAGGAAAATGTTACCAAAGCACTTCTTGAACCTGGCATTCTCAGCTCAAGAGACAAATACTTGACATGAAATTGCTACAACGAGAATGTCTGCTCAACACCCTTTGCAAGCCATACAATTACAAGAAGTAAAGTTGAGAACACACTAAAAAGTTATAGGCAAAATTAAAAGAACTGAGACTTGCACTGAGGCCCATTTACTGTTATTGTCTCTATATAATCTGGACAGTGCCCCTGGCCCTGCATTTGAGGAAAAGCAATCTGTGACTAGGATTTCAGTGCTGCTTGCTGTGAGACTGATGGAGAAGGAGAGAAAGCAACAGATGGAGCCAAAGACTTGGTGAGATTTAACCCTCTTATTTGCAAGTAGGATTATAGATTGAAAGGGACCACACTTCTTTTCTTCCCTCCTAGATAGTTTAGCATACAAATGGTATTTCAAAACATTAACAGCACTGCAGATTGTCTGAAGGGTACATATGCAGTGATTATTACAGAGGAATATTGCACAGCTGGGAAGTAGTTGCATTCTACCCTTTATACTGAAAAGCTGTTGAAAAACATCTATCTGTATAAGTGTGTAAAGAAACTACATCTGCAAGCAATGCCCCAAAGGAAACAATTTTCTAATTAATATAAGCAGTGTTGTGACCAGATTGACTCCTAATGCTCTTTCTCTGACCTGACATTTGGAATATTAGTTACCCACTTGGGATCAAGCAAGCACGGACATTTCTGGATAGCAGCTGCCGATGAGTTAAATGCGACACAAATATTCCTTATGGACTCTGTCTGCCCAAGATGAAGCCCTACTCTTTTCAGAACAGGGTAAACTATGTCAAATAAGCAAGCCCTCTGAGTGTCTCTGATACTTGACCACAACGCTGAAGCAAAACTTCCTCTCCTCTTTTTAACTAAGTGATTTTCTTCAACCTCTTTTAAACTTCTGGGCTCCCTTTAAAGTCTTTTGGAGAGTCAAGAAACCTATGAACAGTAACATTAAGGTGGGATGGGCAGCATTTGCTTGCTCATTTTAACAAACCACTGAGAAGCCAAGAGACCACCAGGTGTCCATTAGTAAGAGACTAAAACCTGGTTTTCCAGACTGGGGTAGAACAGTGGTGCATTATAATAAAGTGCCGATAACATATTTAGGCCTTAACTTGAATCCTCAAGTTTGCTCTGTAAGAACACTGCCCAAACAAACAATGCAAACCCGGCAGTTCATGAAGTGATGGAAGGATACTGCTTTTACAGTCATGAAGGTGGGAAGACAAAAGGCTATGTTCGATTTGATTGTCCTAATAGCGTTGCGTATCTGGAAGTGCTGACTTCAAGAAAGCAAATATGCATAAGACACTGCCACCCTTCTTACTGTCTTCCTTCATATGGAGATCTTGCATTTCCAAGGCCACACTCTCAAGTTGCCTCAATTGAATTAGCAGTTTCAAAGGCAGTGTCAGTTGTCAGTGCCAGAACTCTGTGTGAAAGCTTCCAAGTTCATTTAAAAGAGCCACGTCTGGTCAGTCAAGAAGCCAGTTAAACCAGTGAGGCTGTGAAGGTCCATCAAGGCTTGGTTTTGAGACTAAAATTTAATTTGGGAGTTCTGAGCAACTTAACAAATTCTCTATCACTGCTTCAAAATGATAGGTAACAACTAGAAACAGCAGTCCAAGAAACTTGGCCTAAGTTATCACACTCTTGCAAAAGAAGCAAATAATATCCTGTCAGCTTTCTTTTATCCACGGGAGACAGCAGCAGGACAGTGTTGAGAGCTAGGTCACTGTGTAAATGTAAAGCAGTGATGGAAATTGAATTCAGGTTATCTTCTTGACTGTCACTTCTGTGTTCCCACCACAAAGCCACCCTCATCACAACCACACCGTGTGATGACAGATGACTTGCTGCGGTTCGTTCCCCCTCCTTCAGAGCTTCCTCATTACTATTCCAAAAACCTAAAATAGCTCTAGACCCATAACCAGCAGTCTCCTCTCTTCTCTTGCTCTGCTCTCCCATGCTTCTACCCCAAATGTAATTGATTACTTCCAAGACAGCTATCAAGAGCTATTGTAGTACTTACCTTCCCCCAAAAGGTACCTTCACCTTCAACCCTGAGGCTCTTATGTTTTGTTTCTCCTGTGTGTATCCCTGAACTCCCTTCTTCTAACCCTGACTTCTCTTCTATACATCTCAGCACTTTCCCCTTAATTTCAGTCATACATAGAGGACTGTTCCTTCTCCCTTCTGACACACCTTTTCCCACTTCTTATAAAGCTACTAGTTTCACATTTTTACTGTTCCCTCCTTTCTTCAATAGCCCTTCCTACCCCAGGAAGGCATATGATTTGGTATTACAAGATGTTTGATTAAACTAGAACATAAAATGTGCAGTAAGAGAGGGATTCAGCTTCCAGACTACCTTGTCTCCGCTTCTATACTTAGGAATAAGCTCCATTGTCCGTTATGGATCTCCACTGACTATAAACAGAGCCAAGATGCTGGGCTGTAGCTTACATGCCTACACATGAACACCTAAGTTTAGGTGCCTTAAGCTACAACCTGAATCCCACGCAGTGTCTTAAACACTAGCTAAGAGAGCGTTCTCAGAACACAATTACAAACAGTAAATAATCACTAGATGCATTTAATTCCGTAGCAGGGGTTCCACAGAAATCAGGTCTTGGCCTACAGTTTTCAAACACCAAAAAATCCCAAGGAAGCATGGGACTAAGGTATAATAAACTTGCAAACAAGTCAAATAACGTGAACTCCCATCACTGGCAAAAGATATGGAGAAGATTAGATGGCTTTCTAAACTAATAATGCTACTGTAAAAACAAATTAATTTCCAGATATCTTTTGGCCCACACACTCTACAGACTAGATTACAGTCTTTCCAGTTTTATAGTGCATGAAGAACTCGTTTCACTTCTGAAAGTGAAGTGAATCTTCTTAGAGTCCTCTCTTCAAAACTCTTCAGTACAGCAACTATTATCTTCACCTGCTTCTGTAATGACCTTCTAGGTAGAGTCGCTTTCTACCCCTATTCCCTCCCTTCTTGGCACATGTCCTGCCTACTCTGGGGAGGACTTTGCTGAACTGAGTTCTCTATTAGCACTTCCTGCACCACTATCATCTGCAGATTTCTTTTCTTCCCATCCTTGCACTAGGAAACTCCACAGGCACTCTCATCCTGATCTTCATGGTCACACAACAGACTGAACAGGAGACACTTTGCATGTTGGCAAATTATCTATAAATATCAAGCTTTCTAGCATGCTTGCTTGCAGCAGGACTCAAACCACAGAACTCTTACACAGCAAGCAAATAGCCTTAAGAACAGGATTTACAACTGATAGACATCAGCATTTTCCTAGGCTTTAATTTCTTCAGAACTTCTTTTTGAACATAGCAAGTAAAACAAGCCTCATCATCAAAAAGAGTTTAACACACAAGACTAATTAGATTTCTGAGTTTTCTTCAGCAATACAAGCAATAATGACAATTAATAGCAACACCTCTCTCCCAAGTCTCTTTGATAAACTAATCCCTTACCTCTTCACCTCCTTTATTTTCTTAATGCATCTTCTGTTCTTAAAACTTCTTAGGAAAAGATGTACTTGAATAATTTGTTAGAAACGTGTTGAGTGTTTGATGACAGCAGGCATCCTAAAGAGTGTTTATACTTTTCCCTGTCAAACAGGGTAGCCAAAAGATTATTTCACCATAAACATTGAATATGGACCTTCAAGAAATACTTTAATGCTAGGGATACTTTTGTGCTTTGTGTAGAGCATACAAACTTAAGTATTAACACTACCCCAAAGTCAAACAGAAAAAAAGCCAGCACAGAAAAGCCTTCTCTCTGTACCTGGTAGATACCAACCCCAGTCAATTCCACTTGCAGGTGATTTGTTTGGCAAGAGATCAGCAGAGCATTGAGAGCTATGTCACTGCATAAATGTAGTGTTCCCGTGGCTTGTGGGACAGGGTTTCACTGAAAAGGTGACCATTCATCCAGAAATTCGCCCCTCTGGCAGCAAGGAGAGAGATCAGTGATTACAAGATGCCCTGAGGCCACTGCCAACCTGTTAGGAAGTCTGGGAATCATTACAGTGGGCTGTTTTCTCTGCAGGATGAGTTATGCCACAGCATAATTGAACCATTGCCTTTTTAAGGGTACTGATTTTCCACTTAGGCACAACACCAATGTTAGCTCTTTTGGCCATGGGCCTAGAGCAGTAAAAGAACACACAAGACGAACTTGTGGAGTATCAAGGCAGCCTGGTGTGTTTGTCACAGTAGGTACCCAGTAAAATCAGCAAACACCATTCAGGAAAAACATCGAAGAAAGTTCCAGCAGAAAATTTAATACAGTGTGTCCTGCTCAGCCCTGAAAGACCTCCAGGTAAGCCTTTCTGGGGGATTTATCTCTTAAGTATCAAAAAACCAGGTTAAAAACAAAGTGAAATTAAATACTGACATATGTGCACTTACATCCTTCTACAAATACTGATATATATCTATCTATGGCAAGCACTCTTCGCCCTGAAACAAACTTCCTCCAGCTATGCATACGTAAACTACTATACTAAGGCCTTATTTCAAACCCAAAATGCTTTATCCAAAAAGAGAGGATGATGTTTCAAGTAGCCCATTGAGACTTTTTTCCCCCCAGATCTGAATTTGTTTTAGGTATCTCAACACAGAAAAACAACATT